>NC_073262.2:29485000-30085000 GCF_029289425.2 Pan paniscus | reverse complement strand
AATAAAATCCTTCCTTCTGTAAATCTTCAATCTTTTTTTCCTAAGGGAAGATTAATTTGTAAATATGCTAATGGATTTGTATAATATTAAACTTTCCCAGGAAAAATTACATTACTTCATATGAATGAACACATCTATCTTATTCAATTTATAAACTAATGGCTGAAAACCCCAAAACTGTTTCCTACTATGTGTCTTATAACTAAAATGACTGCAGGCACAGCCACAAACTTGGCATTTCACAGCAAATTTATTGGATGAATTTTTTTTTTCAGCCCCTTTATTGAGTTTTCCTCATTTAGCTGTATTTGGATTGTAACTAATAAAATGCAATTCCCCTTACAAAAAGGTGAAAAAGTAAACATGCCGCTTAAAATAGAAGTGATTTCTAAACAGGAAGTAGACTAAAAAGAACAAATGCGTAGTTTAAAAGTGCTATCAGGAGTCGGGATGCTGTGATGGAGATGTTCCCACAGCTAACTTTCATTAAAACAGCAGGGTGACTGCCTGGGTTAGGCAGTGAGCTAAGGACCTGGTGGTTCAGTTAGGTAGCTCTTCAGATATTGTGCATGAGAAACTTAACCCCTCCTCATCTTGGTTGTTTCTTTATTACTTATTTTCACCAGCTAGATCCTTCCATTGCATAAATTATTTCCTGGAGTCAGGAATTAATACCTTGGTGCCCTGCTAGTATCCTGAGATGACCTTAAGAGTGATGTTGGCTAATGTCCCCAGGCGATACTCCAAATTCTGAGGTGACGTTTGCATTACTTATGCATCTCCCTCTGAGGGACACAGTGAGAGCTGGCTGGACTCATAGGAGAAATATGCAGGAGGAGAAGGGGCTCTAAATTGAGAATTAACACGAATAGTTCCATAGCAGATCTAGAAAGGAACTTCTTGGAATTCTGAGAATTCTTCCCAATAATTAGATACTCTGTTTTCATAAAGGCTCTTTGCTAGTCACTTGAAATAATCCTCATTCGAGGGAAGATTGCAGTGAAGGGCAATTATGACGGTCATCTCACTTCTTGTATTTTACAGAAGAGCATATTAGGAGGCTCCCGTGCAATGGTGAAGAGAAACAGGGTCTGGTGAGCAGTCCCCATAAAGGTCAAGGAATAGTTGTAGAAAATAATTTATAATGATGTGACTCTTCAACTTATTTTTTTCTTTAAAACTGGGCCTTTGCTTTCTGTATTTTTGTTGACTTTCGTGACATGATTTAGGGAACGTGATTTAAGTTCTTCTTGTGTGGGTTTTGTTAAATGGGACCCACTGACTTCCTCCATGCATGCCAATGGTGTGGATTGCATTTGCCAGGTTGTTCTGATTGCTTATAATAGAAATCCAACTTAAACTAGTTCAAGCTGGGTGGTGGGTGGAAAGGAAGAATGTATTGGCTTGGCTAATTGAAAGTCTCAGGAATATAGCTAGAATCAGACATCGTTGCATCCTGGGGCTCACATTATGCCACTAGGGGCTGGTTGGCTTCCATCTCCCAACTCAACTTCCCTTGGTTTGGTTTTATTTTTAGTCAATTACCTGTGGCCACCAACTTATCCAGTCATACATTGAGTTTCTCTTTTGCATCGATCCTAGAAAATCCTAGGGCTGTCACTATCCATCTTCAACCATGTGCCCACCCTTGGAGCTAGCCTGTGAGGGTCAGTTTCTCTCTACTCACAAAGAGTCTGAGTGGGAGAATAATTCTTCAGAGCAAAGTAGAACAACTCATTCTAGATACAGGAGGAATGCGTGCTGTGCAGTCAAAAAGGACATGTCTCTACCACCATTATGAATGAATGAAGAGGTATGACATAATAAACAGCTAGGAAAAGGGACCCAAATGACAAGACCATAACAAAAGGGACATCTTGCTATCACATGAAGACTGCCTAGGTCATTCTTTGTTGGGCTCATGCCATTCAAAATGGTGTGGTTGATTGAAATGTTATCTAAGCGGGTCTAGATGTAGCTGGGAAATAAGGCATATCCTTGGCTTATGAGCAGCTTTATAATGTTCTGTGTTTTGTGTTTTCCAACTAGAATACAACTTTTCCAAAAACAGGCACTGTATTATACTCTACTGTACTTCTCTAAGAACATAGCACAGTGCTGGCCACAGAGCAAACATTAAGTACAGACTTCTGATGGATTCATTTCAGCTGTTTGTAATGCTTATCACACAAGGATTTCTCTCAAAAACCATCCTCACTGACAGCTACATTTGCTTCCCATTTTTCCATATTACTTGAGGAGTCTGAATATGTCCTTTTAACATGCCTCCAGGTTTCTGTGCTTTCTCTCACACCACCAACGCTCTGTCTGGCAGAAGCTGAGACCACGGCTGCTGTCTTTCTTCCCATACTGAAAGGCTGTGCTGCACAAAGTATTGCTTCATGCTGCTTTCCTGATCTGCTTTGCATAACTGCCTGGAAGAAAGTACTTTTATGGATAATCCAAAGAGGGAAATATATTGAACATTACTTTACTTTAGCATATTTTATGGGTTAAATCCATTAAAAATACTATTACAGTGAAATTCTCTATAGAGCAAGCATTTCTCCAATTCTAACAGTGTTCAACTAGTTTTAAAGCATATTTCATACCTTGTAATTAGAAAACAACCAAATCATTAAGATAGTTTCCTAAGAACATAGATTGTAGAGGTCTGTCAGAGTTCTTGATTCAGTTTATGGAAGGGGCCTTAGAGATAATATAATCCTGGATAAGAAATAGATTCATCTTGTGTGCCAGATTTGATCAGTTGATGGTGGCTGCCTGGAGAGCTGTGTTAAGAAATAATATATGGCTAAGTCCAGACTCAGTGGAAAAAAGTGCCGGGGTTGATTTTTTTAAATGTCTACCACGGTTAAAGAAGGGAAGAGTAGCACCATATGTACCACCTATTTGCCGACTGGGCACAGTCTCTTATTTTACAAAATTAAGAGAAATTAGTCCAAGATTACATTACTAGTTAGTAGCAGAGCCCAGTCTTTTTAGCTCAGTCTCTCAATATTCCCTCAAAGGCTCTTTTCAAATGTGTCAACTGAGCGAGGCCTGCAAAAGTAGTCAAATGGAGCTTGGTATATCATCTAACTCCTGTAACTATTAGCTAAATGTGACATTTAATTAAATTATATATTCCTTTATTGACCAAAGAATTAACAAATATTTATTGACCACATACTATGTACAAAGCAGACATGGTACTTGGCACAGTTGATGAAGATGACATCTCAATTTGTTCTTCAGTGGCTGATCATTTTTTATACCAGAAAGGAGGAGCTAGATTGTGTCATGATTCATCTCTGGCTATGTTGTTTTGCTTTCATTCAGTACTAATTTGGTTCCCTCTTTGAATCTTATAGTCTACCACCCATAGATAAAGGAGAAGTGTTTCACTAATATCCTGTGTATATTGTCTACTTTGCTAAAGAAGTACTACCCTTTGGACTCTATGATAAATCTTGTAAAAATGGAATTATATTCAAGGGAATTAGCAGCACATTGTGGACCTAGTTTTTAATAACAGGTGTCTAATGTGTGCATGTGACATGCAAAATACGCTGATGCAAATGGATGATTGCATGTGCAAAAATATGCAGATTAATGTGCAAACAGATGTTCAAATAATTTCCCATTATTGCATGCCATTACCCTTTTTGAAAGCACAACTGCATATTTTGTATACAGATATGTTTGCATTGTTTATATTTCATGTGTGCAATTTATACACATCTTTTCAAGGACTAGTCTCCATCATGTCCCTAACTGGGAAGCCTTAACCTTCCAATGCATTTTCCATTCCCTGAGAGAGTTCTCCGCACAAAAAGGAAAATACTATGACTTACCATTAGAAAGCTCAATATTACCAGAAGATAAATGCTAATTTTTATCTATCTCTCTTTGTTAGAAATGTGGTCCTTTCCTATCAATACAGCTTTTGATGTCAGTGTAATAAAATGTAAAATCTGTGCAGATTCTCAAACTGTCAAAACAACAGTATGCACTTAACGAAACTTATCTAGCTCTTGGTAAGTATTTAATTTTTTTTGTTTTGTTGGTTTTTCTTACATCTTCATTCCTGCAGTTATCAGTGCTCAGAGATAGCCCCATGAAATATATCTTTGATTTTGAGGTAAAAGAAATCTTGGCTTACGATGGACTCTTTTAGGGATTATTTTTCTGGACAATTTTAGATATCAGATCAAAAAATGGAAAATAAAATAAAGTTATAATCTCATTTTTATGCCAAGCATTTTAGATGATTGGCTGTAAATTGCTATATTTCATTACTAAGTTGGTTTAGTGCAATTCATATATATCATTTGAAAACTAAAATCACAGAGGCTTTATATCTTTCTCTGGTAGTTGTTCCTAACATGATATTTTCAAATACTCCAAAGTATATATTTGTAGAATATTTCACCATATCACCGTTTTCGTCAAGCTGAGTTTTGGCATTAATTGATTCAACATTTTCATGTATTACTTCATTAATAGGACACTTTATTCTGCTATCATTTTTTTTTCAAATTATCCCCTCCTCAAAACGCTGAAATGCATACTGCCCCACCCCCACCAGAATGGAGAGGTATCTATGTCTATGTTTAAATAGCACTTAAATAATAGTGCAGGCAAGTTGGGGGAGGTAGTGGTGGGGGAGTGGAAAGAAGAAAACACAGATGATTCTATAGAGAATTACTCCTCTGTTTTATAAAGAAAAATTATGATGAATCATCTATTATTATGCAACTGGTAAGGTAACTATTAAAATACAGTCTCATATATTGCTACAATTAAAAAAGTAAATGTGGTGGGGGAATTTAGTGTGGTTGTTATTACTCTAAATATAGACATAGAGGTTGTGTTGGAAAGTAATATTTAAGATATAGCATCTCATTCGTGATCTCTGAAGAAAAAGTTGAACATGTTTTCCACGCTGAAACCCGAAGCAAAGCAGAGACAAGAGTTAAATGTTTGTTGGCTTTTGAGGTGCCCCTCCTCCGATGCCACTTATTATTATGAGTTCTGAGGCATTAAATCTAAAGGCCCATCAACTCACATCTTCCAGCCCTGACTGTCTGTGGACAGGACCCTGTCTGTCTGTTTCCTCTATTGCACTATTTTGTTTGTACTACTGTAATCATTTTGCTGGCCCAGATCTGTGTGGGTGTGCTGGCAGCTTTACAACAAAGTTACATGGGAACAGAGTTAAGGTTGAATATTTATTAGAAGAAGCCATCTGGCGTCAGGCTGTCTGTACAGGGGGGCTCGTTTCTTTAGTAGGCTCTCCTCTTTCTCTAGAGCTCTTCCTCCCTTTCTCTGTCCCGTGCTCTCTCCCCCTGCTCCTCATTTCACAGTTCTGAAGAAGTTGAATGTGCCTCTCTAACCCATTAATTTTGTCCTTTGCATTTATGCTCTTACAAAAAAATCGCCAGATCGTTCTGTTTCTTTTAAATTTGTTCTTTTTTCTTGGAGGCAGCTTGTTGCTTGTTTCCATGCTGACAGTGCCCACTGAGGGACACCAATAGAAGGCAGCAGGTCCCCCACAGCAGAACAGTGGCTTCACAGGTGGGCTTACAAGTTGCCCTAAACATCCATTTTCTGTTTCTGGTTTTCTTTTCCTTTTTTCTTTTTCTTTCTTTTCTTTTTTTTTTTCCTTTTTTTCCTCAAGTGGGCAAACTGTATAAAAGCATCTCTCTCTGGAGCCAGGTTAATGTCCACACAGGCAATAAGATGCATTCCTAGAGGATAAGTCATTTCCTCAGCCTTTGCCATCTTGCTGCACCTCAGCATCTTAATTGATTACCAACTTGTCTTTGAGGTGTTTAGTTTCTTCATTTACCATTTTTGTATGAGTCAGTTGTTTGTTTTCCTTTTCTGTGAATGTTTCTTTCTTTCCTTTTTTTTTTATTGTAGCTACAACTCTCTCTGCCTCTGTGTGTTCTTCACCACTCCCCCAACAGCATCTGCTGAGAGCCTTCCTCAGCTCATGTAGCTTGTCCCATAGCTGTAAGTGTGCTTCACAAGATGCCATTATCACCAACTTGATTGAGCGATGCCTATTTTAAAATACACAGGGTATGTAACTCATGCAGCCAGACGGAGGGAGGCTCATGAGCCCAGCATCACCACTACACTTGAAAATCCATTCAGATGTGGCAATAAGTATTTTGTGAATGCAAAGGGGGCCTGTCATTCCTGTTTTGCTTCTTGTGGGATGACAGCCAAATTCTAGGTTAGCTTCAGTTACGTCCCCGTAAGTGAACTTCTCCCCCCTTACTCTGCATTGTGGGAAACCGCCCAGAGAGAGATTCCATGGGGAGACTGCACTATGGAAAAGACAATTTCTGTAAGATCTGGTAAATCTGTAGTAATGCATTTATTCTGGTATTGGAAGAGTGGCGATTTGTTTACTCAGTTCTTTATCTTTTCCAGAGTATAGGAGTTATCACAGCAATCAGAGGGGAGAAATTAAAAGATTAGTGCAGCACTGAAAACCTCCAGTGCGGACGGGCTATTAGGAATCTAAAGAGTTCAACAAGCCTAAATCTAAGTCAGCTTCGTAACTGCTGTCTCTGCTTCATTGTAGGGCTGGATTTTTTTTTTCTTTTCCTGAGCACAGTTTTTCATCATTTTCTCAGGTGGGCTATGGACTAGCCAGTCACTTTAGTAGAGAGCCCTTATTTCAGGCAGCTTCAAATGCCTCATCATTTCTCAATGAGTTCCAGCTCCAGGAGATTTCAGTGCTGGAAGAATTGCAATAAGCTATGAAACTTTATCCCTTCTCAAGACTCTTCCGAGTCACTGGGGAACTCTGGCTTCCACGGGTAATGGTAATCACTCCACTCACTTAGAGAAGGAAGGTACCACCTCGGGGGTCACATGACAATACCAAAGAGGTTAAATCAACTTCCAGCTGAGGTTTTACAGATACTTTTGGGATCTTGGAATGATATTACCATATTATTGTGCTTTTACTCTTGTTTCTTTTGGCTCAGGACTGAGGGAATAGTCTTGTGTAATAGATTTACCCAGGGAAGGCTTCACCTGATGCAGGCAAGACTGGGCTCTGGCGTCACCCCGTTTTGGTTTAACGAATAAGAAAGGTCTCAAAGAGAAATGTTGTTGGTACTCTGAGACTTGTATTTATCTTTAATTTCTGGAAGACTTAGGATAAGAATGCAACACAGTATCTCTGGGGAGGTGAGTATAGGATGAGAGTAATAACTATTAAAATAAGAGAGGCGTTCAGGGAAATGACTGGTCATTTGATGCTTTTTTTTTTCCCTTCAAAAATCTGCCTAAAAGAGTTACCTGATTCATATACCACTGGGATATCTAATTGTGCCTATTTTTAAGAACTTATGCATCTACCTATGTTTTCCTGCAAAGACTTAATTGGATAAAGAAATAGCTTTAACCCTAATGGTCACACTAATCATCAAGATTGAATTATGGGTTAATCACTGACAACCATAAGGAAAAAATAACTTTTTAAAAATTCTATGTACCTCCTTCTAAAGAAAACAAGGCAAGGGTATAATACCTGGTGAAATTTTTTTCTATATAGCAGATTTTCTAGACTTTCTTAAAGAATGGATTATCTATTATTAAGGATGAATAAGATTCCTGTTCTGAAGGATTTAACAATCTTACACAGGAGACCAGCAAACCAATTACTAGCGGAAATACATAAATACAATAATGACCAAAAAGTATTAGTTTTCTGCCTGTAAATTTATCGATGCATTCTTCAGTATCTGGATATTGGAAATATGCCACATACTATCTTGTGTACTCTAAGCTAATTTAATACAGCCCTTCTCCTCCAGGACCTTACAGTATAGCTTGGGAGAAGGGCATTTTCATTCCTTTTAACCAATAGAATAGAGTAATTGCCATAAAGGTGAGGAAAATAAGAAGCTAGAGGGCATGGCCAGGGAAGGCTCCACTGTTAGGTGATAATTACTCCGGGTGTTTTAGGAAGGCTTTTTTAAAAATCAGTTTCCAAAAGGGCAGCCCATATATAGAACATGGTCCATCTTAGAGCATAAGACACCTTACAGTAGTAGAAAAAAAAAGAAGGCCAGGACTGGATTGCAGAGGATCTCGAATGCTAAGGTAAAGAGCATTTACTTAATTTGAGGGATATTGGGCATATTTGAGTAGATAGTGATGAAATCATAGTAGTGTTGCACCACTAGTGGCCAGGATTTGGGCATCAGGACAGTGTGAAAGAAGTTAAACCAGAGTTTTATGTCTTTAGAAGCAGATTAAGGTACGGGTAGTTATATAGGAGTTGGAAAGAATGAGAAAGGAAAATGAAAGCCCATATATAAAAAAAAGATTGACCAACCTCAGACAGCTTACTGGATGAGGAGGGAAAATACAAAGATGCAGTCTAGAATTCTGAGTCTGGCAAGCATTAAAGCTTTGGGAAAATTAAATAGATATCAGGAAGTCACATGAGGAAAGAAATTGCAAGGGTAAGTTGAATATTTTGATTTTAGAAGTATTGAGCTTGAGATGTCTGGCCATTATTCAGGTGGCTAGACATCCCAAGCAAACTCAACCCACACAGCTGAAGAAAAGGAGGGGATATAGTTCAAGAGAGAATCAGCATGAAAACCAGAGATTTATGAGTTAAATGCATCCAGGTAATAGTTAAAGATGTGAAAGTATGTGAAAGTTTCAAGGAAAAGAATATAGGACATCAGAAGAGAGGGTGGCTCAGGATAGTATATGCAGAAAAACATTGATTTAAAGAATGAGAGGAAAAAAAACAACAACAAACGAAGTAAGTGTTGATTAAAAAATGATGAAAAGATGACCAAAGTCAAACAACACAGACAAAGCAAGAGTATAGCAAGGATGAAGAAAATCGAAAATAAATGAATTTATCACTCATCTGAGATAGAGCAGGCTCAGTCATTGGTGAAAAGTATTCAAGTAAAAAGCCATTCTGAAAAAGATGCATGGATGGTGACAAAGTGAGAAAGGAAAGGTTGACTGTTTGTTCAAGAAATCTGGCAGCAACAACAGGTAGGAAATATATGCCCAGCTCAAGGGAACAGGAGAAAGTAAATTTTAAATTGGAGAAGCCTAAGCCAATTTGTTAGTAGAAGAAAGATTAAAAATCCAAGAGAGAAGATATAATGATAGAGCAATGTCCAAAAGCTGCCTTTGAGGCCTTTGCGTATTTTCAGGGGAATAATGTCTTTCCTTATTATTTCATAGGATTTAAAAATAGTATTTCTTTTGATGATAAAAGTAACACATTTCTCAGTGAAAGCAATACAGAAAAGAAAATAAGAACAACTTTTAATTTTCCATCCAGTGATAACCCATCTTAATCTTTGAGGGATGTATGTGTGTGTGTGTGTGTTTGTGTGTGTGTGTATCACAAAATTATGATTATACTATATGCAGTATGCAATCCCATTATTTTCAGGTTCTTAAAATTTATTGAAACATTTGATTTTCATGAAGAATGTATATACAATGAATCTATGTAGAGGTAAACATTTATTTAGTCATTCTTAATTTGGGGCTTTTAGGTGAGTCTGAACTTTGTGGTATTAAAATTATGATAAATATCTTTTTACATGTATATTTTTGCTCACCATTGCTTATTTCTTTAGGATAATAATTGGTAGAAGTAATTTCAGGAATAAAAAAGATAAACATTTAGAAAACGTTTGATATAAAATTTTCAGTTAAAAAGCTTCTTACAAAAAGTAAATGCTCATAAAATATTTGCCAAATGGATAGATAAGTGAACAAATAAGAACATGTACTAACTTACCCTCTAAACAGCAGCGTATTCATTTAAACCCCAACAAACATGGAATATTATGTTACACTATTTCTTTCTAATTTTGACAGAGTATCTTACAGTTCTTTTTCTTTTGTAATTAATAAATCTGCACATTGTTTTTCACATTCTTATTAGCACTTTGTACTCCTATTGTAACTTGATTATGTAATTAGGCTTTTAGGCTTTACTTAGTGATTTGCGTGAGGGATTTACATGCTAGGACTATAATAAATCTGTAAAATATTTTCATGGCCTCTTGCTTGCATTTTAATTGTGTTATTTGATGTGAGAATTTCCTTTTAATATTTTGCAGTCAAGTTTTTATAGGATAGACATGTAATTTAGTTTTAAAAGTTCTAAATAGTGAATTAATTATTAACTAATATTTCCCACTAATAGATTAGGTCACTTTTCTTACATTTGATACTTTTATGTATGAATTATGATTTGTTCCTGAGGTATTTATTGTATTCCATTTTCTGTCTGCTGATTTGAGGAAAGTTCCATGCTATTTTAATTATTGTGCTTCCATGATGCCTTTTAATATGTGATAGGAAAAGTTTCCCATCACATGCTTGTACTTTTCAGACTTCCACATCTATTCTCACCTATATATTCTTTCAGATACATTGTGTCATTGTTTTTAAGTTCAAAACAAATCCCATTGGGGATTTGTTCTGAATTCAGTATATTCTGGATATTACAATATTCAGGAAAAGGGCCTACATTTTAATTTATTCTAAACTTTATATCCTTTGGCAAACCTTAATTTCTTTCTTTATATACATTCAATATTTTCCTTGTCAAATTTTTCCTTTGTGTTTTAGATTTTTTTGGTGATTATGTATGAAATCTCTTTATCTCTAAATCGTCATTACATAACATAGAAACACTGGATTTTTGTAAATATAATTGTACTTAGGCTATCAGTTTCTATTAATTATAATTTAAAATTTATTATAAAACTGGATTTTCCAGTTATACAATAATAAAATCTGCATGAAGGGATAAATATTACTCTTCAATTAAAATAGTTATACCACTTATTTTTATTCCATATTATGTTGCATTAATTGAACCTTCAGGAAGTTTAATATATATATATTTATATATACGTATGTATATGTATGTATATATACTTCATAACAACACTTTTCAGCTATATACGACCTGCCATTTTGCTAGCCGTAAAGCTTATTATATACTTAAGCACAGTGTTAGATGCTTAATCTGCCATTTCTTATTTCATCTTCAAACTAGTACATGAAGAAGGTATTCCTCATTTTACAGCTGAGCAAACTGAATGGCAGAAAGATTAAGAAACTTGACTGTGCTTGGGTAGCTAGAAAATGACAGATCAGGTATTATAACCTACCTCTCGCTTTAAACTACATGTAATACATGTATACTCAGTAAGTATTTGTTGACTGACCAAGCAAGCAAATGACTGAATGAATGGACGACTGAATGAACAAAAGATGTGGGATAAAACAGGACAAAGCACAAGAGATAGAAGTAAATTTTAGAAAATCTCTTATACTTTTTCCCCTAAAAATGAAGGGATGGAAGCAACAGAGAAAATTTGTCCTAGCAGTAGTTTTGAGATGGAGGAAATGGAATTTAAGGACAAATATCACATGACTTTATTCTTCTCAGTGAACAAAGAAATGAAGTTGGAGTAAGGAGAATGAAGTGATTTGATGAGGGGTTGAAGACTAAAGACAGGAGAGATTGTTTGGAAAGCTACCATGGGAATGTTATTAGCAGTAAAGAAGAGATTAATAGAAGGATATCTGAATAGATGTGAGGATCCAGCAGGTGAAGTTTCAGAGTCTTATTCAGTCTGGGGATCAGTTGGTGGTGCTTTGTCAATGAGCCAAAAATCACATGTTGACTAAGGAGCTAGGCAAAGGTTCAAAGATATTAAGAGGAGAAAATAACATGAAATATGGAGTGCCCTATATTATACATCCCTGAATCTGGGAACATATGCTTTGCTCCATTTTAAGCCCTATTTATCTTTTTCTTTTCTTTTTTCTTTTTAAGAAAGGAATGGAAAAATTTGCCTAATGGACCATAAATAGTATAAAACAATCTATACCCTTAGTTATTTAATATATATGACAAATAACTAGATATATATATTTATACATATGATATATAAAAAACATATCTTCCCTTGTTTACCCTTTTCAGGGAAAAGTAATATATAACTTTTCCCCATAGTCAATATGATATCTCAATCATTGGCTAGTTACCTTTCAACAGGATTATTACTTATCTTGTCTGTCAGTCATTACTTAATATGTCTGCTAGTTATTTAAGTTAGATTATAATCCAGTAACATGGAAAACATTTTAAAATTAAGTAGTGGTATAAAATTTTATTAGTATCAATTTACATTTTAATAGCAGTGATAGTCTATAATGCCTACATTATTTTAATCATTAGTATAAATGTATATCTAGTCTTTTATTCAATCTTTTTATTCTCTCTCCCTTGATTTCAGTTTTTGTCTTAAAGCAGGCTATTATGTTCTGCAAACAACAGAAAGGGTAATAGCAAAACCTCAAATTAAGAAAAGTTAAAGCAGATGACTAGGTTTTATGAAGCAGCCCCACATAGGCTATTTTTAGGACAGAAGCCACATGCCCAATGACACAATATGGCAGGATAAAGAATCATCGGTTGGGCGATGTGGACACTGAGAATGTTCTGATATTTCTGAGCGAATAGCATAGTGTCTGTTTAGAAAATTCTGGGAATGTGTCAATTAAGTGAATTAGCCACTTACTCAATTTTCTCCCCTGATGTATGCCTAGGAAAGATGATTCTGAAGCTGTCAGCGTGATGACTATCCAATGGTCAATTGGGAAGACTACCATGAAACTGCAGTTGCAAAATTTAATACGAATTGACTCTTTCTTGTTTCAGGAGGTTAAAATGTGTCAATCAAAGAGTGTGATGAGTGGTTCCTGTGTGTATGTTGTGCTATTATTTTTGGTCCTCAGTTCACAACAGAGATTATAATTTGCTTCTTGGTTTCATTAGAATTTTGCACATATACTAACTTCTAATGCATGTACATGTTACACAAACCATCTATATTTTGAGGTATTTCATGTTAACTAGCATTGTTCTTTACCAGTTGTTTTATAAAATATTCACCAGTATTGCCAAAAATGGCATGTTGAAGATATGATGCATGCATTAGAAGGATTTAAGTTGATTCCTCAACTACTCAGAAAAATATTCCAGCTGTTTAAATCAGACAGAATCAAACCTAATTTACAAATTAGTGCATCATTTAAACCAAACCATTTTTGGTGCTTTTTACTCAAACAAAATATTTTTGTTTTTCTTGACTTTTTCTTCTAAGCACTAATTTCTTCAGGCTGTTGTTAGTTCACCCAGAAGGCAAACAACTTGCTTTAGCAGGAATTTCAGTAAACAATGAGCAGATACTTTAATGTCTAATGATAAAAATGCTCAAGTATTTTATAATGATATTATATGTGATTAAGATCATTGGAATAAAGTAAATAATACTTATATTATGATGCATTTAAAATTATTAAATGGGCTTAAGCATTAGGAATTGAGAACTAATTTGATACTTATATCAGTTATTCTGTAGAAATTGCATCTATATTCATTTTTCACAAAATATGGCTGTATTTTAATAAAATATGGATGCCTTGCTGTTTTAGGTTTATGTTCGGAAATTATGAATATTTCCTATTTCTTTTGAGGCTGTTACTAGCACTTAGAAACATAATAAATTATCAATTATTTGGAAGTAATAATTTAAGAAAAAAGTCTTATAAAGCTATAATTAGCTAAGATAAAAATATGTTACTTTTGTTTTTGAATAATATAAAATGGACTTAAATTTGATAATAAAAGCTTGATTCTGTAACGTTTGTATATTGAGAGTATATTTGGTTCAAACTGATAATGATGATCTTCCATATCTTTGAAAATACACCGTTACATTTTCATAATATAGCAATTTTGTTACTCTTCAATAAGAGAAAAAATATCTCCTTCAATAATTTTTCAAGATAATATAGGTTTTTGTCCGTTTGGATCATATAAAGCAAAAAAAAAAAGAAAAAAGAAAAAAAGGATGGAGGTGGAGGATTTCTTTGACTTTGAATTTGAAAATAAATAGGGCAATACTTGATTAAAGACAAAATTTTGGTGATTCAGAATGTCCCAGGAATGATACCATGATGTTTGTGGGCTTTATCATTTGCATACGATGTGTGCTCTGGTTGGGCTTCATGGCCTGTTTTTACTTTTAGCTTTTGCATTCCACAGGACTAAAACGTCAGCAGAGACAGTGCTAATTAATTTATTATGTTGTTTTGTGTTTCTGAACAAGGTACCTCAGTAATTAAGTGAAATATTTATGATGAATATAAAACAAAGCAAATTTATTTGTTTGCCTGAAAGCTAACTTGTTATTTATTTAGATTGATCTTTTGAAGGATTCTTTAAATTGAATCATAGAATGAGGATGCATGATATTTAAAACAGAGATGGAAATAATGCTATGGATTAATGCATTAGAATATATTATGTTACACTGTAAGTCAGACAAAGGGTAATCACAAAAACTTTGACCAAATTGATAAGTTCTTAGTTTCGCTTGCGGAAGAGAATCAACTATAGTGAGAGTGGATCAATAATAAATTGCAAAAGGAAAATGTATAACTTACATATACTCTATAGTGCTCAGCACAGTCCCGTGGTTTAAAATTGTGTGTGTGACATTATAGAAGTATAGAAAAGTCATAGCTCTATGTGCTGTTTTGTGATAAACTGTGTGACCATTTTTCTTTATACAATATATACTTAATCTGGACTTATCTCAGTCTATATTAAATGACAAGACTGCTCTACTTTTAATGACAGCAACTAAACTATACTTATTCTCCCAGAGGGGAGGGATACAGTTTATGCTGTAGTTCATGCAAATAAAATATCTTCATAATCACAGGTAGAGGATTGAAACACTTACTTTCCTTGGAAACAAGGCCACATTTTTCTCATCTTTCAAGAAACAACTTTAAATGAACATTTGCAAACTTAAAAAATTTAGTTAATACTACTCTTTTTTTAATGATAATGATCATCAAAGTTGCAATGGAAATATTGAAAAACCAAAAGAAAACAATAAAAACTTTTATGTCAAACTGGAGGAAGAAAAAGTTGTTCCAGCCAATGGGTTGCCGGTTTTCAAAGAAAAAAAAATCCTCTGGAGCTGCTAGGTAGGAAATGCACTAGTCATACTGACTACATTATTCTTCGTTAGGGGATTATTATACAGTTTCTCACATTATGATACCTGGTATTGGAGATTGTATGTTGACAATGAATAGCATGGTATTAGAGATTATATGCTCGCAAATAATAATTACAGCTAACATTTATTATGTGTCAGGCATAAATCGTCATCATAATCCTATAGGAGTAACTACTTTAACTTTGCCAATGGGAAAATTGAGGCAAAGAAAAGTTAAGTACAAAGTCCAATCTCAAATCCCTTCCAAATGAAGAAGCCAGATATATTAGTCTATTCTCATGATGCCAATAAAGACATACCAGAGAGTCGGTAATTTATAAAGAAAAGAGGTTTAATGGACTCACAGTTCCACATGGCTGGGGAGGCCTCACAATCATGGTGGAAAACAAAGAAGGAACAAAGTCATGTCTCACATAGAGGCAAGCAAAGAGAGCACGTGCAGGGGAACTCTATTTTATAATACCATCAGATCTCGTGACACTTATTCACCATCATGAGAACAGCATGGGAAAGACCTGCCCCCATGATTCAATTACCTCCTACTGGTTCCCTCCCATGACATGTAGGAATTGTGGGAGCTACAATTCAAGATGAGATTTGGGTGGGGACATAGCCAAACCATACCTCCAGATTAGAATCCAAGTAATATGCCCCATAGCTTTATTATTTGTCACAAGACATCATTTGAAAAAATAAATCTGTTTCAGGACTATATCAAAACAAAGTAATGGGACAATTGCTAGCCTAGGCCTACCTGGTAACCTCTAGCCACACAAGGCTATTTAAGCTTAAATTTGTGTTAATTAAAAAGAAATAAAATTAAACAGTTGTTTTCTTAATCACACTAGCCAAAGTTCAAGTTCTTAATAGCCACATATGAGTAATGACTACTCTTTTGGATAATACAGATATAGAACATTTCTAACAATGCAGAAATTTCTACTGGACAGCACTAGCTGAGGCTAAGGACTTTGAAATTTACTTAAAAAGTATGTTTTCTTTGGTGAGATGTAAAAGAGTTCATGCAACTTTCTGAGACTGATTGTTGAACAATTTATCACATCTTTTGAGACTTTTAGCTTGTTAAATATTAAAACAACCCATTATTAATCCATTCCTATTAAAATTATTTGTTATTATGAGAAATCTGATCCTGTTTGACCATGAAGAATATCAAGATAGTATTAGTCTCCCATTTAGTCAGTGGTTGAATTGACAATTTTCTATTGTGTAACTCCATTGTATAAGTACATTTTCTGCTGTATATAGCCCGTTTTCAATATGCCTCCCAATACCCCACTCCTGGTATTGATACCTTTGTACATACCACTCTCCCATTGTACCAGTATTGGTCTGACCAATAGAATACCACAGAAGTGATGGAAGTGACTTTTGAAATTAAGTTAAAAACACATTGGAGTTTCTATCTTGATCTCTCTCAGAGAATCTGTTTTCTCTCTTGGGCCACTCACTCTGGGAGAAATAATTTTCTAAGTTACGGGATGCTATACAGTGAGGCCCACAGAGAAACTAACTGAGGTCTCCAGTGAAAAGCCAACAAGAAACTCAAGGTTCCACAAGCATCCAGGTAGATA
Organism: Pan paniscus; assembly: GCF_029289425.2. Taxonomy (NCBI): domain Eukaryota; kingdom Metazoa; phylum Chordata; class Mammalia; order Primates; family Hominidae; genus Pan; species Pan paniscus. The sequence goes on along the minus strand of NC_073262.2, from coordinate 30,068,265 downwards.
AACTTGGCAGCAGATCCTTTAGGCCTCCTCACACCTTCCAAAGACTGTAGTCCTGCCCACAGTTTTCATGAGTGATGGAATCAGAAATACTAGTTAAGTTGCTCCCATAATTCGTATCCTCAGAAATTTTATGAGATAAGACATTTTTGTGGTTTAAAGTCTGAGTTTTGGGGTAATTTGCTATATAGAAATAGATAACCAATAAAATTCCTGATCAGAAGTTATAATGTAATAAATTATAATTTTTCAGATACATTATTGGTAACTTGCAGAGGGTATGATAATGGGGAAAAACAGCCCCTGTCATCAAGGTACTTACCAATGATTATAGTACAAGTATAATAAGGTAAGTAACGTAAGTGAAGGGAAAGATTTTTGAGTATTTCCAGTATGTATGTGGGATAGGGGATTACATCTAGAGGAGTGGAGAAAGAAAGCCATCCTTAGGTGGGTAGTCACTAAGTCTTGAAGGAAGAGTAGGATATTTCCAGGTGGTGTAAGAATATAAGATGCAAGCATTCCGCTCGTTGGGGACAATGTTTAAAAAGGTCTGAGCTGAGAAATTGCAGGTGTGTTTGGTAACAGCACATGGTTCAAATGGATGAATAAAAGTGAAATTGATCCAAAGAAGGTGGCTGAGACCATTTTGGAGAACACTTAGAATATTTGGTGAGGAGTTAATTTTAACCAGAGTCCACTGGGGATTTCAAACTCATCTAGTAGGAAGCTGGGCTTCTAGCCTCAGCAATAGGCAGGTTCTTTTCCTGCCTTGTTTTCTTTATGGGCATCTCATGACTAGAACTTCTTCACACACACACACACACACACACACACACACACACACACACACACACACACACACAATTGACAGTTCAAGTCCTGGGAGTCATCAAAGTTTAAACTTTGACTGGCCCCTGTGCAAATAATGGATTCAAGGAAGAGAGATGAGTATCCAAGTGATCTATCAGAAGATTATGCTAGACATCCAGAGAGAGAAAGCCTGAACTAATGCCAGTATTAACAATATGACAGAGAGAGAGAGAGAGAGAAAATGGGAGAGGGAGAGGGAGGGTGAGGGGAGAGGGAGGGGAAAGAGGAGGGGGAGAGGAAGGGAGAGAGGGAGAGGGAGGGGAGGGTGAGGGGGAGAGAGAGAAGGAGAAGGAGAGGATCCAATATTAAGGACCTTGCAGAGGAAAAGTGTGACTTAGCATCATCATTAAATTGAATGATGTTCGGGGGGAAAACACAGCCTTCTAAAGCAGAGATATGGTTCTATCAATTTTTTACTTAAACAGTTGTCATCCATCACCTTAAACATGGTCAAAATTCCTTTGCATTTCCTGCAAGAGCCTTCACCCCATCCCTATCTTTTTGGCCTTGACTTCATTCTCTCTGTTCTGAATATAGCGGGATATTTTACAATTTCTGGGACTTGCCAAGCTTTCTCATACTCTGCTTTTAGTTCTTCCACTTAGATTTTTCTTTTCTGCCTGGCAGACTCTTCCTCTGCTTGAAGACCCGCCTAAAATGTGACCTTCAATTCATAGTCGTATTTATTGCATCTTTATTTGTCCCACACTCTATTCATATTTTCTCTGTCAAATTTTGTGTTGCTTTGCAATTGTTATTTTATTAAGGTTTATTGTCTCTTTCCCTTGCCTGACTGTGAAGAGCTGAGAGATCTTAGTGCTTAGCACAAAGTAAGCACTCAAATATTGTTCAATTGCACTGAAACAGGAATAAAAAATACCTGAGAATTGAAACCTGCAGATTGAAGAACAAAGTTGACAATGAATCCTGTTGCTGATGTTCCCTGATGCTACCTCTTTTATTGCCCTTCCATGAAATACCTCTGTCTGTCTGAGGGCTCCATCCTTAATCTCCCTTTGTGTTTTATTGTTAAGTGCCACATGAGATAAGCCAGGGACCGCAGGCTTGTCTGAGTTCAAAGCCAGGGTTTGTAACCACCGGACTCCACCACCGTATCTCTAGCTTGCCACCACTTGACTTGAACTTGGTTGGAACTGACCTATTCTAAGTCTGCTCACCAACCTATCAGCTATGCACATTAAGGGGTGAATGCTGGTGATTAAAATGAGGTTACATTGTGGTTCTGTAGCCACTGCTCATTTGTCTTCTACTTTCTCCCCTGAGATCTTGAATTATAAAAGTCATTTTGTTTAACTTGACAGTAGCCCTTAGTCATAAAAATGACATTGTGCGTCTAAAGCACTGTCCCATTTAGGTGAGACCTGGGTTGGGTTTGTAATACTGAGAACAGGAAAAAAAATCCACAGGATAAATCATTTTAATATTATAGTTTATTTAGGAAATATTTTTACAGAGAAGGATTTCTGGAAAAGTTTTACAGACTTAGTTAGGAAGGAACAATTAAGAAGATTTTTTGGGCGGTAGGTATAGGTTAATGAACTAAAATGCCTAATCTACTTAGAACTCTGAATTTGGTGTTGGGTAGAAGTCTTTGCTTTTGCTATATATTTTTTTCTTTTCTTATTGTTGCTCTCATGTCAGATATAGCTAAAAAGAAATGAGAACCTCTTGATGCAAAGTTGAGAGTAGCTTCACAATTCACCAGCTTCTTTGAGCAGGAACTAGGTACCAAGCTCTAGTCCAAGTGCTATTGAGAGGGACCTCCAAATAGGAGTAAAATAAGATTCCTGCTTTGGCTAAACTTACAGCCTGTTGAGGGAGCCGTTCTTTCCATGAATCTTAAACAACAAATAATTGCGAGGGCATGCATATAGCTTAAATAAAACCAATATTTATTCTTTAACTTTAGTCTTTACCATATGCTAAAATTTTAAAGAGGAGGTCACACTGTGGGGATGTGGCTAAAAGAACTAGAAACAGGACTTAATACTTGCAAGGACTCTCACCAGAGAAGAGAATGCTAATTGAGAATGACACAGGGTATTCTATTCTCTTTTTGTTTGTTCATTTTATTTTTAACCGAGATTCTCTTGCCAGCACCCCACATGTTTAGACATAGGGAGCAGGTAAAAAGATGACTGTGAATTTGGGGATGGCAGTTTTACATGTGCAATGCTCCAAAAAAGCTTTTATTCCCTTGCTTTATGCTTACAGATATGGATGTCCATCAGTTTTCAATTAGTCAATATGCAAACCTCTGCCAAGTGGACCAAAGTTCACAGTGTGCTCTGATGTAGTGTTACTAGGCAGGCCAGATTCCGCCCATCATGGGCAAAGGTGCCCCACATCTCAGGAGCAAGAGCAGCAAAATAGCACTGTGTATTCTGGGAAAGGTTGCAGCCTGCTTTGCATTCAGAAATTGAAGCTTTGCACTTGGGGGAAAAGATTCAAAGGAAACAAAACAGAATGAAATGGAAGCAAAATGTTGGCAAAACTCAAATTGCATTGGATTTATACTTATTGGATTTTTGAAGTAAGCTGACAAGAAAAATTACCTTCATTGCAAATCACTGAAGGGCTTTTCTATAGAATAAACACACTCACAGAGAAGAGCTAATTCAAAGGAAGCTTCAATATGTTAATATAATAATTAAGCAGTAAGGCACAACAGGCGGTCCATTTCCAAGGAGCGCAGCCTGCCTCAGGTGGAGTATAAGGTACCAGGCTGAAGGCTAAATGACTTTAACCACCTGAGATTGCCTATAATCATTTTAAAATATGATATGAGGTGTTTGGAAGGTATTTACCCATGCAAATAAGGGGAAAGAACCAAATTCTCTGTATATTGTGGGCAGTCTTTAGGAGTTGAATTATTGGAATCAGCCTGAAAACTTGGAAACTTAAGTGCCTTTAATTGGAGTCTACATTTTCCCATGTTCTTGGTGGTCTTTTTTCTTTTCTGTGTATCTCATTCTCTCATCCTTTTATTTGAAACTTCCTCAGGCCAAAATTATATTTTGTTTGAAAAACTTGTGCAACGCCATTTGGTTTATTAGTTGTGTGTGTGCATTTAAAGTGTTTTTTTTTTTTTCCTTAAGTAGCTAATCAGCCTAGTACTTGGGTAGCTTCATTTATCATGAAGGAGATTAGAACCGTCTTTCACAAACTTTACTAGGCACAGAATCGTCTGGGATCTTGTTAAGACGCAGACTGATTCAGTAAGTCTGGGGTGGAGCCTGAGATCTTGCATTTCTAAAAAGCTCCCAAGAGATTACAACGTAGACAGCAAAGTCTATTATGTCTTTTAATATCAGGGAGCCCTGTAATGATAGGAATAGGGCTGTTAGATAGGAACAGAAGGGAGGTGAAAAGACCAATGTTTTCAAGCAGTTGACTTTATTTTCTGCTTTTTGATGATTGATCTTATAAGGAAGAAATGACAGAACATGAACCATGAGCTTGCTGGGGATTTATAGATAAACATATTTGTCTTATTTTGGGTCTAGTTGATATAGTTGAAGACAAGAGAATTCCATTTTGATACACATGTCACCAGAGTGTCATAAACCAGTGGTGTATTATTGCTTTGGAGCTTTGTTGGCAGTTCAAGTTTTGTTCAGGTAAGTGTTGACTAGAAATAGATCAAGAGAAAGTGAAACCTCTGGTTTTAACTAAATGGGGAGAATGGATTTTGTGCATGGCTGGTGTCTGTAGACACCTGATGCTCTCCTCCTGCATTGTGGTGCTCTGTTATACCTGTGGATTTCTTTGGACTCTAAAGGTAATGTGAACGTGAGTTCTAGAAATCCATAGTAAATGAAACTGGTAAGAAAAACAAGACAAATGCTACTTTCCTGAATTCCTCGTAAATGGAAACAAATGATGTTTCCCTTTGTCAGTTTATTTTGTCTTGTTTTTGTTTTTCCAAATAAGAAATGTCCGGGAGGGGAAGTGCTAAGTATCCTGAGCACTCAATGGGAAGTACACTGCATCTCCAGCTTCTTACTGCAGCAATGTGGAATCCTGAATATTTAACACTAATAATGGGCTTGTCAACGTAAAGTCCTAAGGAGGAATGATTCTTTCCTGAGATGCTTTTAAAAATTTAATTGGCTTCTATTTTCAAGTTGACTCCAACTCAATTGTGTTTCCTTAAAGCAGCAACAAGTATCTGAGAAACTAAAGTGTGGTCTCCCATAAATTTGCTAACTGACTCAGAAATATTTCTAGGTGCTGGTACCTGCTCTTCATCCTCTTTGCATCTGCTTGGTTAAGTTCCTTGTTATTTTTCCTCCTGTGGGCTATTGTCCTCGCAAGTGGTGGAGAATTCCATGGAATGTTGTTCCCACAGTAGTCCATGAAAATGGCACTCTCATGGAATTGTGCAGTGCACAGCCTCTGTAGCCCTACACAAGGGCACTCTCTTTAATGGTGGCCTTTGCCCCTTTAGGAGTGACCCTTGAACACTTTCCCCAAAGTTGTTATTATAAAAATTACATAAATTAATGCTTAATTAGCTCTCCATTCCCTTCAGGCCAAAACCTTCACATCACAGGCCATCCTAGTCCTAATTACACCTGCAGTTTCATCTTCTGTCACCCTACCCAAGTCTAAGGCACTGGTTGTCTAACCTGGCCCACACCTCTTCCTTTGCAAGTCGTTTCTCCTGCCTGGAACTTTAATCAGATGTCTCTTCCTCTAGGATCCTTCTCTAATGTTGTTGAACAAATTTAGTTGCCCATTTTGTTTGTTCTTCCATACTCTCACCTATTTATACCTATATGTCTGATTACATTGTGTTGAAGTTATATTTGTGGCTATTATCCCTACAAAACAGTTCTATCTTTAATTTCTTATTTGTATAGCCCCAGAAGACAATTTGGCTTTGATATCTGACTTCTGAAGGTTGACTTCACTAATCATGCCAGTTAGGGTGGTGTCCCCTTCCTTACTTGACACTTCTGCATGTGACATTCTTTTATCCTGCATGATGGGGTGCTGATGGCAGCTTTCTCAGAGAGAGGACAAAAAACAGGATACAGGACTGCCGTGACCCATTAACACAGCCTCCCCCTAAATCTTTCAAATCCTCAAGTGTCATGTGACTTGGTACATTCCACATAATCACTATTATTGATTATTTTTACAAGAATAAAAATGCTAACACTTACTGAAGATAAGTTGTTAATACCAGGTGTTAAGTATTTTTATGCGTGATCTTCTTTAATCCTCATCCATCCCCAGAGGCAGATATACCATGAAGCTAATGAAGTTTAAATTTCAAGGCTATTTACTTACAAGGACCCCTCCCAATGCTGTTTTTTAAGTTCTCATTAAGAAAAAAAGAAGTGTAATTCTGTTTCTCATTCTAAATGAGCATTCTCTTCCATACCTAATTTCCTATTAATAATTTTGTATATACCTGTATTTTTTTCCTAAAAAGGCCCCCCAAATTGCATAAGCCCCAAGTCCTACAAAACCAGATTTACCTTGCTTGGCTCTGTATACAGAGGTCCCCAAACCCCAGGCCATGGGCTAGTACCAGTCTGTGGCCTGGTAGGAAGCAGGCTGCACAGCAGGAGGTGACCAGAGGTGGGTAGGCATTACCGCCTGAGCTCCACCTCATGTCAGACCGCGGCTGCATTAGATTCTCATAGAAGTGCAAACCCTATTGTGAACTGCACATGTGAGGAATCTAGGGTACACATTCCTTATGAGAATCTAATGTCTGATGATCTTCTGAGGTGGAACAGTGTCATCCTGAAATCATCCTCCCTGGTCCATGGAAAAATCATCTTCTACGAAACTGGTCCCTGGTGCCAAAATGGTTGGGGACCACTGCTCTATGAGGTAGGTACTGTAAAACACCTCTAAAATACCAAAAGTGTGTCTAGAAAAATTAATCACAGAAAATGCAGGGTTGTATTATTGCAAAATCAATGAAAATAATGTTTTTTACTTGGCCTATTCTATCACAAAAAGCACAAAACTTGAGATGTTGAGATTTATATTAGAACAAGTGACCATATACTGACCTGAAAGAGTCCCACATGACGACAAGCAATCACTTACGCAACCCCAATCCTGTTTGGCCAGCCTTCATTTGAGGATGGGAACTGGGTGAAGACTGATAGCTAGTCACCTACAAACGTAATCAAATATGATTTTTCATTTTACCAGGGTTTTACTAAGTATGTGTGCTTATTTCATATATAATAACTAAGAATCAGAGAAGTTAACTAACTTATCAAAAATTACATAGTGATTGAGCTCAGATAAACACATATCTCTGGCATCCAAATTGAAGTCTATCTCTATGTTTGCAGGTTGATTTAATATCTAAAATACAAGTGAATAGAGAACATAATGATTGACTTCCTTCCAATCCCTTTTGTTGCTCCCTCTAGAATGTCCTTATGTGAACAGTTTTTCCCCATGGCCCCAGAGAGGAGTGAGGCCTGTTGAAGGTCATGATGAAAATGTTGAGGCTTGTCCTGCTTCTTTTTTTTACTCCTGAAATCCTGTTTTTGACTGCCATTAAGACTTTGGAATTGGTCTGGCTCATTTATTTAATTATTGTAAGTCGAATTTCCAAAATTTCTTAAAAATAAGACTTTGACCCATCTGGACTCTGGCCTCCCCTGTTCTGACTCTTGATTATTTTGCTTTCTATTGTTTAGTTTGGGACCTTTGGTCCTTTCTGTTTCCCTCTTCTACTTTTCACCCTAGCTTGGCTTTGTAGGTTCTTTCCACAAGTAATTTATTTGACCTGGGCTCTGGAATATGACCCTGAAACCTCTTCTTACCCAGACACACATCACTCTCTGGTATCCTCATGGACATCCCTTAACAGGCAGGAACTAGCAGAATTCATCTTATGCAAGATCTGTGACACAAATTAGGCACACATCATAATATATAGGATTTTACCAGGGATAAGGCATTCCCTTTATTGGTTTCTTTTCTAAACTATAAATGAAACAGCCACCAGTGAAATAAAATATTCCTACTCAACCTTGTCTTGGAAAATCTAACATGTATGTCAGCACAGAGGCATTTTTTCAGACAAACATTAGTTGTCTTGAATTAGGAAAATTTAATCTTTTGATGGAAATAATCCTCAAATGTTATTTCTTTTCTGTCTTCTTTGATGTGCTACACTGAAGAAACTCTTCTAACGATTTCCTGGTGACTCGGGATCATCATAGTCAACATCAGCTATCTTGTTTGGCAAAAACTTCGTGATACCCTCACTAAAGGCATCTCTATTTAATGCAGAACAAAATATTTGTCACTCATATTTATTGTAGTGGTGTTCACACTTAGGCTAGTGATTGAAGCTCCTACACTAAATGACCCTAGAATGCTATGCAACTGGTTGTTATCACTATTTTGTTTCATTTCTTCGTCTTTTCTGAAGCTGTCAGCTATTGTTTCTTGCTTTCTTCTGTAAGCCTGCCTTTAACAAAGGTTAGTGCTCTGCATCTAGAACAACAGTTAACAGGAGCAATTTCGCCCCTCGGGCACACTTCGTAAGTATGGAGACATTTTTAATTGTCGCTATTTAACGGCGGGGAGGACATTACTGGCATCTAGTGGGTGGAGGTCAGGAATGTTGCTAAACCTCTTATAATGCACAAGATAGACCTCCACAACAAAGATTATCTGGGTCAAAATGACAGTATTGTCCAGGTTGAGAAATGCTGCTCTAGGATTGTGGAAAAGTAAGTAAGTTCTAAAGGCAGACCCAAGAGGTTTGTTTAATGCTATTTTTAAAAAGTGTATAATGGTGGCCCATGGTCATTGTTAAGGTCAGGGTCTAGCTTCATTTACTTCTTAAGAACAAACATGTCCTTGTGGATTGAGGTCCTTTGACCTCCAGCTGAGTGAACCATTAGTATTTGCCCTTAAGTTAACATATTCAATACCTGTGTGCACACACAAACTACTTTCCTTTAAAGAAGAGTAGTTTGCTTTTTTTTTTTCTCTTCTGTAGTTAGGTGGCTCAAATGTCATTGCTACATTAAAAAATATATCATTCCAGTTTAAACACCATAGTGTGTATATAGTATATTTCAAATATCTATTTAAAACTACTTTTATGCTGACAGCAACCTAATTGTTTAAATCATAAGTTTTTTTTTTTTCTGCTGTGATTTGATAGTATTAGAAAAATTGGTGGACTACTGACCAAATCCTCCCTACTTTTTTATTTTTTACTTTATTTATTTATTTTTTTGGAGATGGGGTCTCGCTCTGTCGTCCAGGCTGGAATGCAGCAGTGCGATCTCGGCTCACTGTGAGCTCTCCCTCCCAGGTTCATGCCATTCTCCTGCCTCAGCCTCCCGAGCAGATGGGACTACAGGCGCCCGCCATCACGCCCGGCTAATTTTTTGTATTTTTAGTAGAGACAGGGTTTCACCGTGTTAGCCAGGATGGTCTGGATCTCCTGACCTCGTGATCCACCCGCCTTGGCCTCACAAAGTGCTGGGATTACAGGCGTAAGCCACTGTGTCCGGCCAATCCTCCCTACTTTTTTAAACCACATTCTTTGGGAAACATTATTTTGACCCACAAAAGTGTAAAATGTCTATAGTGACATAGCTATTTTTAAAGTTTATTCAAATGAAAGTTAATTGGTTGTAATCTTTTTATTCTTCATCCTTTCTCATAGCTTTTCCAATAGTTAGAGGTCACTGACCCCAAGGAGAATCTTGCCACCTAGGGTTTGGGCCTGCCTGAATCCTACAAAGTGCATGAGTTCTGACCTGCTCACTTAATGGTGCTCAACTTAGGACATCATTTTTTTTCTTTTCAGTTGTAGAATAAAGACAAATTGCATTTTCTCAACTCCAGTCTAAACTCAGTGAAGGTTTATTCTGCTTTACTAGATTGGGAAGTATAATTATTTTAAATTATTTTACACAGATATGTAAATCATTTTCTATAATAATATATAGCATATATCTTACCAGATATCAATATATAGCAACGCATAAGATAGGGAAATACTTTTTTTAACAATGCATATTTGGCTAATTTGACTTAATTCCCATGCATTTTATCAATTATGTACATTTATTTAGTGCATGAAAAGTGTAACAATTAATATTGAAGTGTAAATGAGTATGCATGTTCTTCCACTGTTTTATTCAAATGTGATGTGTCAAAATCAATTTGATATGAAAATCAGAGTGATAGATGAGAGTGATAAATTTAAGGGATGCACAGTACAATATGGAATTTTGTCAATCTCTAAGTAGCATTTCAAAAGAAAAAGTGTATTACTTTTAATTATAGCGATTTCTTTCTGATCTTAATGCACATGAAATTGAGCAGATATATAAATGGGGGTGATACATTCAGAGAGAAAACTTAACCTATATAAACTGTGACTTTTGTGCAAATATTCATGCCATTTTTCTTGTTCATATAAAAATTCTGAAAGTAAAGTGATCCAATAAAACTTCAAATAATTTTTAAGAATTCTTGCTAGTTTTTAAAAGTTGCTGTTTCATAAGCATATTTTCTAAGTTTTTATTTTCCTTTGGAAAGTTACCATAAAATTTTGCTCATATTTAAGATTTTTAAAGGCTGCCTCAGTATTTTTGCATATTGTTTATTGTCATTTTTAAATGAAAAGTATTCTTTATGTGTCTGTTGTGACATTTGTAATTTTAAAATAAGAAAAAAATTATGTTTCTTGAGGTCTCAGAAATCATACTGTTAAATATAATAATCCCATTGTTGAGTCCTCCAAGAACTAAGCAAAAGTAGGGAAAGGGCACAAGATCGTTCAGTATGATCTGTCCTCTGCTTAACAGGTCAACTTGCAATTGCATATTAATACAGTATTTTTAACTTAGAAAATATAAAGGTTTTACTTAAAAAGAAAAATGTCATTTTTGTCTGCTGAAAATATTTCTGAAGATGAAGTTTTCAGAAAAGATTAAAGAAGGATAAAAATAATTGATTCTCTTATTCATTTTCGGAGAAAAAATACATAGTTATTGTCTCACATAAAAGTTATTCTTAGAAAACTGCACTTATATCTCAAAAATTATTGTCGTATGGAAACATTAACATATAAAGTATTAATACATGTAAAGTTTTCTTGTAGTTGGAAAGCCAAGTCTATTTTAAATAACTTTTCTTAACATCCCTCCCATCTTTATATATACATTTTTAAACAGTCATAAACAAGGCAATATTTCCTGGAACAAAGCTAGAATACAGCTAGTTAAACACAGCTCATATTGTGAATTAGACTTCTTCCTAAAGTGTCAAAATACAAAGTGCTGATATTTTAATGTGATGGTCAAAACCTTCAATAATCATTTGGCTTGTATATTCCCTTTTTCCTGATACATGTCTCTTTAACCACATATTTTACCAGTTTTTACACAGGAAAAAAAAAGTTGTTTTTACTAACCCTTCACTGTCACCAAGAAAGATGTACCTAAATTTAACATAGCTAGAAAATATTGATATGAAATTAAAATACCATATTCTCTATGCATTCAAGTGATTTAGAACTTTCTCATTTTCTCGTTACACTTAGATTTCATATCAGATCGATGGAGAAGTCAATCTCTTTTAATTGTTCCCTTCAGTACTATGAGATGCAGATTCTCTGAGATAAGTTTTGAGCATGTGTTTTCACACAGGGCTTACCAAAAGTTTAAGATTCAGCCTAAAGAGTACAAATTTAGATGCCCTTATTCACTATAGCTGCAAATTGCACTATGTAAAGTGAGTGCATTGCACATCTAGAAAAATCTGCTCTGAGCTTCCCTAAGACGATGCTGAAATGCTGCATTATAAATTCTAAAATGAATTAATGAAGAACAACACTGGAGATGAAATGTGTATGTGTGTGTATCACAGCTAACATGGCAACTGGAATACAAAGCCTTTTTTTCTCACATTTTGCCAGCCATAGCATAAGCTTCCCACAGAGGATGGGGATTAACAGCCTGTCTCCTCTGAGGTGGGGGAAGTTTTGAGTCGAATAAAATGTAGAATCTGCAAATGGAGCTCTGAAATGATGTAGTTAACGTTACATATGTAGTCTATTATGGTAACTGGGAACATGTGTGTCATAATGTTGGGCAAACCTGTTCTAAAAATGGCAGAGAACAGAACAAAAACTGACCCCCAAATTCTGCTCAAGACCCATCATCCAAATGAGACACACTTTTAGGAAAGATTTGATGGAGCACCATTTTCCCCCTGTCCACCAAGCTTATCCCTACCTTTTCTACCCATCCTCACTTACCCCTCCTATTTTTTAGATATATTTTTCATTTTTCAATTTGAATGACTAATTTTCCCTATCATGCTGGAGTGCCAGTGTGTCTTTAAGTACTAGGCTTTTCTGAACCCACGGATATCTTTAAATATCATGAACTTGAAATATCTCCCAAGAAAAAATAAAGGAAATGCTCTGACACAAGGACCTGAAAGAATCTAGGGGACTGGCAGACGTCAAGGCTTTTAGACTTAAGGAGACCCCGACCATGCATTTGGCACCTTGATCACTTATATCACTGGTTAAAACCTCTGATGCTGTTTGTGCTCAGGTATTTGTAGGCCTTTCTGAAATCATTTGAAAGAGAACATAATGAGAAAAGGGGAGTAAGTACAAATGTGGAAATGATAGCTCGATTGCATCTAAGGAATGAGTAAGTGCAGAGTAGAAAATAAGTGCTGAAAAATTAGAGCACATAAAATAATTAGACCAAGTACCAAGAAAAGGAAAGAAGCAAACATTTTAAAATGTGAGTGGGATAAAACATGGCAGATTGTACAGATTCTGAGTACAGATGCATTGATGTAATAAAGTTAATTTGAAATTTGTCCAAATTTTTTGATTCTTTTGGGGTCTTCTATTTTTTCTTCTCATTGTTTTGATGACTTTTGCTTGTTTAGACTTTTATTGATTTCTATTTATTGTTCATCCTAGGATGTGAACATGTCTTGATACAATATACTTAAAAAAACTGTCAGTAACCTCTTATTGGTGCTTTTGTAAACAGCTGTGTTTTAACCTCAGTTTTTGGGCACACCACCCCTATTCATTTTCTAGGGATTCCAGAATGCTGGCTCATCAGCAGAGATGTTTTTGAATTGAGAGGAGTGGGGTGGCAAAAATATAATCTGTAGTCAGTGTATAGGTAGAAATTTGGGTGGAGGGTGAGCACATGATACTCGGGGATTGTTCACGCTGTCACATGCTCCTCAAAAAGATAGAGAAGAATAGGCAAATCACTACCTCCCCTCCTTCTTACATTGCTACCCCAATAGCTCTAACAGACATGGAAATTTACAGGATAAATGCCAGGTAATACTTGCCAAGGGAAAAAATAGAATTTCTAACTTTAAATCCAACTGGTTACTATGCCTTGCCAATCGTTTCTCTGAAATATCTTTACAGCATTCTTTATCTCTGTCATTCTTGTAGCTAAGTGCAGTCCTCCTTTCTACTTGCCATTTCCACTGCTTCTTTCTGCTACGTTTTCTTTGCTGCTTTTGTCCCTTCTCATTTCAATTCACTTTATGAACATTTGCCAATTTAATATTCCCATGAAACCTCTCCTGCAATGTAAAATGTCATATCCTTTCTCAAAAATTTCAGAAACTTTAACCAAACGTCTTTAGTGGATACTCTCAATGCACTCTCCTGATATGGTTCTACTTTTTCTTTTTCTTTTTTTTAAACAAACTTGCCTCCTAATGCGTAGTTTTAGGCTCCCTTCCTCTAGTCAAATGGCCCCACTCTTGTCCAAACTCAATTCATAGTGTGCCTCTCTCCCGCCTTTGCTTTTTCTGGTCTTGGGCCTAATAAACCTGCCTCCTCCACTGTCTTGCATTCCGTGGGGCCATGATGTTCCAAGACCGTTTATTCCATGAAGTCTTCCCTGATCCTTCCACTGAAATAATATTGAAATTTTTATATTTGCACTTTTTTTTTTTTTTTTTTTGAGGCAAGGTCTCACTCTGTCATCCAGGCTGAAGTGCAGTGGTGCAATTATGGCTCACTGCATTCCTGACCTACAGGGCTCAAGTCATCCTCCCACGTAGCTGAGACCACAGTGTTGTGCTACCATGCCTGGCTAATTTTTAAATTTTGTTTAGAGACAAAGTCTTCCTATATTGCTCAGGCTAGTCTCAAACTCATGGATTCAAGCATTCCTCCCACCTCGGCCTCTCAAAGTGATGGGATTTCAGGATGAGCCTCTGTGCCCAGCCTGAACTCCTATCTTATAGCATAGTTCACATATACAGCTATGTGTGAGTCTGCATCTTTATCTGCATCTATATCTGATGCGTCTTTCTTAGCTCCGTTATTCAATCCATGATCCTTAAGTGCATGGTCTGGCTAATATTTATCCTTATATTCATATAGCTCCTAGCACACCGTGTGACTCATAAAAACACTCAAATATCTGTAGCATGGATTAATAAATATGCTTAAGGGTTGTCATCAATTGTTAGAGGTGAAATTAATTTGTTACTTGCAGTTGTATGTAAGAATAAGAGAAACAACTTGTCATTTTGATATCATGTAGATGAAAAAATTAAAAAAATAAAGAAAATATTTATACCATGTAATCACACAAGATATTTATAGCTAGTAGGTACTCAAATAATTGTGGACCAATGAATTTTGGCTTGAGTTAGCTGACTTAACACCACTCTTCTCTTCTTATATAAACTGAGACTAAAATTTTCATTCATAATTTTTATAAATTGTAATCATTTTGTCCTATTGAAAACATATTTGAGTCTATGCTTGTCAAAATGAATGTTTGAAAAATGTTTTTAAAAATGAGGCAATGATGTCTTTTTTTTTTTTTTTTTTTTTTTTGAGATGGAGTCTTGCTCTGTCGCCCAGGCTGGAGTGCAGTGGTGTGATCTTGGCTCACTGCAACATCCTCCTCCAGGTTTCAAGTGATTCTCCTGCCTCAGCCTCCCGAGTAGGTGGGATTACAGGTGCCCACCACCAAGCCCAGCTAATTTTTGTATTTTTAGTAGAGACAGGGTTTCTCCATATTAGCCAGGATGGTCTCCATCTCCTGACCTCATGATCCACCCGCCTCGGCCTCCCAAACTGCTGGGATTACAAGCGTGAGCCACTGTGCTCGGCCCGGCAATGATATCTTTCACATAAATACATGTCAAAAAACTGATTTGGCCAATTTTGTGATCTATTTCATAGCTTCAAAACTATTTTCATGTACATTTGTTGATTAATTTTTTCAATTAACCCTATGAGATGAGTGAAATTGATTTATTTTACAAGCCGAGTACAGTGGTTCACACCTGTAATCCCAGCACTTTAGGAGGCTGAGGTGGGTAGATCACCTGAGGTCAGGAGTTTGAGACTAGCCTGGCCAATATGGTGAAACCCTGTCTCTACTAAAAATACAAAAAATTAGCCAGGCGTGGTGGTAGGCACCTGTAATCCCAGCTACTCAAGAGACTGAGGCAGGAGAATCACTGGAACTCGGGAGGTGGAGGTGAGTATAATCTTTTAGAAAGTGGATATATCTAGCGCAGAGTTATATTTCATGAGTGAATAGCAGTAGACTAAATTATGTTATGATTATGTAGACTCTGACTCTCAAAATAAAATGTAGAATTACCTAAAGGTTTTTCTTCATACAAATCTTGTATTCTGTATGACATTCTTTTGAATGATTCTGATACAGGTCCCTATTGGACCCGATAGTCTTTATAGATCTTTTTACTTCTAATATTGAGAATATACTATTGAAATGATGGTTAGAGTTTTTATAGGTATATGACTGATAAATTCATAAATTTTCTAAGATAAATTTGAACGATAACACTGCAGCGGTAACACTCTAACGGTAACACTGAAGTAATTAATGATTCCTGATTTGCTGTCACTTATGTGATAATTTGTTAATCTTCATATCTAAATGATTCCCTTACTCTTTTGTATATGTTTAATTTTAAAATAGCAGTGAAAACACTCTGGGCTATGCATTTTGGCATGTTTATTACACCTCACAGGTGGTTAAATCTACTTTAACTGCCTTTATCTCTGGATTCCATAGCTCACCCACAGTTTTGACCATGTTAACTTTTAAATTCAGGGGTTTTATTGAATTTTAATTAAGGGCAATGTTAAGATATTGCTGCTCTAAATTTAGCAAACTAGAATGACATTCATGTTTTAACAAAATAATTAAAAACATCTCTGGAGGGTAGCACAGAATGCAGGTCACAAACTGAACATTTATTTACAAACATTGATTAAATTTCTAGTATGTTTCAGGAGCTGAACTCTGAGTGGAAAGCCAAGAAGCAGTTTTCAGTTATGTGTATGATTTTATTTTCTCATAAAACCAGGAAAAATAGTCATTCAGTGTCTTGGATTTCAAATTTACAAAAGGGAAATAACTAAGTAGGTGAGTTTTAAGCACATGGTGTATTTTATAGGTGTTGTAACACTTTTCTATTAATAGGCATATATAACTACTTTTTCCCTTGCTTAGAAGTACATTTCATTCATTAAGTTTGTGAAAACTCTTTAGTTTTATAGGTATTAGCATTTTTAAGAATGAATCTCTCTTTCCAATATAACAAAATTTTCTAGGTCATAACATGTTGATAGTTGTACTTCTGTTATCTGTTGATTGAAATAATCCATAGTAGTAAAAGACGATTATCATTTACTAGTAGTGAATTTATATTTTATCAAACCTAACACATTCTGCATATATTTGAAAAATAGCTAATATGTATGAGTGCTATACCATTTATTTTATCCATAGTGTTTTGTTCCCAGCAGCCCACTGAAATAATGGGCTTTTCAATGGAGGTGAATATGCTGATTGTCACTACTGTAGGAAATATAGTTCATTGTCTCACTTTTTGGGAGGATTAAAGCTCTTTTGGTTGAAAACAGTTTGGCCTGAAGGTCACATTGGAATCACACAAACCTGGGTTCTGGTTTTGGTCAAGCAGTTACTGGCTGCATAATAAATGACAAGTAATTTAACTTCCCTAAGTCTCAATTTTCTCATCTGTAAATTGGGAATATTGACAACACCTACTTCAGAGGGTTGATGCGAAGGTCAAGTTATGTTATAAATGTGTAAAATAATGTGTATGCTTCCTGGCGCAGACTATGCATTTAGGGACGCTATTGTTGTTATTATTATTATTGCTGTTCTTGTGTTATTCAAGACATAAACTCCACTATACAATAGTGTTGTCCTACTATGATAAGGGTTGGTATATATACTAGTTATTCAATGAGATTGTATGCCTATAATATGCTGAAAACATGAAAAGGTGTATAATTCAGTTAGTTAAAATGTTTACTGAGCTCCCTTTGTGCTTTTTTTATTATGCAGTTTTCAAGATTGTTTTGGCTCTAGCAAAACAAGTTGGAACATTCACATCATCCAGTAAGTTAGAATTCATTCAACATTTTTAAGCATATGCCATATGATAATTTTAGGAAAGAACAATAGTGCATCTAAAATTAACCTAGCAGTGAAAGACTGAAGTCTTTTCTGAGAACATTAGAGAGTGCATATTTAAGAGATATTAACCAACCTATAGATTATTTTCCCTCACTGAATTGATACATTTCTCAAAGGCTACTGCTTATAGAGTTATAAGGTTTATACTTTTAAATTATATTAAGTTGGTCTAAAGTAGTATCTGTGCCTTTTTATATATATGCCTAGCTTGCCATGGAGCTGGATGAGCCAAATAGGGCTCAGATGGAAACAATTAGTTCTACAAATAACTGTGGAAGTGGCCTAATTAACTCTGGACCAATGTCCTTCATTTTACAATTGATGAAACTCAGTGTATACAGTGTCCGTAGGATAACTTTAATGGTGGTTTTGAAGGAGAGCTGATATTTCTGGGTCTATAGCGTGTTTTGGCCATGCTTTCAAGTGTAGGAAATAAGGGGGCTTGTATCCTGTCTGCTGTGGCTGTGCTAACATAAACCCATCAGGAGAACACAGGAAAGCACCAAGTCCAGCATTAGGAAACAGTTGATTTGATAAATTAATAATGGTGACCACAAAAATTGGAATTCTCATACACTGCTGGTGGGAATGCGAAATGGGACAGCCACTTTGGAAACTGGCTGGTAGTTTCTCAAAAGGTTTAACATAGAGCTACCATAGGACCCAGCAATTATCTATGTAACACTCTTAGGTGTATACACAAAAGAAATGGAAACATATGTCTGCAGAAAAACTAGTGCACAAATGTTCATGGCAGCATTATTCATCATAGCCAAAAATGGAAACAACACAAATGTTCATCAAACGATGAATGAATGAATTAAATGTGATATATTCATACAGTGGAATATTATATAGTCATAAAAACAAATGAAGTGATGATACATACTACCATGTAGATAAACCTTAAAATATTATTCCAAGTGAAAGAAGCCAGTCACAAGAGACCATATACTGTATGGTTCCATTTATGTGAAATATCCAGAATAAGTAAACTCATAAAGACAGAAAACAAATTAGACATTACCTAGGGCTGGGATAGGATGAGGTGGGAGGAAATGGAGAATGACTTCTGGTGGATACAGAGTTTCTTTTTGGGATGATGGAAAAGTTCTAAAACTGATTGTAGTGCTGGTTTCACAACTCTGTGAATATACTAAAAAACATTGAATTATGTGCTTTAAATGGCTAAATTGTATGATAAGTAAATTGGATTTCAATAAGGCTGTTATATGAGAAGACAGTGAGTATCCCATCTTGTTTGCCCACAAATCTTATGATCAGTTTCATAAACCAGACTATCCTGAGTATTTTTCAGGTTTCAAGTTCAGAATAGTCGAAACAGACCTTTTCAAGAACAGTATTCATTGAAATGCATCAAAGCATAAGTGCAGTCCCTGAAGAAACACTTTAACTCATGAGCTTAAATAATAACCAAATTTAATTCATTCCAGGTACAGTCTCATTAAAGAAACTGCTGGCCAAAATGTTGAAATAAACATTTAGCTACTAAGCGAACAAATTAAACTCCTTTATGATTTAATTGCACCAGTGAGTATTTCTTTTTGGAATGTGTTTCTGCTTTGATACATTGCAATACACATCATGAATTATGTTGAATGATGGCATTTCAGAATGTGTGTGAGTATGTATATGCATATGTATTTTCAAAATGCATCTAAAATGTTATTTAAAATATGTATGCATGTGTACATATGAACATTCCAATTTCTATGTTTATGTGTATGTATACAATACAGAAAGACATATTCCCGTAAGTCCCAAGCAATGTAGTCATATTGTGGGGTATATATTTGCCAACTAGTTGCAAGCATTAACAGAAATATTCTCTCTGCCTCCTCTTCTCTCTACTCTCTCTATATACATATGTGAACGTACAAATATTTGATAATGTTTATTTATCATGTGATAGACCCACGGTATTTATAGGTGGATATTTTGATCATCATGCATATTTTGAACCACTGGAGCTATTTCGAGGAATTTTTAGAGCTTTGAAAATATACAGCATTTCACTGCTAGATGCATGCAGATTCATGGCAGTGATTATAGAAAGGAATGACTATAAAACAAAACAAAACAAAACAGAATTCAGCCCAAATCTTTTCATACTCCTTCAAATCTCAGTGCTATGCTTTTCAGCTAGTAGCTTCTTTATCACTGAATTCTTTCATAGTGTTAATTTGAAAAGTCAAACATTTCTCCTCTCCTGTTGATAATCTAATGAGAAATGAGAATTTTCCTTCCAAAAGAGTATTTACTTGAAAAGTATCTGAAGTATTAAAAATTTATTTTCTTTGTGGACACACACACACACACACACACACACACACACACACACACACACACACAGAATAGTACCTCTCTATTTTTTTTCTTAGCTGATTTTAGCCCTAACCAACCTGGCTGTGTATTTATTAACTATACTAAAAATGGTCTGAAGACTCATATCGCCACCTCTTTTTCCTATAGTTGAAAATCAGCATTTTGATTATTTTCCTCTCTTACCTCTCCTGAAACAGCCACTTACCTCTGCTACTCACAAACCACTCAGAGATAATTATTGTAATTATTCACTTTCCCACAAACGTGTGCATGCATCACTTTCCTATACCTTTGAGTAGGACATGACTATAATTGTGAAATGGTAAAAGATGCTGCTGAAATATGCAGTGAGGTAGGATTTTTTAAATAGTGTTTAAGCAGAAATGTGGTGGCAGTCCTCTTTCTGGCTCATAGGAGTTCTGTTTTCAGCTCAGTTTGTGCCACACAGAGCACAAAGAGACAAAATGCAGATTAGAAAAAAAGAGTCTACCTTGTCAAAGGGAGGCACAGAAAGTCAGCCTGAGCAAGTAGGTACATTACACAGACTCCAAGCTGAGGAGCCACAGGTGGTTCAAAGAGAAGGACGCTGTCCTGGGAGCCAATTAATTTACAGAATGTATTGGAGGAAAGTTGAGCTCATTAAATATTACCATGGTGGACTTGGTATTTAATAAAATGTGACCACTAGAAAGTATACAAATTTCCTATAAATAACAACAAATGATACACAAGAACAATGCATACTAGTGAGGGTCAAGAATAGTAGCCGGTGGCAGGGCGCAGTGGTTCATGCCTGTAATCACAGCACTTTGGGAGGCTGAGGTGCTGAGGTGGGCGGATCACTTGAGGCCAGGAGTTCGAGACCAGCCTGGCCAACATGGTGAAACCCTGTCTCTCCTAAAAATACAAAAATTAGCCGGGTATGGCAGCACAGGCCTGTAGTCCCAGCTACTCGGGAGGCTGAGGAAGCAGAATTGCTTGAACCCAGGAGTCGGAGGTTGCCATGAGCTGAGATTGCACCATGTCACTGCACTCCAGCCTGGGCAACATAGGGAGACTCTGTCTTTAAAAAAAAAAAAAAAAAAAAAAAAAAGTAGCAGGCTCATAGAGGAGGATCCACAATGGTTGAATCTGGAGAAGCAGAGATGTCCAGCTTGGAAGAGCAGTAAGTCTCACAGCATTCATGCCCAACACTCAGACTATCACTTAGAGATTGCTGAATAGAACTATGATTGGGAGAATTGTATATATTTTTCTGGTTACATAGAGTTGCTTCAGTCTTTTTCATCTGCTATGTTAATGGTCTTCATAAAGTGCTGCAACTCCTCATGGATTGATATCGGGCCTTAAATTGGCCATATATAATTATCTCTTGTTAAGTTTTTGGTTCCTGGGGTGAACAAAATCAGAAAACATGATACTGCCAAATATTGTTTGTGCTACACCATTTGTAGTACAATAGGATGTCTTTTTGCACTTCTCCTACCTGAAAAACTTGTATTCATTTCCTTAAGCTCAAGTGAAATGCCACTTCCTTTATGAAGTCTTCTTTGATGTTTTAGCTGAATTAACTTTGTCTTCCACCATGAACCTGTAACTCTATGTAATTCTCTGAAAGCAGTTAACACTGTTTCATAGATATTTACTAGGACCTGAGATTCATTAAAGGGGCCTCATAGTATTTAGTTTGATATCTATAGTCATTAGTGAACTTCCTGAACATGGTACATAAACATGGAACCAATAAGTAGAATTTGCTGATTGTTCTGTTTGAGCTTAGGATACAATGTTCCTTGAGAAATTGCCTAGATTTGCCCAATTCATTTAGTCCCAACTAGTGCTCATTTTGCCATCACTTCTGATCTTTACTTAGAATAGAATATGAGGACATAGCACCTGAAAGTCTAAGGATTCATCCAATAACAAATATTGATATCTTAGAGAAAACTAATAATCTCAGAACTCCCTTTCACTTTTGATGTAGGTCAGAGAGAATTACTTACACGTCCCTTGTTGTGACCCTTGCTGCTTCCTAGTCTTCTCCATTCACAGGGGAGTCCTCTCATATCTTAAAATCAGCGGTTGTGAGGCATATTTAGCTCATACTTACCTTTTTGTGGTACATTCTTCATGACATTGCCTATGAGATACCCGTCAACTGACAAGTTTTCCAGAAATTTCCCTCCACTCACTCCCTCTCTTCCACATGGCTGCAGCTTAATAGTGGACTAGTGCAGGGATAAGAACTTGTAGTAAGAAATCACCGTCTGGAGATTTGGATTTGGAGCCTCGGGTGGCTGGACCACTATGGCGTATGATTCCTCCATTGTCGTAAAGGTAGACCATGTGGTCTAGGAAGCAGAGGACAGCTCAGAAACAGAGAAGAACTGAACATATGTGCAAAGAAGAGAGGCGAGATGGGACAGAGAAGACAGACCTCATCCTTGTAAGTTCTTGATTGCATCTTTTCCCTGAGACCTGGCCACATCCCTAGCCCTAGATTTCATCAGACAGCCCAGTATCTTTACAATAAATTTTCTTTCTGCACAACGTCGCTAAGTTTATATTTCTAGTAGTTGATTATAATGATTTAACTAATTTGCCTTTGTGTAACTTACGTGGTTAGGAAATGATCATACCTTTCCTTTTCAATCTATCCAGTACGCATATCCCATACTTCTGTGACTGTTTTCTTAGTATAGTCACTCAAAAGCTCTGAGAAATCTGGTCACCACTGCTTAGTGTGCCTGGTCTCTTGATGTCTTATAGGAGACTTAGACTTTGTGACCAATGTCCAGAAGCAGATGAACATCTATCTGGCATGTACCATGAGCTGACAGCATTATTTCAGTGTTAAAGGGAGTGAGCAATAGATGTATCATGCATATAAATGTCATCCTCTTTATTCTAAGAGAAATAGCAGTTGGGGTAATTAGTGATATCTTCACTGCTGGCACATACCATGGAAGTGTTACCTTAGGGAGTTGGAGACGTTATTTAGGCCCAGAAGAGCTATGGAAGTACCTGAAGACAGAAGTGGGGAAAGAAAGCCAGTGAAGTAATATGGGCTCTGGTAAGGAAGGTGACATATGATACAGGTGTAGCAAAAGGTCCAAATCACAGGAGTGAGTAGTTGAGCAGAAGCTGATAAGTGTGTGCTTGAGAGGAGAAAACCGTGGACTAAGGCAAAGACATTTATCAAGTGTTTTCCTAGCACTGTGATATGTACAGGATAAGAAGTGTGTTTTTATTTCCTGTTATAAGTAAACAACTGTGAACATTTGTCATTTTAACTATTTATTTGTTCAGGGTGTTTTATGAGTACCTGCTGTATACTGGGCCCTGTCTTACACTATTGTAGAAACACACACAATCCTAACTCCTGTGAGGCTCAGTCTAGTAGGTGATAAATAACAAGTAGAAGTACTGGAGGAAACAAATATTTGATCACACATTATGATGACTGCTGTGAGCACATGTCTTGAGTCCCCCACATCATAATACCATCCACCGTTTCCTTTTGGAGTCAAGTATTTTCAGTTCAGAGATGAGATTAAATACTTTGTAAAGAACACCCGGTATCAGTTCACAAAGTTCAAAAGATAACTTCTAAAATAATGTGCATCACTTTTCCTAATAAGTAAACCCAGTAAGACTTCATATATTCACTTGCTTCTGAGTGATTCAGGTTGAAGGGGACAAGAGATACCCCCTGGGTGCAGGAGTGAGCTGGTCTGGCCAATATAAAGAGGATCAGGGACTTGACTCCTGCCTTCTAGAAGTTCAGGCATCTCAGCAATGTCAGAAAGAGGAGAGGGTATTGTGCCTGTCAGGACTGGCCATTTTAAGAAACCCGTATTAGAATGTGATGTCATAAGTTATGTCAAGTCTTATGGCTTAATTTTCCCAGTGGGGATTAATGGGAATGGAGAGATGAATTGTTCTGAAATTAGAGGTTTCAGGTGGGAGGCAAGGACAAAGTGTGTCACTTCCACCATTGCCCCAGTCCCGACCCTCACCTTTGGCACCAGCACAGTCCTGCAGTTACCATCCTAGATTCACCAGGATGGACTTCACATCCTGCAAGATGCTTTCTCAGAAAATTTTTTCTGTAAAGGGCCAGATAATAAATGTTTTAGTTTTTTCAAGCTGTATAATCTTTGTGCCAATGACTCAACTTTGCTGTTGGGATAGAAAAAAGTCAAAGATAATATGTAAATAAATGGGTGTGGCTGTCTCCAATAAAACTTTATTTATGGTTACTAAAATTTGAATTTCAAATAATTTTTATGTTTCACAGAATGTTAGTCTTCTTTTGATTTTTTGCAACCATTTTAAAACATAAAAAACTGTTCTTGGTTCACAAGCCATATAAAAATAGTCAGTGGGCCAGATTTGGCTAGTGGGCCATAGTCTGCTGATCTCTGCCCTAAGCAGTCAATACACATGGTCGTCTGGTTGACTGGCTAGATAATTGTGAGAAATTAGTTGCTATTTAGGCTGAACACATGATGAGGGTATGCATGTGATAAAATAAAAGCCTGTGTAATGACATTCAATTTCCAATATAGAAATAATTATAAAGGACAGAAAAAGTACTTCTAAGGTAGTAATTAATAGGCAAAGCCAAAATGACGCAGAACTACATAATTAATATCAAACTAAAAGATTTCTGAATAAATTCATAGTGCATGTAGACTCACACAATATAAACCATAGCAGTCTGTCCTCACCAAATTGCAGGGACTTTGGTGGCCTGTTAGCTGCTTCTGTGATATCTTGCTCTCCATCCTGATTGATCTGGCTTTGGGAAACAAGGAGCTTCTATTCCCATGTCTGGTTCTCACTCTGTGCTCCCCCACCCAGGCTCATATCCAATTATTTAATTATTTGAGCACATTGGCTGCTATGCTTTCATGTGACTCTTTAGGCAGATGGGATGTCTTTTGCAAATAATTGTATTGTGCTCTGGCATTTTTCACGTTACTATTTTAGGGTTGAAAGAAATTTTTAGCTTGTGATGAGAAAGCATCTTGCAGGATGTGAAGTCCATCCTGGTGAATCTAGGATGGTAATTGCAGGACTGTACTGGTGCCAAAGGTGAGCGTCGGGACTGGGGCAATGGTGGAAGTGACACACTTTGTCCTTGCCTCCCACCTGAAACCCCTAATTTCAGAACAAATCATCTCTCCATTCCCATTAATCCCCACTGAGAAAATTAAGCCATAAGACTTGACATAACTTATGACATCACATTCTAATACGGGTTTCTTAAAATGGCCAGTCCTGACAGGCACAATACCCTCTCCTCTTTCTGACATGGCTGAGTTGCCTGAACTTCTAGAAGGCAAGAGTCAAGTCCCTGATCCTCTTCATATTGGCCAGACCAGCTCACTCCTGCACCCAGAGGGTATATCTTGTCCCCTTCAACCTGAATCACTCAGAAGCAAGTGAATATATGAAGTCTTATTGGGTTTACTTATAGGAAAAGTGATGCACATTATTTTAGAAGTTATCTTTTGAACTTTGTGAACTGATACCGGGTGTTCTTTACAAAGCATTTAATCTCATCTCTGAACTGAAAATACTTGACTCCAAAAGGAAACGGTGGATGGCATTATGATGTGGGGGACTCAAGACACGTGCTCACAGCAGTCATCATAATGTGTGATCAAATATTTGTTTCCTCCAGTTCTTCTACTTATTTATCACCTACTAGACTGAGCCTCACAGGAGTTAGGATTGTGTGTGTTTCTACAATAGTGTAAGACAGGGCCCAGTATACAGCAGGTACTCATAAAACACCCTGAACAAATAAATAGTCAAAATGACAAATGTTTATAGTTGTTTACTTATAACAGGAAATAAAAACACACTTCTTATCCTGTACATATCACAGTGCTAGGAAAACACTCGATAAATGTCCCTGCCTTAGTCCACGGTCTTCACCTCTCAAGCACACACTTATCAGCTTCTGCTCAACTACTCACTCCTGTGATTTGGACCTTTTGCTACACCTGTATCATATGTCACCTTCCTTACCAGAGCCCATATTACTTCACTGACTTTCTTTCCTCACTTCTGTCTTCAGGTACTTCCATAGCTCTTCTGGGCCTAAATAATGTCTCCACTTCCCTAAGGTAATGCTCAGAATGATATGCTTATATCTGGGGATAGAGAGAAAAATGGCAGAAGCCCTGCCACTCAGCAACTCACAGATTAGTACTCTGAATGGCATGATCTCAAAGTGCTACGAGGTCCAAAACCCAAATTGGAAGGATCATGGAAAACTCTCAGGATCAAAGGACATATCTGAAAGATGCACAATTCATTGATACCCATTTGGAAGTGCATTTGTTTGTTTCCCAGAAAAAAAAAACTTTTAAACTTCCCCAACTGTATCTTTGGTCATATCTTGGTAGAGTTTTAATATAGTCTTGGATTAGTAGTTGAAAGATTGAACATAAAGATTTTTTTTGTTCTCACTGAGCTACTATTTAAATGTTTTAATACTGATGCTTGTGGAAAATGGCAGCAATGGAAAAGCTTGTTCTGATGCCATTCAATCAGTGTTGGGTGGTTCATTTTGAATCAAAATTGAATCAAACCAATAATGATACTAATGAGGGGAATATCAATAGTTCAGATCACATAATTCCTAGTGGTGTTAATACTTTATTTGGGTAGCCAACATGAAAAGGTTTTCAAAACATGTGCATCTCCCTTTCTGTTTGAATCTTCTATATAGAGCAGTGGTTAGAAAAGTGACCTTTAGAGTCACACAGACCTAGATTCTAGTTCTTACTTGTTCATCACTTGCTGTCTGACCATTGTACTTTACTCCCTAACAAAAAATGTCTTCATCTCTAAAGAGGAAAGAATACATTTTCTTCTGTTTTGTAGGATTGTTGGGATACAAGCGTACAAGGTGGTTAGCTTAGTGCCTGGAATACAGTGACACTGAGTATATATTAGCCACAGTTATTAATAAAAATAGCCAACATTAAAAAAAGACAAAGATGTAAATGAAATATAAAGAATACTTATGTATCCTAATGTCCAGTCCCCCAACAGGAACTTTCTGCATAAAGTCCACTAATTCGCAGTTTCCCTCAAATCTGGCTGCTTATAGAAACCAACTAGACATTTAAAAAAACAGATTCTCTACCTTTATTCTGATCTTTTGAATACGAAACCTTGGCAGTGGCTCTGGGAATTTTCATTAAAAAAAACCCACCAACAACAAAGAAATACCTCCCCAGGTGTGGAAATCACTAAAGTCATTAGAAATGAGACGATGGTGAAATCTCTCAAAGCATATATAAAACATTTGTCCTTCAGAACATAACACTATTTTGGAAAATGTGGGAAATATATAATATGAACAGAATAAATAAAGGTATTCATGGTAAGGCAACACTTCAGAAAACAGTCTTGTGGTGCCTCTATGTAATTTATGTAAGGCAAGCCTCTCAGTACATATTCTATATTATCTTTCTTCTGATTAAAACCAGAATTAACCTTTCAACATATTGTAATAGGGTTTTGTTTTAGTCAAAATTGTAATTTCTTTTTATGCTTTTCTCAAGTGTTCTATTTTTCCCTCATCAAAGCATCCACTTTTATTTTACTTTGGACATAAGTCCCAATGTTTCATAGACATGAGCTAAGAACAGTCTTATTGAGAAGAGAGAAACATTGAGAATAATAGGAGTTGTTACACACACAGTAACAAATGAAATACATCTTTTGTAAATAACTCCCACCAGAAATCTTATATTTCCAGGCATCTATGCATATACCTTCATATAACAACTTTTGCGTTCGTAAAACATTCATTGAAGGCAGCTCTGCAGTTTTATAGAAAAACAACGTGCCAGGGATGCAAGAATCTTGCCAGTTCTGTGAAAAATGACACCAATTAAAGCTTAAATTGCTTGTTTTCTCATAAGGTACATATTTTCATAACTTTGAAATCAAATAATTGCTGCTTTTATATTAAATACAATAAAACAAAAAGGATGCTAGTTTAGAGGAACTGCTACAAGCATTTTAATATAATTTTCCCACCATTTAAAGTCACAAAATATGGAAAACAAGTCAAGTATGCAAAGTTCCAAGGAGATAGAGAAACTCCTTCAGATTATTACATCATTTGTCTTTTGTGTCAGGAAATGTGTATATGATTTCATTGTTTGATTAAATGCCAAAAAAAGGCACATTGCTCTTATCTAACTGATTACAGATTTTATTCATATGAAAAAGTATTTGTTAATGCTTTACCATTAGAAGATGTTTTTATTTTTTTTTTCTTTCTTAAGTTCTAAACATGCATTTCCAAAAAAAATAATCTTCTAACTTCCCAGGCTTTATTTCTTTATTTTGCGTTAACAGTACATGATACTCAAATTTCCCGTAGTGAAATCCAGTCCCTAATGATTTCATATCTGCAAACTGAACAAACAGTTCCTTTCTGACTGGGTAGAGTGAGTGTGTCTGCATGTATGTGTGTGTGTGTGTGTGTGTGTGTGTGCAAGCTCTGAAATATGTCAATTTTAAAAAACATTAGAGAAAATAGTTTTAACATATTGAGGTACCTAAAAATAAAAGGTTTTTGATATGTGTGTCTGGGGCATTACTCTGGGGCATAGTCAGAGAGACAAATACGATTTAAAATCTAAATCAAGTGTTGTAATATGTTTTAATACTTTTATATAGTAATTTTTAAATATACATATGTAAAGCTGCCATTGAGCAGATGAATTATAATTTTCTTAGGCAACATAAAATACTGATTAATAAACTTGTGATATTTAGTAAAAATATGTAAAAGTGTAAAACTGTTGTCACATTGATGGCTTTTATTTGAATCTGCGGGTGCCTGAGTGACAGCTATGGTTTTGGAGAGAGAGATACCATGTGCTTTTCATGGTATAAACTAGCTGTCTGCATTAATAATAAGCTTGTGCTGAAGCCAATTTGAGGCTACATTGAGGGATTTCAAGGTCATTTGCCAATGGCCTGGCCTCCATTAACTTCTTCAGTAAAAGTCCCAATGATCCTTATTTTGGCCTTGAGTGTGGGTTATCAAAATCATCCCTCTTAATATTTCCACATAAATAGCTTGTTTCCTTAAATAGTCATTATGTTCAGTGGGGACAGTTTCTGAAAGCTTCTCAGTTCAATAGAAAAATGCATTTGGAAAAATCTGTTATATTAAAGTATATCTGTATTTGGAGAAAGAAGACTTTAAGAATGCTTTGTGTATTTAATTAGAAGACATTAAAGACAGCTAAATGTTCCCCTTGTCATGGAGAGCATGAAGTGATATAAAACAGTGAGATTTCCAAAATACTGGGACTGTCAGTTTGCTAAAAGACAAGAAAGTGGGGTAAGTAATTATGTAACATTTACATACATATTTTTTTTAAAAAAGTATTTCAATTGCTTAACATGTTAAGTACTGAATTTTGATATTAACCCCTTGAGCTTCTTCCTTTACCATGCTCTTTTGGGAGTCTCTGCACCCCTCCAAAAAAGTTGTCATTTACATTAGAATGTGTAGACAATGAAGCACTTTAACAAAGAGGTCTTGGAAGAGATTAGTAAGAAAGACTAAAAAGAAATCGAGTTCTTATTTATTGTGTTATTTAAACCTGAGTTACATTACACCATCTTCCATTTAAGAGGCAGCCTGCTAATGCAAGCAAGGGTGTCTCCTGCAACGAGACAAAGATTAATGCCATGTGTACTGATGATGCTCTACCACAATTCAGAATTCTGTGGCGCCATGACGCCCCTGTTTTATATGGTGGTTTGCCAAGAGAAAATTACTTAAACCAATTGTGAATGCATTCCTTTTTTACTTTTTATACAACCACATTTATGTAAGTAAATAGTATAATGAATATTTTTGAAATGATCCATCATTTTGAATTCACCTAGTTTGTATAAAATGCAATGTACAGTTTTTTTTTCTCTTGAAAGAAAGATTTTCACATGGGAATGTTCAATTTTTCCCCCTATGAAAAAGATTTCTCATAGACAACCAACCACAACTGGAATAGATTCTTTTAAACATATTGTAATGTGAGAATTTTCTTCAGCTGGAGGGTGTTTTATTCTTTAAATTGAAAGCCGTTGTTCCTCAGAACTAGTATGACATGGTAATGCATGATGTGCTAGTCACTCTTTATATGCAGAAATTGATATGCTTAGAATACATATTAAATATTGAAATGTTATGTGATATTTGAAACTCCTTCAGTGTTTCAGGTTTGTGGACTCTGTAACTGGAGTTACCTGTTGCACATAAATGTGGGGATTGCAAAGTGTGTACAGCACTGCACATTGAGAATCATATCTGTTTCTTCTAGATTCAGCCTAACCTGTTGGTTAAAGATGATGAATTTAACAACTAATAATTTTGGGGCAGTAATATATATATCATAAAATCATCACTTCTCACATTCAACAATTAGCCCAATTTATTCATGAACAGCACCAAAAGACAGTGAATGTTGAAAGTAAAGCTTATTTCATTTCTCCTTGGAGAGTAGTTTCTTCCAAAACAGACTTGAGATCATTTATAGGAGGTTTTGGTGAAACAATTTTCTGGATTCGTTCATTATCTTTTTCCAAAGGGGGATTTAGTTTTATCATCCAATGGAAATGTGTATACATGTGCAAACATGCACGCACATTCCTAAAGTAAGCACGTTGCTGGTTGTGATTTCTGGTGAAAGTGTTAAATTAATATGTCAACATTTGAAGGAGAATTTAATTTCTGGTGCTTTTTAATCTCTGACCCAAGCAACACTTTGTTTCACTTTTTTCTGTTTCTTTTGAATGATTTGCTTTTTACACTTACTGCTCTGTTTTCTTATCTGTAGAATAAATACTAGTATCTAATTTATAGGGTTGTTTGTAGACTCAAATAAGACTTTTGTATAAAGGACCTAGTGCAGTGCTTAACATAGTAAGTCCTCCATGAAGTTATTGTTTTCACTCATTTTATTCTTCTTCATCACTCACCCCTTATTCTAGATATATAAATGATGAATGATGACTTCATATTGGGTCTGAGCCATATGGATTATGCTATTCCTCTCATGGGTCATGGCCAAACTACCTGATATTCGAGGTCCTTTGTACTTACCATTTTGCCATAGAGAGAAACTAACAACTAATTCATTAACCCATTAAACAGATATTTAAAGGGTGCTATGTGTACTCATGATTCTAGGTCCTGGAGACAGTGGTGTGCATAGAGACATAGCTCAGGATTTTTGCCCTTCCATTTCTTAGTTTTCAATGAGTTTTTTGTTGATTTTCCAAAACTTCAAGCATATTTCAAATAAGAAATGAGTAAGAAAAAGGTTACATTTCACTACCCTGTGGTTTTCAGTTTCTGAAGACTTCATTCCAAAATTAGAAACAAAGATTAAAAAGACATTTAGTTACTGATACACAGTGACCCCAAATGAAGCTACCTATTCTGTTCATGGGACATAATTTTAAAGTTTTCAAGAGTATAGTTATTTAGGAAGAAACCTGAATACTTCCTGAGCACTAGGTTATCATGTGGTCTACCCGGTGTCAGAGGCATCCAAATGTATGGCGAGTTACTGTGATTCTCCGACAGCCTCTGCATCCTGAAGGACTCAACGCTGAATCAGCGAATAGTACTGCAGAGGAAATGAGAAAGAGAGCAGTACTAAATATTTTTTTCGTGGCCCTTATGTATCTGCCCTCCATCTTTTAAAATTCCGCTCTGTGCCTTGGGAAGTGACCAGTGTGAATGGTGTCAACAAACTCCTTGGCTTCACAGCTTCTGATTGAATTTACCAGCAGAGTATATCAAAGACCAGAGAGTGAAACTAAGGTATTTATTCCTGTATCCACTGCGTGATTCCAGACGGCTGAGCATTGATTGTGTTCTTCTACTGCACACATCTCTGGTGTCTACAAATATGCCTGGGACATAGTAGGCTCTCAATAATTATATGTATCCACTTGTCAATCACTCCCTACTTCTTCCTTCTCTTTATCCACACAAATGTATGCCCTCATTCATACCTTCTTCACCACGCATATACATCTTTCAGATTATTGATAACCCCTTTTTAATATCTATTTTTTTACAGGCTGCTTGGGGTGCTTTTTAATTGGATGACATATAGAAACAATTGTTGGCATGGGGCTTTGGGCACACTGTCTGATTGCCCTATTACCTAGGCCCTTCAGGTTCCCTTGAAATATTCCTTGACTAAGGCAATGCATCAATAAATTATGTCACTAACATGAAGTGCTTCATTCCCAAGGGGGGAACTGGGCATTGGGGAGAAATGGTCTCCATCACTGATTTATTCAGCCTATTTTTATGTCTTTAAATAAAAAGTGGTACATCAATAGAAAGTTTAGGGCTAATGATAGAACACTTAATATTAAGTGAAAGAAAAACCAAGGAGATGTGGATGAGATTTGAAATGCTTTGAAGTCCGGATGAGGCGGGATTTGGTCTTTTGCCTTCTACCTAGAATACATAATTAAGATGACTTTGGCTCCAGTGGGACACATGGGGACTGTGGATGGATTGAGCATTTTAAGGATTTAGAACATGTCTACAGTTGTCTCTGCCTTAATTACATCAGGGGAAAGCTTTTATTTTAACTTTGGCCAAGGAAACCCTAGTCTTGAAACTGTTTTCATTTGACGAAATGTTTATTCTCACAGGAAAGAGGCAGGGCTGTGCACAGTTGATGAGCCAACACTGATGTGGTTATAAATGAGGGGAGGGAGAGATCCAAGGAATGGACATGGAAAAGTTGCCAAAATTATCATGACATTGGGGTCATAGATCTAACCCATGACCTTCTTGCAAATCTTGGGAAATTTGTATTTACAAAATGCATGGCACCATCATGAAACTTCTAAAGACATTCTTCAAACAGTCATGTATTCCAAACTGCTAAATTGTATATCACCATGAATAAAATGTTAATATTTCAAAGACTTTAAAAGCAAACATTCTCATATATGCAAATTTCAGTTATAGAGAAACCCTTTTTCTAAATCAACTGTGCATACCTTTTCTTTGCACAAATACAGCCAAACTGCCAGGCAGCTGAAAGATAAAGACAAACACTGAGAACAAAGCACAACACTAGAGTTAAGAGAGATTTGATTCATGTTCTAAGGGTCCATGCTACTTCTGACTGCCGTGAGATGTTTACTGCTCATTGATTATGAGCTCACTTGAAAGTCTCTCATACCCAGTAAACTGTGTTGCATTTAGGAGGTCTGGTAAGGAATGGCTGAGACCATCCCGTCAGAACGACTGATCTGGAAGTTCTGACATAATCCTGCCTAGCCCCAGAGATTATTACTTGATCAATAAAAACTTCATTTTGCAATGCTAGAATGATGAAGATAAATAATACATGCACAATTAATAACTGTGGCAGGGGTCTGGAATTCAGCAGCCTTGAAGACTAGTCTCAGTCCCTCCACTGTTTTACTGTGAAATCAAGGGGATTGAGCTCTTCTTCCTTCTCTGACTCAATTCCATTTACCTACTATGTACAAGCCACTCTACTAGAAGATGGGAGATCCCAAGATGAATAAGAAATTTTACATGCAATAAAGATTCTAGCCTGGTCACAGTAAGATAAATTAATACCTACAGCATGGAAGACATTAGGATTAAAAAGTCATGAATGTAAAGAGTCACAAAGTAGAGCTGTGTGAAAACAAACAATTCATATATACAAATCTGTGTTGAGCTCATGGATGATAGTATAAATTAGAATATATATTATTTTACTATTGATTTGTATTTGTTGATTGCTCACATACACTTGACACTTTAGTAAAAGCTCAGTTTTCATTATTATACCAATTTAATTCTAACTAGGACTCAACTTGGATTTTGATGACATGCAAACTACACCAATTCTGCAGACAAAAAATGGTTCAGGGACGAAATTATGAAATTGTATAGCAAACAGCATTCTTATGCAACCTTGTCAATTGCTACCATGGCATGGCAGTCAGAGATTTACATTGATGTATTAAGAATGTCTAGGCTGGGTGCAGGGGCTCACGCCTGTAATCCCAGCACGTTGGGAGGCTGAGGTGGGTGGCTTACGGGGTCAGGAGTTCAAGACCAGCCTGGCCAAAATGGTGAAACCCCGTCTCTACTAAAAATACAAAAATTAGTCTGGTGTGATGGCGGGCACCTGTAATCCCAGCTACTCTGGAGGCTGAGGCAGGAGAATTACTTGAACCCGAGAGGCGGAGGTTGCAGTGAGCTGAGATTGCGCCACTATACTCTAGCCTGGGTGACAAAGCAAGACTCCGTTTCAAAAAAAAAAAAAAATGTCTAGCAGTGAAAACCAAACATGCTGGATGTTCAGAAAACCTTTTCAGCATTGTTGGATTCTCCTATGAACCTACATCCACCAGTGTAATCTCTGGTTAAAATGAAAGCAAGAAAAGGTGTTAAATTAAGTCAAAAGAATACTGATGAACAGGGAAGGGGAAATTAATTAAATTAAGACATTATTTTCTTCTAAGATTCCATTTTGGATTGAGCCTCATGGGTAAGTCCATTCATTTAATAATGCTCTGATGCCTACTCAGCAGCAAAACATACAAAGGAAGAGTGGATTAATCTGATCAGGCTGCCATAGCAAAATACCACAGACCAGTGGCTTAAACAATAGAAATTTGTTTTCTCACCGTTCTGGAGGCTAGAAGACCAAGATCGTGATGCTGTCAGAATTTGGTTCTGGTAAGCCTTCTCTTCCTGACTCTTCCTGACTTGTGGAAGGCCACCTTCTGGCTATAATTTCACATGGACTTTCCTCAGTGAGTATGGAGAGATAGAGATGAGAAAGAGAGGGAAGAGTCACTCTGGTGACTCTTCCTCTTCTTATAAGGACACCAGTGCTATCCGATGATTTGGGCCCCACGCTATATGATTTCATTTCACCTTAAGTACCTCCCCAAAGGCTGTGTCTCCACATTGGGGGTTAGGTCTTCCGCATAAGAATTTCAGGGAGATGCGTTTCAGTCTCTAACAAAAAAGAATCCTGTTTTAGTTAACACTAGGGCTAAGTAACTAGGGCTTAGGACTGTCATAACAAAACACTGCAGAGTGAGTGACTTAAACAACAAAATTATTTTCTCACAGTTCCAGAGGCTGGAAGTCCAAAATCAAGCTGTCCGAAGGATTGCTTCTTCTGAGGCCTGTCTCCTTGACCTGTAAATAGCTGTTTTCTTTCAGTGTTTTCACATGGTGCCTCTTTATGTTGTCTATATTCTCATTTCCTATTCTTGTAAGAACACTAGTCATATTAGATTAGGGCCCACCTTAATAATCCCATTGTAATGTAACTATTTCTATAAAGGTCTTATCTCCAAATGGTCACATTTTCAGGTATGGGGTGTTAAGCCTTCAATATATGATTTTGGGGCTATAGAACTCAGTCTGTAGCAAACACTGTAGGACACATCTGTTGAAAGAATATTTCAAATTGGAATTTGAGAAGGATCATAATTTTGACCATCCCACCACCATATTTGTTGAAAGCCACAGGCAAGGAAAGGAAGTGAGGTACAGAAAAAAAGAACCCACTTGGCACCAACATTCCACCTATGCTGTTGCTCCAGAGCAACAGCTTCTAATTCCTTGATCATTGAACAGCAGCAGTCCAGCTTCTCCGCCTTCCCACCCTCCACACTTTCAACTTTGTGCAACTTACTATTTCAACTTTTGGTTTGCTGTGAACAATAAAACATGGAAAATGGTTACACTATGAGACTTTCTCATATCTGGCTGGACTCACTCAGCCATTTGACTTCAGCCTCAGCAAACTACCACTAAATCTTGGTGATGTTAGTGCACTGAGGGAGGTTTAAAAACCAACCAACCAAATAATACACTACCAAAAAGGTTGGACTTAATTTGTGTCAGCAAGAAATGTGACTACTTTTCAAGAATGGGTTCCCAGTGGTGCCATTAAATGATTACATAGTTAACAGTTCAAGGCTTATTTTGGGAAGGTATGGTGTTATACCTGATGGAGCATGCTTTCTACATTTTGGTAGGAGGGGGCACTCATTTTCAGTATTTATTGTGATTGAATGCAAATCTTCCTGCCAAAATGTGTTTAAAGAACCGTTTATCACAACTGGTCAGAGAACAATGTGAAGTATATTGGAAAATGACTAACAACTGGCTCTCTTGTGGGGGAGGGGGTGAGTTTTAGCTTTTGCCAATTTCCATGGTGTAAATACTCCTGTCGTGGATGATTTCAAGCTACCACCATAACGTTGCTGGTTTCAGGTTTGGGAAGAAATTACATTAGCTCTGGCAAATGGATCAAGCCAACTCCAGCATACTACTGACAGTAGGTGGGACCAAGTGCAGAACCGTCCAATTAAAGGTACACTTTATTCATTCTAGGTGTCACCACAGGCACAAGCAATCTGCATAACATATTCAGGGCAGTTTAGTCCTATGTAGAATTTTGCTGATGACTACTGCAATAATGCAATTGATAAAAGCCATTCATTGGGCAAATGAATGAAGACAGGAGAAGGATTTTTTTTTTTTTTAATTAACAATGCTAACTTAAGGAAAGGAGCAAATTATGTGTTGTGGAAACTGAGCAACATAGTGAAAGGATTCACACTAGTCTGGTCAAAAATGTTTTGCTAGTCACAAAATATTTTTGTCTTCTTTCTTTTTTGGAGAGGCAGGGGAAGAGGCATTGGTTTTTAAATTTTTTTTGTGAACAGACAATGGGATCAGAACCTACTCTGTGTTCTTTGAAGTGTGTTAAGTATGTATAGTTAACTATGTACCTTTCTCATTACAGGGGTGGGCCTGATTATTCCCAGCAAGCCATTTTCTTATCTAGATATAAAGAGTCCATCTGGATGATGTTGAATAAGGCTACTTGGATCAAATCGACTCTGCCTGCCTGCAAAGGCAAAGCAAAACTAAAGCCACTCCCCGACTCCTAGTAGCCTTATTTGAAATCCTTTTTTCTTGTCAGCTTGTATTACATATAGTATTGGAAAGTCCCGTCCTCTGAGTTACTAAATACCAGAAGCCATCATTTTCCAGTTTGTTATGAGCATGACCCTTTGGAAGTTCTTGATGGAGAGGCTTGGATACAGCGGTGGTGGTTCTGCATGGGAAGACAGATGGCTGCTCTCGGTACTTCTTTTGCAGCTCAAGCCCCCCTCCCACGTGTCTATTGTGTGCTCTGCCACATGGACTGGCTTCAGTGATGGGCTTCAAGGATATGCCTCTGCCTCGATTTCTCATAGTACCTGCTGCTGCCTCTACCCACTGACTTCTAGCAAATGACAATTTGCCATCTAGAGTAATTATTTTTATTGATTTATTCAGTTCCATTTTAAATAATAAGATTCAAATCAGTAAAGTAAGTGTCATAGACAGTAATAAACATGTTTTAACTTCTGCTCTATAAATCCCAAACTGCTAGGATGCTATATAATATCTTAATAAACTTGATTAAACTGAATTTCTCATTAAAATAGATATATACTTTTTGTGCAGAAACATATATATATATAAAACTATATTTGTATAGTTTTTACAGATTATAAAGTATTTGCAGATATGTTAGATTATTTTATCAAAACAATAACCTGGGGATATTGATAGAGATCTTTCCACTAATCCCATTTGTTGATTAAAAAATTAAATTTCAGAAAAATTAAGTAATTTTTCTAAGTAAGTGAGAGAATAGAAACTTGAACCTGTATCTTCTGACTGTAAATCATGGTAATCTGTGTTATTTTTAAAATATACAAGGGATTAACATATTTGACTTGAAACATCTCTCAGAATTTTTACTTTAGTATTTTAGTCAGAGACCCTTTAAAATCTCATTTATTCTCTGTGTTTATCGTCTTCTGATGTTTTTTATGTATATCTATCTACTAGGAAGAAAGTTGATTATTTCTCAAAAATGTCTGCTTAAGCCTTGACCCAGGCTGGTATTCTTTTCAAGAAAAAAAAGTCTTGAAGTGTTAGAATTGTACAAAACACTTAAAAAACACTAAAATGGTTATTTGCTTCCTAGTTAGAAGTTTTTATCATTTTCAGATTATGAAAGAACTCACCTACAATGTGTTTTTAGTGCTCTACTCCCTTCTTTCTCCCTCTCTTCCTACCTTTTTTAGGATTATTGATCCATTTTGAATTATCTGGTACTTGCTGTACCTAAAGTATGGATCTAGTATTTTGTTTTAGATGGTTATTCAGGGGTCCCAAGATGTTTATAAAATAATTTACCTTTCTCCACTGATTTGGGATGACATCCTTATTGTAAACAAAATTTCTGTTTATATTAGACACACTTTTGGATTTGTTATAATATTTTATTAGTCTACTGGTATTAATGTGATATTAACATACTATTAATTATTAAGAATTTAGAATAAATTTTAATATGTTAGAGCCAATCTACCTCTATTGCTTTTCTATATCAGGGTTTTCTTGGATATTATTGTAGGTATGGTTTTTTTCCATACAAATTTTTCAGTTATCTTGTCTAGTTCTTAAAATGAGAAAAAGCAAAATAAAAACAACAGAAAAACTCATTGTAATTTTTGGGAGGGCTGTATAAAAAATGTATGAGATAATTTCAAACAAATTGGCCTCTTTATGACGCTGGGTCTTCTAGTCCGAGGTAGGTTTTCCCATTAATTCAAGTCTTCATTTTTGTCCTTCAGTAGCATTTACAATGGTTTCTTCACATGGGTCTTGCACTTTTTTTTTTTGTTTTTGTTATGCCTCGGTACGTTTTTAACTCTCATTTTCATTCTCTTATATTTCTCTTGGTTAGTACCTTTTATATAATGTTAACAATAGTGTTGGCATTGGACATTCTTCTTTTTTCTTACATCCAGTGTATTCCAAATAAGTATGATGCTAGATCTGGGAATGAGAGAGATATTTTTTCATCATATTGAGGTGCTCATATGTTTTTATTTTATTGATCTTTTAAAAGCCAAAACCATATTAATAAATTTGACTCATGAAAAGCTAAGAAAAAATTGTGTATGGCCAAAAACTATATAAAAGTCAAAAGATAAACCAAAATCTGGGAAAATTCCTCACAACTCATACTTTATAAAAAGTTCTAATGTAATAAAAATCTTCTAGAAATCAATAATTTAAAAAGAATGATAATTAAAAATATATAGACAAAAGTTTTAAAAAGATAACATACCTTTGGCTCTTAAATACATGAAAACAGGCACAGTAATACCCTTAGTAAGAGAAACATTAATTGAACTATATCATAATACCATAGTTTTTTACTTAAAGATTGCAAAAAGTCAAGAAGTTAAATAAAATTCTTAGGCTGTGGGGAAGTAGAAATTATTATGACACTATGAAAGCCATTTAGATATATCCATTAAAATTACAAATGCAGTACATTCTACTTCATCAATTTAACTTCTGGCAATTTTTCCTACATATATACTGCATATGTGCAAAATGGAACATTACCAGGTTATTCATTGCCACATTATTTGTAACAGTAAAAGACTCAAAACAACCTAAGTGTCTATGTTAAATGACTGGTTAAATAAGTTAAGTACACATATGCAATGGAATACTATTCAACTCTAAAAGACAGGAGAAATCTCTGCACATAGTTAGATGGGAAAATACAGGGTTCAGAGCAGTGTGCTTAAAAAGGGGAGAAACGAGAACATATTTCTGTGTGTGCTTATATGCTCATTATAAAATTCTGAAGGAATGGCAAGAAATTGATGACAATAATTACATTCATGGGTTGTGGGTGTGGTACTAAACTGAAGTGGGACTGACCTAGGAATGAAAGTTTCACTGTTTGCTTTTGAAATATACTTTTAAAATTGTTGAGCCATGTTAATGATGTATGCTCTATTTAAAATTATATTTAAAGAGATAAATCTACTTTTGCTACATTTATTTCTGATACTATAGCTTTAGTAAAAGTTTCCTTTCTTACCTAGGTTGTTCTTAGGCTCTTTTGGCTACAGGAAAGATAAAAAGAAAAAAATCTACACATTATTATCAAAGTTTCTCGGAAGAGGGTAAATGAAGGAAGACATTGTAAGATATTATAGGAAAGCATTCAAGATAGAATTCAGGATTTTTTATTTTTAAGATTCTTTGAGAGAAATCTAATTGAATTTGAAGTTATTAGATTTTCTCATTGATTTTAATTGAATGTGACAATTATTTCTATACATCTAGGAATTTTAATAAATGCATAAATAGTACATACGGTTTTATTTGTTTTAAGTCATCACTTGG
Organism: Pan paniscus; assembly: GCF_029289425.2. Lineage (NCBI taxonomy): Eukaryota > Metazoa > Chordata > Mammalia > Primates > Hominidae > Pan > Pan paniscus. The sequence goes on along the minus strand of NC_073262.2, from coordinate 30,028,149 downwards.
GAGTTAATATGCTTTCAGTGGGATTCTTGTTGTGTTTTCCAAAGCAAAGGTCCTATAAAGGCAGAGGAAATCCTCAGGTTTCCCATTCCTACCTTGTAGACTGTGTTCCTCTGGGAGTGCAAGCCCATGGGCAGAGAATGCCTCTGAAGGACGCAGGGCCTGGGGGAGGACCTTGGGTTCAACAGCAGTTCTGGGGCTTGTTCTGATGTGCTAATCCTGTGACTGATTCTTGGCTTTGCCCATGGCCTTGGCTCCAACTCTTGGCTTAGATCTTGGGCCTTGGCTTGGTTAACTCTGTGACTTCTGGTTCTGAACACTGGCTGTGACCCCAGAATAAATACTTGCAGCAAACTCATTAGAACTTCTGGTCTGCGGTTCGATCCTGGTTTCCTGGCCCTAGGCTGCTTCTCTAAAGCCAACTCACAGACTGAAGACTTTGTCCAGAGCTGTATGAAAAAGAATTTTAAGTAAACTATGATGAGCTATATAAATGTATAAGATTAGTAATATTATTTTAATATTACATTAATAATATTATTCAACCTTCTGGCAAAGGTAGTAATAAGGAATGCTAGTGTACAGTGATAAGGGGAAAAGACATGCAAAGCCTTTGATTATACATATCAAAGACTGAACTAGAGACTCTTTACTCCTGGGTTCATATTTGAAAGAATTAGCTTCATATATGTACAATGTATTCATCCCATTGAGGAAAATATTATCTCTGAAATTAATCTACTGTAATTGCTTCTCTCTTGTGTTTCAGACCCATATAGCCAACTTCCCTCTGGGCCCCTCCCTGTGGGTGCCCAGCAGGCAACACAGGTAAAGCATGGGTAGAACTGAGCTCATCCTATTCTTTCTCCAGCTCTGGTTCCTCAGCCTGCTCCTTCTTCTGTGCTTCCCAGCTCAAGGAATGGTAACGCCATGTCCGAGGTGGATACCTTGGCAGCAGCCTCAGTTCTCCTGGCCTCATTCCTAACTAACAATAATTCTGTTCATCTCTTTCGATTTCTTCTGTTTCTCCTCTGTTGTGGCCAACATCACCTCTTGAAGGTACAACTGCTATTGTCTTCCGGTTGGTCTCCTTGCTTCTAATCCTGCCCTCATTGAAGTACTTTATGAAAAAGAGTGGTATTTTGAAAACACACATCTGATTGTGTTGCTTTTTGGATGCTATTTCTTTGAATAATCATTCTTCCATATCCCAGTAAGTTGATAGCTCCTCGCTCTTCACATTCAAGCCTAGATATCAAAACCTCCAGGAGTGTTTCCTCAAGAACCAACTCTTTTAGGACTAACTTACATGTCTCTTCTTTGTATTCTCACAGAACTCTTCTGTGATCAAAGCATTTATCACATTCTATTATCATTGGCAGGTTACCTGTCTATCTTCTCCAAAAACTATAAGGCATGTGGGGTAGGGGCAGCATGTTTTGTTAATTGTCATATTCTTAGTACCTAACATGATCCAGGAATACAGTAAGTATTCAGTATTTGTATTTTAAGTAATTAATTGAATGCATGAACATTTAACATGAAATGTAAAATAATTCAATTACTAAAGCCAGAAAAATACCTGTTTAGTTATTCAGAATGGCCAATTGAGTGAAAGAGACAGCTAAAGAACAACAAGAAAATACTCAGAGTAAAACACAAAGAGATTAACAAATATAAAGACAAAGATGAGAACTTTGCTAGTTCTACTAGGTAATGCAGAAAATGAGATACAGAGAGAAGGATGTGACCTCCACCTATATTCTCCGAGACACAAGGTGGGGGGGAGGGAAGAGAGAGAGAGAGAGAGACAGATACGAATACACAAAGATAAATAGATTTTTTAGACTTACCAACTCCCACATGGCAAAGAGGATGCAATAGATATCCTTGAAACTTATTACTATAATTCTTTGAATCTCTGATAGGCACAAAGAATGAATGTTTTACTAAAGTTTTGCAGTACTTTTCATAAGTGGAGTGTTGACTTTTAGCACTTTCTCCATGGGTTACCTACAATTAGGTTGTTCATGGGAGGTTTCCCAAACACTAGCCCTCTAATAAAGGAGATTTTACCATCAAACAAATGCTAGCTTGTATTAAACTACTGAGCACGGCATTTTCAAACTAGACCTTGGAATACTGGCAAGAAGGCTAGGATGCAAACTTTCAATAATTCTGCTTTATTATGATTCATCTTTATCTGGTTAAAAATTCTTATACATGAACTGGGTATTTTTTATTTATTTGAAATATATTATAAATTTACTATGTACAAAGTTATTGGATATTATTTTTCTACTCAAGACCCTTGAGCAAAGAGAATTTTGGTCTTAGCCGGTCTTAACTGATCTCAAGCTGTGAAGTAGCCATGGTAGTTATTGGGGTTTCAGAAATGCCATGGCGGTATAAATATAGCTTTTCTAAACTTAACCTCACCTACTACTATATTCTTTATTTCCTTTAATGAGGAAGTTGTTAATTCTACTCTAAGAAAATAATGGAAACAACTATTTATACCTTCATCCACAAAAGTATGCTCAACAACAAAAGTCTTCCAACAACCCCCTTATGTAGTTTTTGTCCTATGTCTACATCTAAAGTCATATTGTTTAGTTAGATACAAATAGTGAAACTGTTGCCTTTCAAAACAGTGGGAAAGAAAAACCACTATTAAGAAATTTGTATTAAAATTACTCTTCACTCTCTGACTCATGCACTACTGTGTAGGGCAGGGTCTCTCAGTCCAGGCATGATCGATGTTTGAGACTGGATAATTATTTGTGGTGGAGGCTGTCCTGTGTGTTATAAGATGTTTAGCATCATTCTTTGCCTCTACCCAGTAGATACCAGCAGCACCTTGCCCCCCGCCCGCCAACTATGACAAACAAAACTGTGTTTAGACTTTGCTAAATGTCCCCTGGGAGGTGAAATTGACCCTCATTGAGGACCACTGCCCTGGGTTTTGTAGTTTGTTTCTGTTTTATACATACAGTCCAGGCTATATTGTGGCTACTCAAAACTGTCTTTTTAAATGAATAAATAAAAGCCGTCTATCCTCCTTCTGTTCTAAATAGGTGTCGACCACAACAACAAAAGTTTCAGGAGACTTACTATGTGCTCAACATTGTATTAGGTATTATGGTTGACCCTAAAGAAGCATCAGCTTGGCTTTGCACCAAAGAAGTTTTTAGTCAAGTTGGAGAGAGATCACTACTCAAAGAACGCGAGAGACTAATGGAAGACAATATATTGGCAGCAGACTAAAAGGCAGAATGGTCACACTTCAAAATGTTTGGTACAAGCTATGGTGATGTTATTGATCTTCTGATTTGATGTTCCTGTGAAGGTTCTATGACCTATTTTGATATGTAGACAGTGGTAAAATGCTCAAAGCTCTTTGCTACGATATGTAATAACAAAGGGAACAGTAAAAAATATTCTGTTTAAATAAGCCAGATCACTTTTACATGTGATGGCCAAGCCATGCAGGGGAGGAGGTGCTGAGCCTGGTTCTGTTAGTAACTGAGTGGTAACTGAAGAAGACAAATCTAACCAGGCATGGCAAGTCTGTGGATGCCATGAGAGCCTGTGCATTTAGAACTAGGGCACACTAACAGAGATCAAACTAAGTTTTTCCACTAACATCAGACCTTTGCAATTTAATGATTATAAAACTTTCCTAACATTTGCAAGTTTCTAAACATTTATTTTCTTTTATTCTGTGCAATTCCTATTACCATTGAAATTATTTAGGTCACATATTTTTGTGTTATTTAAGTAACACTCAAAGACAAAACCAAGAAATTCTTTTTCTACTTTTAACCATCCTGATTGGATAGTTTATATTTATATCAAGTTCTAATCTCCTAAAATTTTTAGTGTGTTTAATAATGAATCTTTGAAGAATATGATACACTTGTATAATAGCTTTTTCATATAATAAAATTTTCCAAAGTAAATAACCTGACAAATTAAAAAAAACTCATACATTAAATGTAAAGTACTATTTTGTTATAATCATAGAATTTAATAAATTAAAAGGATTTTAGAGAATATTAAGTTGATGGAAGTTACTATAACTCACAAATATTTTGGTACTCCCACCTTCTGGGCTTATAGCAGAATTGCACTTCTATACTGACTTGAAGCCAGGTGTGGACATATGACATGCTTTAGCCAATTAAACTTGATCGTGTGTTATTACTGGGCAAAAGCTTTAAGAAGCAGTGGGTGGTTTTCCTGTGTCATTGTGACCAGTGATATTCCAGGCAGTGGTAGCTCTGTTATCTTGAATCTTGGAGTGAGGATGATGACAAAGCAGGAACATGATCCCAGCTGACCTGCATAGAACATCTAGAGGGAAGGAGAAATAAAATTTTTGGTTTAAACTACAAATACAGTCAGCAAACACAAATACAGTCAGTAAGATTTGGTGATTGTAACCACAGCCTAACTTAGATCACCCTGTTTGATACAAAATCCACATTCCCCATTGTCAAAGAGTTATTTAAGGCACAGAGAAATTGCAGCACTTGACTGTGGTTGCAAATGAGGTTGACAAAATCTTTTCCAGAATCAATATCTGCTGCCTAGAGTAGTATATTTTTCCACTATACCAATGTTCTCCCAAATTTTACATGTGTACCAACATTGAATATGAGGTGATTTTGTGATATAAATATTACTTTAAATGATAATGTATCACTTGGGCAGAAAGTTAATGTCTTTTCAGTTGTCTTTCACTCTTTCCGATTAATGAAAGGAGGAATTCTGTATTTGGTGTTAGCATGTCTATAACTGTGGATATTTAGCTGCCTTCTAACCATTCCTTTAAAAAAAAAAAAAAAAAAAAGAATGAGAGAACAGGACTCAGGCTCTGAGCCTTCCTTAGGCACCAGACAGAATTCAATAAGTGTTTGATTTTCACTGAGATAAATTTTACAGTTACTTTTTGTTGTTGTTGTTGTGGAGACAGAATCTCTCTCTGTCGCCCAGGCTGGAGTGCAGTGGCGTGATCTCGGCTCACTGCAAGCTTCACCTCCCAGGATCAAGTGATTCTCCTGTCTCAGCCTCCTGAGTAGCTGGGACTACAGGCACATGCCACCACATCCAGCTAATTTTTGTATTTTTAGTAAAGACAGGTTTTCTCCATGCTGGCCCGACTGGTCTCAAACTCCTGACCTCAGGTGATCTGCCCACCTTGGCCTCCCAAAGTTCTGGGATTATAGGCATGAGCCCCTGTTCCTGGCCACAGTCACTTCTTTTATAAGGTTTTCCATTTTCATAGTGACATAACATTTACTTTAAAGATATATTTGTTCAAGAACCAAAAGTTAAAGAAAAATATTAGCTAAATTACAAGGCAGGTGCTATGCAGATATGGCAGAAATTGCAAGAGTAATTAATACACAGTGGTGAGTGGTGAGGTGAAAATAACTGGTGCTGGGTAAAGAAATTCTACCATGTCGAAGTACTGACATCAGATCCTCTCTTTTCATAAAAAACAGAAAAATAGGGAAATATATATTCATTTATTCTATGAGTTTCTATTCAATTCTGTTAGCAAAACCCATTCCTTTGACATCTACCAAAGAGAATTTGCTAGGTCCTTGGTGGCACAAAGATGTGTACAGTCTTGTCTCTAATCCTCAAAGACTGAATGTCACATATAACTGGAAAAAAACTCTTAATATAAGAAAAAAAAATCAGCAATTTTACTGACCTTCTGTGATCTCATTTGAACCTTGTCTACACTCGTAGGCTTAATAATCTATTTAAATAATGCTTATATCAATTGATTTCAAAAGTATTTTCTATTGTTATTGTTTTTTAATTTCAGATCTCTAAATAGTGTCCCTAACTGACATTTCTTTTGTATGTGGGTAGGTAAAATTGATTTTGTCTCAATTAGATAGCACCTATCTCTTTGTTGGCCTGGTCAGGGTGAGGAGCAAGTGAATGCTTTCTATATTTAGAATAACAGTGGAGAATGACATAATTAACAAAAAGTAAGCAACATAGAAGGAAGAGCAGGTTTCAAAACAGTATACTGGGTACAGTTTTGAACAGTGATTCCATTAAACTTACAGCTAGCAGAGAAGCCACAATATTGAGCTACGTTAATCAACTTTCAACAGAATCTCAAAATTAAGATTTAGCAAATTTCAATATCATGTAGGACCATGGGAATCACCTATTTTTTACTAGATGCATGGCTGTGGTATAATTTATTAGACGCATATGTGTGCATATCAGTTTTTAGTATCCAGGGTCAAACTCCATTTAAAGCCACAATGGCCTTATAATGTCTTTTTTTTATACTGTTCTACACTTTACTCTCTGCTACCTTAGCAGTCAAAGACTATATTATCAGAGTGGTATATTGCAATGGCTCTTCTGGCATTTTCACCAAACAGCATGTGTTGAATGCTATTATATTAAATGCGGTTGGAGAAAGGGCTTCCAGGTATGCTACTGAATAGTCGTTGCTCTTAAGAAATTTAAATTTAGATAAAACAGATTTTTTTAAGGGTGTAAGAATCATGCAAACTGTACCAGGATGATTCTGTATTGATCAGCCTGAGATTTATATTGTATTTCTATTTCATTGTGTTGGAAGATGATAGAGACAGTCTTGCTGTGATGCTCACATTGAAAATATGAATTTGTTCCAATGTGACTATCAGGGAGCAATTTGCATAACATAAATTTTGCACTTGTTTATGTACAATTGTGTCTGTGAGAAATGCAAGATGAACATACAAAACTGCACTCAGTAGAACTGCACTACTTAGGAATATACAAAATGCACACGTGCACATACTTCAAACATCTACCAGCTACCCTGTTCACGGTATGTGTTATGAGCCACACCTATCCACATCTGGTATTACAGCTTGCTGTATAATTTCACGTAGCCCTCCATCCACCCCTGCACATTAACTTAAGAGCTTTTATCTTGCTGAGGCTCACTTCCACAAGCACACTTCAGGTCTTTTTCAAGGTAAGGTGACACGTTCTGTAGCATTTATGCAATTCTTAACCATTTATCGTTATGTAAAACTATGCTATCATTTTTATTAGGTATCTATCTTTTTTTAATGAGTCACTGACAAAGTTTTTGAGTGTTGCATCCCAACACCATTTTTTTCCCACAAGCCCTGTTGTTTTATTGCATGATTTTGCATATCTAATTATTGCAGATATATATGCAATATGTATCTGCATACTGACTGTACATATGTCTGCTTATTTTGGTCCAGTATTAATAGAGCTAATACTAGCAGTGTTAAATCTATGACACTGTGGGAGTTGTATAGAAACTTAAAACTATAGCAGGATCCTGTATTTCAATCTGGTACAGAAATCTCTAGAATTTTTGAAACATTGCACTTGCCTCATATAAAAAAAATTTAGACACATCTGTAACTATGATAGTATCTGTTGCAAGAAGCAATTGTTTCCCAAATATATGGCAACTATCTCATCTGGCAAAGATAGGTCTTGTTGGATAATCAGTAGGTTCTCAGTTTAACAGGGCCAATTATTTCCCTTTCAGCAAACAGGGGAATAGGGAATGAGGTCCAGTTTCCCAATGTATTCCTTTATCGATATTTTTGGCAAAATTGTATTGAGCAACTACTGTGTATTAGACATAGTGGATATTGTGGTAAGATAAACCAAATCCTTGCCCTCAACTTACATTTGCTATCAAAATTATAGATATGCAATCACATGAGTAATCAAAGATAATTAATAGTAGCTTTCTTCTGTTTTTAGTTTTAAAATGAGTTTGTGAGTAGCAATCCTTCAGATTAATTTTTAGTTTCAACTGGTCTCTGACAAATTAGATTTAGGTAGTCATTCTCTCAGAAGGGAAGGCCAAAGACAAATATTCTAGAAAACATGCTCTCCAAAAAAAATCGCTTGCTATTAGAATGATCAACAACCTTGAGCAGGCCAGGTTGTGAATGTGTGGCCTGGTGCTATGTCCCAGGGGTGGGTATGTGGTAGAAAGTTGCAAGAAAGACTGGTTTGGCTTCCAGTGGTTTCTAAATTGAATTAGCCAAGCAAACATTTCAACTATTCACTACCAGTTGGAAACATTAACTATTCACATTAGACTATTACAATTTTTGACTATGTTTTAGTTTTGAATATAAAATTTAGTAGAACTCATTTAGTCTCATAGGAAGAGGGTTAACTTCTCTGGTTTCTTCTAAATATAAACTTGCTTCCTTAGTCCAGGACCCTCCCCAGTTCTTCTGGCTCGCCCTCTCTCTTCCTGATCGCCTTTTGTTTTGCAGAGGACTCCCTGCCTTGGGTGAGGCTCTGAACTACAATGCTGGAGGATGGGGGCCTTTGTGGTCTGTTTCGAGCCCTGCGAAAATGCGTCGGACAAGTTTTACTTTCTTAGAGTGCTATACAATGATTTTTTTTAAATGTGTCTAAGAAATGGAAACATTTTGTCTCATATAAAAAAGAAATATTTTTATACTGTGCTCCACTCACAGACCACATCAGAGGTATTCTAAGAATAGAATAGATCAAATATATTTTATGGAAATATAATGAGAAAAGGATGTGTTCCCAAAACTCACTCTGAACAAAGGAATGCAGCATAGTCAGGAATACTTTAATGCTCCTAACAATTTTCTCATGTGAAAGGCTGAGGAACGGCCCTGGTTTGAAGAAATCTCCCACTTCTCCCCAGGCTCCGTGAACTTGAAATCAGAACTAGGAAATCTATACATTGCAAAAAAGAAAACGTGTGGAAAAAGTGACTTAGGGCATTAACCAAAAAGGCATTTTTGAAAGAAGAAAACATCAATATGAAACATTTTGTCATATTTCATTTCATTGATCATATATTTATTTTATGTATTCCAGAGTACTGAAGCTTAGAAGTAACTGAATTTCTGGGGATTCGTATTAGATTTGTCAGTCTGTGTTTGAGGGAACTTACTGGGAAACAAAATATATTGCAGTCATTCACTTTTATCATGCTGTTCTGTCATGTATACAAAGAGCAGTAAGACTAAATACACTGAACGTATATCTTTTCTGAAAAACAAAGTACATCAGGGACTGAATATATCATCAAATAATATTCTTTTCACAATTATAACTTACAGGTATTCAAAACACTGCATGTGCTGGCTTATTGAAATCACTTGACTAGAGGTAGATTTTCTTCTAATCGTATTACATAATGCATCTTAGCAATATGTTAGTTTGCTTTTTTGACTTTTAAATTTTAGCTGTTACACGAATGCATAAGTGTGATTTTCTTGCTTTTTCAAGACTCTGTGTTCCAGTTTATATACTCATGTTGATTCTTCTGCTGGATTCAATGTTGCCACCAAATGTCTGATTGTCTTCCCGAGTGTATTTGGCTTAATAATTTTATATTTTGAAATATTCTACATTAGGCAATAATATTCAGCTCCCTTCAATTCTATTTTGTGTTTTCTCAAAAACATATATACATTCTCAATAGATTACTGTTTATTTACTGTATATGCTGTAATAAAGTCTGAAGGGACTACAGAGTCCCATGAAAGGAAAATCATCATAATATTTATGCATTAAACACACATATTCATGTACATATATCTATTTTTTGAAAAACCCAAAATGCATATGCTATCATGGCCCCCAAGGTAGCAATAACATATGCAGAGAAAATTTATGCAGTTCCAGGCTGTGAACAGGATTTCTAAGAGCTACTTCCAGAAAACATTACCCCCCTCCTCGTTCTTCAATCTGTCCACTTACTTCACTCTGAAGACCTCCTTCTTTTTCTGAATTGACTAGTGAGCTGGGTGAGTTAGTCTAATCATTTAGGTTTGCTGTTTTGTGACTTTTGCAGGGTAACAAAAACATTTTTAGATGTGTGTGTTTGTGTGTGTGTATGTGTGTGTGTGTATGTTACCATGTTTTTTCCCCCTTATAAAGAATTTGCAGGATAGATAGGCTCCTTAAACATAGGGAATAGTTTTATTTTAAAAAGTCAAAATAGTATTGAGGTTGCATTTTTGTCAGCTCGAATTCTCCTACGTATTTTCAACTAGAAAAACGGATGGTAATTGTGTGGCTCTTAAAAATAATTTTTAAACTTTTCAGTAGATAAATCTAAAAATGTTTACATTTAAAAATTCCCTCAATGAGGAATGAATATATGCCCTGGAAATCTTACTGCTTTCACTATTTAACAGGAAATGTTGATGGAGGGTTAAAAACTGTCAAAAGCAAAATCATGCTCAGTTTTGAATGACATACATTCACAATGACTGTGATATAACATTTAAAATACTATGTTTTGTATTCATTTACTTTATAGTTTTGAATATGTAGTCTATAGTTTATATGTTATACTTGCTATAATATAATTGTGTATTTTTAATAAATTAAAACATATTATGTATCATAAATATGAACTATAACTACAATTTTGTTATTTGGAAACTGTTTCTCTAGGTTTTGACAGGACATGAGGCTCATCATTAGAATTCTGTATTAGAATATAATAAAATGAAAAGGACTTATGAAATCTTGAAATCTCATTTCATTTGCATTTTTTATTTTCTGCCTCTCTTTTTCTATAAAGAAATTGGACATGGCTTATGGATGTATATTCAAGGTCCCTTTCATAGTTATAAATTAGGATCAGGTGGCCCATTCTATATTTCAGTTGATGTTAATCCCTGGTAATATTATTAATATAGAGTCAAATTTTGCCTCTTAAAATATTCTTTTTTTTTTTTTTCTGCGTCAAATGAGCAGCTTCTTCTTTTTTTTTTTTATTATACTTTAAGTTTTAGGGTATATGTGCACATTGTGCAGGTTAGTTGCATATGTATACATGTGCCATGCTGGTGCACTGCACCCACTAACTCGTCATCTAGCATTAGGTATATCTCCCAATGCTGTCCCTCCCCCCTCCCGCCACCCCACAACAGTCCCCAGAGTGTGATATTCCCCGTCCTGTGTCCATGTGATCTCATTGTTCAATTCCCACCTATGAGTGAGGATATGCGGTGTTTGGTTTTTTGTTCTTGTGATAGTTTACTGAGAATGATGTTTTCCAGTTTCATCCATGTCCCTACAAAGGACATGAACTCATCATTTTTTATGGCTGCATAGTATTCCATGGTGTATATGTGCCACATTTTCTTAATCCAGTCTATCATTGTTGGACATTTGGGTTGGTTCCAAGTCTTTGCTATTGTGAATAATGCCGCAATAAACATACGTGTGCGTGTGTCTGTATAGCAGCATGATTTATAGTCCTTTGGGTATATACCCAGTAATGGGATGGCTGGGTCAAATGGTATTTCCAGTTCTAGATCCCTGAGGAATCGCCACACTGACTTCCACAATGGTCGAACTAGTTTACAGTCCCACCAACAGTGTAAAAGTGTTCCTATTTCTCCACATCCTTTCCAGCACCTGTTGTTTCTTGACTTTTTAATGATTGCCATTCTAACTGGTGTGAGATGGTATCTCATTGTGGTTTTGATTTGCATTTCTCTGATGGCCAGTGATGATGAGCATTTATTCATGTGTTTTTTGGCTGCATAAATGTCTTCTTTTGAGAAGTGTCTGTTCATGTCCTTCGCCCACTTTTTGATGGGGTTGTTTGTTTTTTTCTTGTAAATTTGTTTGAGTTCATTGTAGATTCTGGATATTAGCCATCAGATGAGTAGGTTGTGAAAATTTTCTCCCATTTTGTAGGTTGCCTGTTCACTCTGATGGTAGTTTCTTTTGCTGTGCAGAAGCTCTTTAGTTTAATTAGATCCCATTTGTCAATTTTGTCTTTTGTTGCCATTGCTTTTGGTGTTTTAGACATGAAGTCCTTGCCCATGCCTGTGTCCTGAATGGTAATGCCTAGGTTTTCTTCTAGGGTTTTTATGGTTTTAGGTCTAACGTTTAAGTCTTTAATCCATCTTAAATTGATTTTTGTATAAGGTGTAAGGAAGGGATCCAGTTTCAGCTTTCTACATATGGCTAGCCAGTTTTCCCAGCACTATTTATTAAATAGGGAATCCTTTCCCCATTGCTTGTTTTTCTCAGGTTTGTCAAAGATCAGATAGTTGTAGATATGCGGCGTTATTTCTGAGGGCTCTGTTCTGTTCCATTAATCTATATCTCTGTTTTGGTACCAGTACCATGCTGTTTTGGTTACTGTAGCCTTGTAGTATAGTTTGAAGTCAGGTAGTGTGATGCCTCAAGCTTTGTTCTTTTGGCTTAGGATTGACTTGGCGATGCGGGCTCTTTTTTGGTTCCATATGAACTTTAAAGTAGTTTTTTCCAATTCTGTGAAGAAAGTCATTGGTAGCTTTATGGGGATGGCATTGAATCTGTAAATTACCTTGGGCAGTATGGCCATTTTCAAGATATTGATTCTTCCTACCCATGAGCATGGAATGTTCTTCCATTTGTTTGTATCCTCTTTTATTTCATTGAGCAGTGGTTTGTAGTTCTCCTTGAAGAGGTCCTTCACATCCCTTGTAAGTTGGATTCCTAGGTATTTTATTCTCTTTGAAGCAATTGTGAATGGGAGTTCACTCATGATTTGGCTCTCTGTTTGTCTGTTGCTGGTGTATAAGAATGCTTGTGATTTTTGTACATTGATTTTGTATCCTGAGACTTTGCTGAAGTTGCTTATCAGCTTAAGGAGATTTTGGGCTGAGACAATGGGGTTTTCTAGATATACAATCATGTCATCTGCAAACAGGGACAATGTGACTTCCTCTTTTCCTAATTGAATACCCTTTATTTCCTTCTCCTGCCTAATTGCCCTGGCCAGAACTTCCAACACTATGTTGAATAGGAGTGGTGACAGAGGGCATCCCTGTCTTGTGCCAGTTTTCAAAGGGAATGCTTCCAGTTTTTGCCCATTTAGTATGATATTGGCTGTGGGTTTGTCATAGATAGCCCTTATTATTTTGAAATACATCCCATCAATACCTAATTTATTGAGAGTTTTTAGCATGAAGGGTTGTTGAATTTTGTCAAAGGCTTTTTCTGCATCTATTGAGATAATCATGTGGTTTTTGTCTTTGGCTCTGTTTATATGCTGGATTACAGTTATTGATTTGCGTATATTGAACCAGCCTTGCATCCCAGGGATGAAGCCCACTTGATCATGGTGGATAAGCTTTTTGATGTGCTGCTGGATTCGTTTTGCCAGTATTTTATTGAGGATTTTTGCATCAATGTTCATCAACGATATTGGTCTAAAATTCTCTTTTTTTGTTGTGTCTCTGCCTAGCTTTGGTATCAGAATGATGCTGGCCTTATAAAATGAGTTAGGGAGGATTCCCTCTTTTTCTATTGATTGGAATAGTTTCAGAAGGAATGGTACCAGTTCCTCCTTGTACCTCTGGTAGAATTCAGCTGTGAATCCATCTGGTCCTGGACTCTTTTTGGTTGGTAAGCTATTGATTATTGCCACAATTTCAGATCCTGTTATTGGTCTATTCAGAGATTCAACTTCTTCCTGGTTTAGTCTTGGGAGAGTGTATGTGTCGAGAAATTTATCCATTTCTTCTAGATTTTCTAGTTTATTTGCATAGAGGTGTTTGTAGTATTCTCTGATGGTAATTTGTATTTCTGTGGGATCAGTGGTGATATCCCCTTTATCATTTTTTATTGCGTCTATTAGATTCTTCTCTCTTTTTTTCTTTATTAGTCTTGCTAGCGGTCTATCAATTTTGTTGATCCTTTCAAAAAACCAGCTCCTGGATTCATTAATTTTTGAAGGGTTTTTTGTGTCTCTATTTCCTTCAGTTCTGCTCTGATTTTAGTTATTTCTTGCCTTCTGCTAGCTTTTGAATGTGTTTGCTCTTGCTTTTCTAGTTCTTTTAATTGTGATGTTAGGGTGTCAATTTTGGATCTTTCCTGCTTTCTCTTGTGGGCATTTAGTGCTATAAATTTCCCTCTACACACTGCTTTGAATGCGTCCCAGAGATTCTGGTATGTTGTGTCTTTGTTCTCGTTGGTTTCAAAGAACATCTTTATTTCTGCCTTCATTTAGTTGTGTACCCAGTAGTCATTCAGGAGCAGGTTGTTCAGTTTCCATGTAGTTGAGTGGTTTTGAGTGAGATTCTTAATCCTGAGTTCTAGTTTGATTGCGCTGTGGTCTGAGAGATAGTTTGTTATAATTTCTGATCTTTTACATTTGCTGAGGAGAGCTTTACTTCTAAATATGTGGTCAATTTTGGAATAGGTTTGGTGCTGAAAAAAATGTATATTCTGTTGATTTGGGGTGGAGAGTTCTGTTGATGTCTATTAGGTCTGCTTGGTGCAGAGCTGAGTTCAATTCCTGGGTATCCTTATTAACTTTCTTTCTCGTTGATCTGTCTAATGTTGACAGTGGGGTGTTAAAGTCTCTCATTATTAATGTGTGGGAGTCTAAGTCTCTTTGTAGGTCACTCAGGACTTGCTTTATGAATCTTGATGCTCCTGTATTGGGTGCATATATATTTAGGTTAGTTAGCTTTTCTTGTTGAACTGATCCCTTTACCATTATGTAATGGCCTTCTTTGTCTCTTTTGATCTTTGTTGGTTTAAAGTCTGTTTTATCAGAGACTAGTATTGCGACCCCTGCCTTTTTTTGTTTTCCATTTGCTTGGTAGATCTTCCTCCATCCTTTTATTTTGAGCCTATGTGTGTCTCTGCACGTGAGATGGGTTTCCTGAATACAGCACACTGATGGGTCTTGACTCTTTATCCAATTTGCCAGTCTGTGTCTTTTAATTGGAGCATTTAGTCCATTTACATTTAAAGTTAATATTGTTATGTGTGAATTTGATCCTGTCATTATGATGTTAGCTGGTTATTTTGCTCGTTAGTTGATGCAGTTTCTTCCTAGTCTGGATGGTCTTTACATTTTGGCATAATTTTGCAGTGGCTGGTACCGGTTGTTCCTTTCCATGTTTAGTGCTTCCTTCAGGAGCTCTTTTAGGGCAGGCCTGGTGGTGACAAAATCTCTCAGCATATGCTTGTCTGTAAAGTATTTTATTTCTCCTTCGCTTATGAAGCTTAGTTTGGCTGGATATGAAATTCTGGGTTGAAAATTCTTGTCTTAAGAATGTTGAATATTGGCCCCCACTCTCTTCTGGCTTGTGGGGTTTCTGCTGAGAGATCCGCTGTTAGTCTGATGGGCTTCCCTTTGAGGGTAACCTGACCTTTCTCTCTGGTTGCCCTTAACATTTTTTCCTTCATTTCAACTTTGGTGAATCTGACAATTATGTGTCTTGGAGTTGCTCTTCTCGAGGAGTATCTTTGTGGCGTTCTCTATATTTACTGAATCTGAATGTTGGCCTGCCTTGCTAGATTGGGGAAGTTCTCCTGGATAATATCTTGCAGAGTGTTTTCCAACTTGGTTCCATTCTCCCCATCACTTTCAGGTACACCAATCAGACGTAGATTTGGTCTTTTCACATAGTCCCATATTTCTTGGAGGTGTAGCTCATTTCTTTTTATTCTTTTTTCTCTAAACTTCCCTTCTCACTTCATTTCATTCATTTCATCTTCCATCGCTGATACCCTTTCTTCCAGTTGATCGCATCGGCTCCTGAGGCTTCTGCATTCTTCACGTAGTTCTTGAGCCTTGGTTTTCAGCTCCATCAGCTCCTTTAAGCGCTTCTCTGTATTGGTTATTCTAGTTATACATTCTTCTAAAATTTTTTCAAAGTTTTCAACTTCTTTGCTTTGGTTTGAATGTCCTCCCGTAGCTCAGAGTAATTTGATCGTCTGTAGCCTTCTCTCAGCTCGTCAAAGTCATTCTCCATCCAGCTTTGTTCTGTTGCTGGTGAGGAACTGCGTTCCTTTGGAGGAGGAGAGGTGCTCTGCTTTTTAGAGTTTTCAGTTTTTCTGTTCTGTTTTTTCCCCATCTTTGTGGTTTTATCTACTTTTGGTCTTTGATGATGGTGATGTACAGATGGGTTTTTGGTGTGGATGTCCTTTCTGTTTGTTAGTTTTCCTTCTAACAGACAGGACCCTCAGCTGCAGGTCTGTTGGAGTACTGGGCCCTGTGAGTTGTCAGTCTGCTCCTGCTGGGGGGTGCCTCCCAGTTAGGCTGCTTGGGGGTCAGGGGTCAGGGACCCACTTGAGGAGGCAGTCTGCCTGTTCTCAGATCCTCAGCTGTGTGCTGGGAGAACCACTGCTCTCTTCAAAGCTGTCAGGGACATTTAAGTCTGCAGAGGTTACTGCTGTCTTTTTGTTTGTCTGTGCCCTGCCCCCAGAGGTGGAGCCTACAGAGGCAGGCAGGCCTCCTTGAGCTGTGGTGGGCTCCGCCCAGTTCGAGCTTCCTGGCTGCTTTGTTTACCTAAGCAAGCCTGGGCAATGGCGGGCGCCTCTCCCCCAGCCTCACTGCCGCCTTGCAGTTTGATCTCAGACTGCTGTGCTAGCAATCAGCGAGACTCCGTGGGCGTAGGACCCTCCAAGCCAGGTGCGGGATATAATCTCGTGGTGCCGTTTTTTAAGCCCGTCGGAAAAGTGCAGTATTCTGGTGGGAGTGACCCGATTTTCCAGGTGCCATCCGTCACCCCTTTCTTTGACTCGGAAAGGGAACTCCCTGACCCCTTGCGCTTCCCAAGTGAGGCAATGCCTCGCCCTGCTTCGGCTCGTGCACGGTGCGCGCACCCACTGACCTGCGCCCACTGTCTGGCACTCCCTAGTGAGATGAACCCGGTACCTCAGATGGAAATGCAGAAATCACCGTCTTCTGTGTCGCTCACGCTGGGAGCTGTAGACCGGAGCTGTTCCTATTCGGCCATCTTGGCCAGTTTTCTACTCTTTGGATCATACCGATTTTAATCCAGCCTCATCTACTTACTCATTTTAGACAAAACACCAACATTTTTGTAATGGCCTGCAAGGCCTTCCGAGATCTGCCTCCTGCAACTCAGCTTCTCCTGTGCTCTCCTTCTGGACTCACTCTGCCTCAGCAACACTGGTCCCTGTTGCCCCACCAATATACCAGGTAATCTCTATCCTGTGGTAGTGTATTTGCTTGAGTGTTTTCTCTGCCTAGAACATTCTTCTCCTGATATCCAGTTGATTGATTCCCTTATTCCCTTCCATTCTTTGATCCCTTCAATAAGGTCAACCTCATCACAGTATTAACCCTGCAACTTATCACCTCACCCTCTTCCCAGCACCCCAGATCCTCTTTTGATTGTTCAACATTTTTTTCCATATTTATTATTTATTATTACCTTCTAATGTTCTACATGATTTACTTATTTATTATAATATTATCTGTTATTCTTTAAAGAATGTAAGGTACATGAGACAGGTATCATTGTCTATTTTATTTGCTGATATTCCCAAGTGTCCACGTTTGTGCCAGGTATAATACACTCAATCATACTCAATAAATGGATTGAATGTGTGAATGAATGAATACAATATAGCTGTTTTCAGTGATTGTAATAGTTTACCAATTCCCCTCATTCTAATATCTGTTCTCTGAGTATTCTCCAATGTATTGGCATTCCTGTAAAAGTAGTATCCCACAGTTTTCTTGATATAGTTGGATCAATTTGAAGTATAAAGGGGAAGGCATTGCAGTGATTTGGGGCACTATACTCAAGTGTTTCTGTCTTGAGGCAGTCATGCTGTTGACTCACCTGGAAATTGTAATTAACTAAAATTCTGAAGTACACTTTTATATGAGCTGCCCTTAAGCTTCATGCTCCCCATTCTGCACATGGGTAGTTGGTTTTATGGATATAAATGTTGGAATTTGCACTTATTCATTTTACATTAGATTTTGTTATATTTGACATAATTATTACAGGTTATTGAGATCTTCACCCTTTCATTCATTTAGACGTTGAGTAAGTATTACATAAATGTCTACCATGCACTAGGCATGGATGTGGAATGACGAACAAGAAAACAAGTATGCTGGCAGCTCTTCTGTAACTTAGAACCTTGGAGGAGGGGATAGACATTAACACATAATCACAACACACATTAGGAGCTGCCACAGGAGGCTCTCCCACCATAAGAACTTGTAACAGGGGACTTGATCTGTCTCTAAGAAATGACATCTGTGTTGAGAGCTGAAAGATGATTTCACTAATAAAAAGGTGAAGGCAGAAGTTTCCAACAGAGATAACAGAGTAGAGAAAGTGCTTGTGCATAAAGCGGCATGATATACATAAGTGTCTGAAAGAACACCAAGGTGTCAAAGTCAAGGACGTGTAGGGAAATGGGGTGAAGTGGGATGCAGGTAAGTAGGGGCCTGATCTCGTAGGGTCAGGAAGCTTGGGTCTCTTAGCTGCCTGATATTTAGAGGTTCTCAGATGCAAAAGAGATTTTGTCCACTCTATCAAAGAATTGTACTAATGTGGAGTGGTTGTGTTTTAGCTACCTTGGAGAACTACAATATTCCATATAAGATTTATTTCAGTTAAGATGCAATCACAGTCTTCAAGTATATGGAGCCAGGGGAATAAGAATATGGAGGTTGAGGAAAGTTTGGTAATAAACAGTTCTTCTTTATCACCTCTGAGGATAGCACAGTTGGGAGTAGTTTTAAAATACAGCACAAAGTTGTGTAGAGCCTGGAGGCAGCACATGGACTCCTTGCTGTCTTGGCTTAGATTTATAGGGTCAGGGAGAAGACTTGTTATAAACCTTCTTCTATTTAGAAATGGTTTATCAAATGTATTGGATAAATCTTTGTAAATTCAGAGTTCTAGCATCTTTTAAAAAAAATCTCATCCTGAACATAAAGGGCAAATATAAAAATTGTTAAACAAATGACAAAATACTAACTAGATATTCGTTTAATGCAAACTGAATGTCCTTTAATATCTCAGAGTACAAAGCTGGCAATAATTTCCTTATTTCAGCGCATCACTCCACCCGCACATTTGCTTATTAGCAGGAAGTCTACTACAGGGAGAAGTCTCCTCCTTACTCTAGAATTGTTCTGGGACCCCAGAAGCTTGGCTAATATGAACGTAGTGTAGGTAGGTGTCCTGCTTTCCAGAGTTTGTTGTTCAGAGAACTGGAAATTCTAAGGCTTTTCCCTGCCATTTCTTGAGCCCCCTGTTTGTCCGAGCCCTGCACAGCTCACAGAGGGGCTGAATGCTGGGATTCAGAGCTATAGCTGTCTTACTTCACATGTGTGTATACAGCCATTGCTCCCCAAGGCAAAACTCCATATTATGGGAGCTGGAACGTGAAGAGCTTTGTTTGCTGTACACACTCTGTCAGAATCAGTTCTTCCCACAATACTAGTGGTCTTCTCACAGAGATTCAAATCCAGTTGACCCAAACTTCTACATTGTTCCTGGTGACATCACTCTTGTTTACTGATGTCACTTTCTGTCTGTAAACTTTAGTCCTGGCCACCTTGTTCTCACTGCCAAATTTCTTTAGCCCTAAGCCTTTAGTAACTAGAGTCAGGGTTTTTCATTCAGAAGACCGTTGATCTCCTTCTGCCACTCACTCCACTCCTCCAGTAGACAGGGATCTACTGTCTTTAAGTCACTTGAAGAAAGCAAGTTCTTTCTTATACATTTCTCATACATTTCAGAATGAAGAGAAGCCCTTTAAATGACCTTGAAAAGCTTAAAATCCACTTCATGATGACACTGTTCTACTAACTGGAAGTGAGAATTTTTGGCTTGCTTATTTGACCAACGCAGAGGAAATAATTGCCAATCAGAAATTGGGTTGCAGGATGGCAGGATTTGTATCTGTTCCATATACTGCTATATCTTCAGAACCTAAGCATGGTATACAGAGGGTGTACATGTACTTATGGAATTAATAACTGAATGGTTATCATTTCTGGTACAGTTGATAAGTTTATGATAGAACTGTGGGCACAAAGTGCCTCACCAAGAACAATGTGGATATGACTCTCTGAAAGTTAAAATTTAAATCTATTTTATACATATTTGGAATAGGAAATAAATGGAGATGATATGATGATAAGGCTGGGGTGTGAGACTGCATAAAATGACTAAACTGTTTTTCAGAAGCATATTGCAATAAAAATTTTACCTTTGTAAATTATTTAATTCTGTAATGTCATGTTAGTAAGGAAATAAAGTTTTCATGTTAACATGAAGCAAATAGTTTTTTCCTCCATTCTTCATACCCATGCAGACATTCTTATTACACAAACACGCCACTCCTATTACATGTCTTTCATATTAAAATATATTCTTAAATTAAATTAGATTAAAATTAATAATAAAAAGTAAAATTTGATAAAACCACACCCCGAATGTTACTATTTATCCTTTTATGAAAAATAAAGCAGGAATATTCAGGATAACCACTTATGTACTCCATAGGTTTTATATATGTGATTTTATTACACAAAGTGTATGACTTATTAGGTAATTTGTATCCTAACCTCCAAAGAAGGCATTCTGGTTTCTTGGCTACATAAGGGAGGATTAAAAAACAAAAAACAAAAAAAACAAAAAAACAAAAAACAAAAAAAACCCCTTCCTAATCATGTAATTATCTATCAAACCAACATGTTGGGAACTTAATATAAACCACTAAGATTTCTCATTTAAATGATTGCATCCTCCAATATTCCATTCTAATACCTTTGTTTCCTTCAGTTGAAAGCCATATTTACTTATGGAATAAAGGGGAAAGGCACAAACATGTAAATTCACTTATGTCTGTCACCTAAACTTAAATTCCATCATGTAATTAACTTAGAAAAAGATTGAATGAGATGACACTGTTTTTTGTTTGTTTGTTTGTTTGTTTGGAGATGGAGTCTTGCTCTGTCTCCCAGTCTGGAGTACAGTGGCACCATCTCAGCTCACTGCAAGCTCCGCCTCCCGGGTTCACGCCATTCTCCTGCCTCAGCCTCCAGAGTAGCTGGGAGCCTGCCACCATGCCTGGCTAATTTTTGTATTTTTAGTAGAGACGAGGTTTCACCGTGTTGGTCAGGATGGTCTCAATCTCCTGACTTTGTGATCTGCCTGCCTCAGCCTCCCAAAGTGCTGGGATTACAGGCATGAGCCACCATGCCTGGCCGAGATGACACTGTTTTAAAATTCAATATACATCTGACATTCCTTTATCTCAGATCATTCATTCTTTATTTTCTTCCTGAAGTAATATCTAATGTCTACATTAACTTTGAATTTCTTGTTTTGTAGTCTCATTAAAAGAATCTGCTCTTAAATTAATTTTTATTTACATAATTTAAAGTCACTTTTTTTCAAAGAACAATTCTTGTTCTAATTCCCAGTTAAAATGTCTGGTTTTCTCTTGTTTGAACGACAACTTTAACTTCAGTTCTGCATAATTTCTAGGAGTTTCTTCTCATCTAAGTGATTCCCAAGTATGAACTGTGATGTTTCTTAGTAGGAAAAGAATTACAATTATGATGTTTTTCTTAGGAAATTTATAATGTAGAAACACCATAATCACAAGTTAGGATTATCTTGAAATGAAATTCTGAAAATATAATACCATTTGATCCAGAACAGCAGAGGAAATTAAAAATTATATTAGCCCATATGCAGTTTTTACTTGCAGGCATTTGGGAAAAAAGTGTTCTAGATCAAGTAAGATACTTGTTAAAAAGCTACCTGAAAGCCAAGAAAATAAGGTAGCATTGGCCTGGCATGGTGGCTCATGCCTGTAATTCCAGCACTTTCGGAGGCTGAGGTGGGCGGATCACCTGAGGTCAGGAGACCAGCCTGGCCAACATGATGAAACCCTGTCTCTACTAAAAATACAAAAATTAGCTGGGCATGGTGGTGGGCGCCTGTAATCCCAGCTATTCTAGAGGTTGAGGCAGGAGAATCACTTGAATCTGGAAGGCGGAGGTAGCAGTGAGTCAAGATCGCACCATCGCATTCCAGCCTCGGCGACAGAATGACTCCGTCTCAAAAAAAAAAAAGAAAGAAAAGAAAGTAGCATTTTTTTTTAAATACCCCAAAGTTATTTATTTTTTGTTATAGATAGACAAGTTATAATTGTATAAAGTTATGGGGTAAAAAGTGATGTTATAATTTGTGTACATAATACGAAATAATTACATAAAGCTCATTAACGTATCTATCACTTCAAATACTTAACTTTTTTGAGGGGGAAACATTTGAAATTTGCTCTTTCCAATTTTGAAATGTATAATCCTCTATTATTGACTGTATTCATCATACTGTGTAATAGAACTAAAACCCATATTACTCCTAAGATTTTGTAACTTTGGACCATTATCTCTTCATTCCCCCACTTTCCAGTCTTTGTAACCCTCATTCTACTCTCTGCTCCTATGAGTTTGATTGTTCTCATTTCTGCAGATAAGACAGAATATGCAATATTTGTCTTTCTGTGCCTGACTTATTTTAGCATAATGTTCTCAAGTTCCATCTATGTTGTCGCAAATGACAGAATTTCTTTCTTTTTAAAGGCTGAATAGTATTCCATTGTGTGCATATACTATATCTGTCAGAATGGCTTTTATCAAAAAGACAAAAGGTGACAAGTGTTGGCAAGATGTGGAGAAAAGGGAGCCATTGTACACTATTGGTAGGAATGTAAATTAGTGCAGCCATATGCAGAATACTATGAAGGCTTCTCAAAAAACTAAAAATAGAACTACCATATGATCCGGAAATCTCACTTCTGGGGATGTACCCAAAAATCTTGAAATTTGTTTGTCAGAGAGCTATCTGCACCCCCATATTTATTGCAGCAGTTTTCACAATAGCCACATTATAAAATCAACCTGTGTACATCAACAGATAAATGGATAAAGAATGTTCTTTAGAAATATTTATGGACAACTTTCTTGATTGCATATACATGGTTCATCAAAGTAACCAATCTGTTTGGCTTATTAAGTGCCATTTAGCACAGTAGCCAGTATGGCGTTTCTCTTGTCTAAAGATGATCAGAACCACCATGATTGGTTGAAAATATTGGCTAAATTTTGATTCAGAGGAAATCAGAATATTTAAATCTCAAGCGACTTTCTCAATTTTTACTTTGGAACAGTAATTAGACACTAAAATTCCAGCCATTGCCTGAGTTATCTTTTAAGGATAATTTGCTTAATCTGCTCAAATAAATTGTGAGCATTTTGGTAGCAGGTTTTGCACATTGTATATCTTTGGATCCCTTAATAGCAGTAAATACTGTGGTTAAGAACATCTGTATTAAAGCAGATGAAAATAGACTTAACTCCTGACCTTGTCTCTTACTAGCTTTGGGACTGTGGGCAAGTTCATCAACCTCTCTAAGCCTCTAAAATGGACATACTAGCAGTGTGCAGTTGTAGGTAGGATTAAATGAGATAATAAACTTATGAAAGTGCCTGGCATATTGTAAGTAGCAGATGTTATTAGTAAAAAAATTAGGTATTGATATAATAATTATTGTTTTCTACTTAATAGAATACCATGTTTTGCTGGCACTCTATAAATGTTTGAATGGTTGGTTATGATGCTTACTCAGGCAAATACAAGATTTGGAATGTAAAGTGAGAAAGGAACCATAGTCACCATTACACTAAATTATTTTATTCCTATATCCTGGAAATAAGAGATACTGGCAGGATATTATATAAATAGTATATAGATATGGCTGAACCATTCAGTTCTTGTCCTATTCCCATTTTGAAGGAGGCTTCAGCCCATCACTGCATCCATCCCAAACTAAGTTATATTCTACAGTGCTTTGGGATAAAATATGAAATTTTACTGATGATTTCATGGTGGGTGGGGGGGTTGGAAAGATGACTTTTATCTGACAGCATCAGGCAGCATGTGAAAAAAAATGCACAATAGACATGTATGTTCTTCCCAGAAAGATAGCTTCCCTGTCTCCTTTCAGCATTGAACCTCCATTTCTCTCAAATCTCCTTTCTCGTGAGAAATTCATCTCTTTCTTCAAGTTTGCTTGCCTGCCACCCACAAAGCCTGCAATGAAAAGAACCTACCCGCCTTAGAAAGCAGTTTATAGATTATCTGTTGCTTTTCCAAATATGCCCCCTTGTGGGTCTCACAATTCTCTTATGGACGCCTCATCCCAATTAGCTCAGCAAAGTATTCCCTCCACAAAGATTGGGCTCTTCTTGTGAGGAGATTCTGATATTAAGAAAATTGAAATTTCCTCCACGTCATTACTTATTCAGGATATTAAGTCTGAAAATATTTAATTCATTTCAATTTATCTAATATTTATTGAGCACTTACTCTGTAACAAGCACTGGGTAGGTGAAGTGGGAGGACAGGAAGAGGACCAACGTCTGTGTCCTTCTGTCTGAGGAGAGACAGACACATGACTAAGTAGTAACACCGACAAAGGGTAGATTTCACTAACTACATTAACAGAACTTTGGGCTGATATGTGGATGCAGAAGACAGAGAAATGAATTTTAACTGGGTGGTACCACAGTAATTCTGATGGAAATTTTATCTCCATCTTTACAAGATGGATCAAATTTTGATTGGTGAATATTAGAATAAAAGTTTATTAAAATAACTAATAACGAGAGTGCTATTTAAGAAAAGGCAAGGTGTGGGTAAGGAGTTGTGTCAGAGGAACTGCAGGGGTATTGGCTTGTGGCTGGTAGACTGGAGAAATGAGAGAGAGTAAAATGGGAAAGTAGATCTGGAAAAAACTTGAGATGAACTCATGGAAGCTTGAGGAAACTGAGTCCTTAAGAGAAGTCATGAAAAGTTTTTGAACAGGGACTGCTTTATAGCAAATGGTTGGGGAAGAATCTAGGGTCAAAAATTCAGCTTAATAATATAATAATCACTTTTTTGCTGAATAATTACTGTGTTATTTAAACTTTTTTGTAGATTTTGGGGGTACAAGTACCATTTTATTGCTTGGATATATCACGTAGTGGTGAAGTCTGGACTTTTCATGTACCCATTGCCCAAACAGTCAATGTCTTACCTGATGGATACTTTTTCAACCCTCACTCCCCTTCTACCCTCCCACCTTTTGGAGTCTCCAGTGTCTATTCATCCACTCTGTATACCCACGTGTTCCCATTGTTTCTAAGTGAGAACATGCAGTACTTGACTTTCTGTTTTTGAGTTATTTCACTTAGGATAATGGCCTTTAGTTCCATCCACTGCTGCAAAAAACATGATTTCATTTTTTTAAATGAGTAGTATTTATGTGTGTGTGTGTGTGTGTTATATGCATGTGATATATATGTATATATAACACATTTTTAATCCAATCATCTGTTTATGGACACTTAGGTTGATTCCATGACTTTGCTACTGTGAATAGTGCTGCAATAATCATACAGGTACAGATGTCTTTTTCATATAGTGATTTCTTTTCCTTTGGGTACATACCCAGTAGTTGGACTGCTGGGTCACATGGTAGCTCTACTTTTAGTTCTTTGAGAAACCTCCATACTGTTTTCCATAGAGGTTGTACAAATTACATTTCCATCAATGGTGTATACGTGTTTCCTTTTCTCCACATCCTCTCCAACATCTGTTGGTTTTGGGCTTTTTTAGTAGTAGCCAATGAGATAGTATCTCATTGTGGTTTTATTTGCATTTCTCTAATGCTTGGTGATGTTAAGCATTTTTTTCATGTTTTTTGATCACTTGTGTGTGTTCTTTTGAAAAATGTCTGTTCATGTCCTTTGTCCACTTTTTAATAAGGTTATTTGTCTTTTTTTCTTGTTGAGTTTCTTGTAGTTTCCAGATATTAGCCTTTTGTTGGATGCATAGTTGGCAAATATTTTCTCCCATTCTGTGGGTTGTCTGTTTACCCTGTTGATTATTTCTTTTGCTATGCAGAAGTATTTTAGTTCAAGTCCCATTTGTTAATTTTAATTTTTGTTGCATTTGCTTTTGAGGACTTAGTTATAAACTATTTGCCTGGGCCAATGTCCAGAAGAAATTTTTCTAGGTTTTCTTCTAGGATTTTTATAGTTTCAGGTCTCAAGTTTAAATCTTTAATATACCTTGAGTTAATTTTTGTATATGGTGAGAGACATGGGTCTGGTTTTATTCTTTTGCATATGGCTGTTTAATTTTCTCAGCACCATTTATTGAATAGGTAATATTCTCCTATTTATAGGGGAATTCCCCTTTCTGCACTTTATATTTTTGTTGACTTTGTCAAAGATCAGTGGCTTGTCAGTACGTGGCTTTATTTCTGGGTTCTCTATTCTGTTCCATTGATCTATGTATTTATTTATATACCAGTACCATGCTGTTTTGGTTACTGTAGCCTTGTAACATAATTTGAAGTCAGGAAATGTGATGCCGCCAGCTTTGTTCTTTTTGTTTAGAATTACTTTTGCTATCTGGGCTCTTTTTTGGTTCCATATAAATATAAGGACAGTTTTTTCTAATTCTGTGAAAAATGTTCTTGGTATTCTGATAGGAATTGCATCGAACCTGTAGATTGCTTTGGGCAGTATGGCCATTTAAACAATATTGATTCTTCCAATCCATGAGCATGGGATGTTTTTCCATTTGTTTGTGTCATCAGTGATTTTTATTATCAGTGTTTTGTAGTTCTCGTTGTAGAGATCTTTCGCCTCCTTGGTTAAATATGTTTCAAGGTATTTTATTTGTAGTTTTTTTTATGCTATTATAAATTGGATTGAGTTCCTGGTTTGGCATTATGGTGTTACTATACCATACCTATGATTTTATTTCATCTTCACAATAGCACTGTATTATTTTCACATTACTGAAAAGAAAAATGAGGCGTAGGAAGATAAAGTAATTTGCTCCGGAGCACATGGTAAGTGCCTGAGCTATAGTTCAAATTTGGGGCCTTCTAACTCTAATTTCTGTGTTATTAATTTTTCCCTTATTGCAAAGGAATTGCAATTAATGAGGCAGAAGTAATGTGATTCTTCATTTGGACAACTGAAATCAGAAAGGACAGGGAGAACGATTTTTAAAATAGCGTAAAGGGAAATTCTATGTTTTCACAAGATTGGCTAGATGGAAAGGGCACGAGAAAGACAGAGGTCTATGGACAGAAGGGACAAGCGGTAGGGCTACATTTCCATGTGTGCCCCAAATCAGGAGGAACATCTTGGCTAGAAATATAAACCTGGAATTCATCCTTAGGAGGGGAAGATTTAAATGACTTGAGTGAATAATGTCATAGAGAGGATGAAACTACATGAGAAGAATGCATGGAGGAAGAGAATTAACAGAAGGAGAAGGAGACAGCACCTCTTAGAGCTAGAAACAAAACCAAGTAAGATAGGCAGAGGCAAGAACACATCTAGGAAGAAATGAAAATAGAAAATATACAAAATGCTGCAAGGTGGCCAGTTCTTACTAACTGGACAACCACAGGAAAATCATTTCTTGAACCTGCGATTTCTTTTAAGTTGCTGTTAAAAAATTGTTGTTAAAGGAAAATGTTGTGAGACTGAATGTGCTAACACATGCAAAATGCTTGGCCCAATGCCAGGCATATAGTTTGTGCTCAGTAAAGTCAGCTATCAGAATGATTGCCATTATTATCATCATCATCATTATCATTGGTAAGCGTTGAAAGAGGCCCTTGGATTTGATGACTCATAGGTTTTTATTGACATTTATGTAATTAGTTACAATACTTTTGTGGGGCAGGAACAGATAACAAGAGAGTGAGAGATGTCAAAGAAGTAGGGAAAGATAACCTAAAATATTTTTCAAAAAGCTTGGCAGTACTTGGAAGGGCAGAGGGCAGTAATTCAAGAAGGATTAGTCTGGGGTTGAGTGTATTTTTACTCTGAGAGGACAGAGGTGGTAGAAAGGGAGAAGGTGGGAATGACTGGCAGAGGAATAGTTTTCAAATGGATGTGCAGGAAGTGGTCCAGGAATATGCTTTCAAATGAACATGCAGGAAGTGGTTCTTTTTTTTTTTTTTTTTTTTTTTTTTTGAGACGGAGTCTCGCTGTGTCTCCCAGGTTGGAGTGCAGTGGCACGATCTCGGCTCACTGCAAGCTCCGCCTCCCGGGTTCACGCCATTCTCCTGCCTCAGCCTCCCAAGTAGCTGGGACTACAGGCGCCCGCCAACACGCCCGGCTAATTTTTTGTAATTTTAGTAGAAACGGGGTTTCACCGTGTTAGCCAAGATGGTCTCGATCTCCTGACCTCGTGATCCGCCCGTCTCGGCCTCCCAAAGTGCTAGGATTACAGGCGTGAGCCACCGCGCCCGGCCCGGAAGTGGTTCTTTTGAAGGCCTGTCAAATTTAGCAACCTCATAATAAAATTATCTGACAATATGTGTTTTTCATGCACAGGTGGAATGAGTTACAGAGAGGATTGTGGTGGGGCGTAGCCTCATTCAGTGATTCATTTGTACAACTCAATTCCCATCGTGAAAATTATTTGAGAGTAAGTTCCACAACTAAAGCTGTGACTGCAGTTTTTCCATTCTTTAAATATTAGTGATGCTGAGGCTAGATCTCAAGGAATGCAATTTAGACTCCTGATGGATCTTGCAGGAACATCACTGATTTTACTGTTAGAGAGAAAGAGTGAGTGAGAGAGAGAGAGAAAGAGAGAGAGAGAGAAGAAACATCTCATTTTTCCTTTTGTGCCAAAGGACATAAGAATGAGTAAATCTTCACAGGGTATGAGATTGCAATAAAGATGTGTGCAAATTTAGATGGAAATTAGGCATGTTCCCAGGGCTCCTGGAAAATTGCCAGCATAGTGCTCAAGACATTGCCTTTATAGACTATGTATATATTTATTTCTTTGTAAATCCAGTCTATAGAGTTTTCTGTTTATTATTGTTCCCAAGGACATTCTTTCTCCAAGCATTTCTCTCAGCAGAAACTAACTCAAAGCCAGTTTTTCAACCCTATCAAATGTAACCAGCATTTTCTGTGAAATTCTCTCTCATTGATATTACTGTTCTGCTCCTTACAATTTCTGTTGTGAAACAATCATAGTGAAAACTTATCAAAGATGCATAGGAGTGTGTGTGTGTATGAAGGACAGTCCCAAACATGCGGAATTAACAGTATTAATTATTATTTCTCATGCCCTTTAAACACACTTTGAATATATATTTGAAATATTTTCTGTTTTATAATACAGTTTAATTCCTAAAAGTCCTCCACAGCTTGTTTTTGTAAATCATAATATGATAGTGTAAGTTGAAAAGTAGGATATCAATTGCTGAAAAAAATTAAAGCTATTATTTTGAAATATCTGATTGGTGCAAAGTAATGTGGTTTTTACTATTATAGCAAAAACCGCATTACTTTTGCACCAACCTAATACTTAATCATGTCTATTTTTCTTATGTTTTCATTTTACTAATTTCAAAAAGCATGTGCTAAGGTAAAGAATATGAAACCATTCTGAGTTAAAGAAGTCTAACATGAATTATAGTTTCCGTGAAAGACACACATATGCTTAAATCAGTGGCTTATGTGCTTTTCTATCTTTATGCATAATTCTAAGTTTCTTTAAAGTAATGCAGTTCTGAATATAAAGATTTATTATCCAGAAAAGAAATAAATCATTCAAAGACTCAATAGTTGTAAAATGAGAAAATATATATTGTTGGACGTATATTTAAACTCTCATAACTTTACTAAATAAATGAAGTGAAATACAGGACCCACTTAATCGATGATTTTTTTTCTTCTTTGCACTTCGATAATACTCAGAATGAAATCTGAGTGGAAATGGTACAGTTATTTACTAATTTTTATTTCGTGTTGATTTTGTTAATATTTATACCACTATTAATCTTATAGCTTTTCATAAAATAAAACAGATGTCCTTCACAAGCATTTTATTTTTATTTTTAGAATTAATCTATTAATTTTATTAATTGACACACTTTAATTGTACCTATTTATGGGGTACAGTCTGATGTTTTGATACATACATGTTGCTTAATGACCAATCAGAGTATTTAGTGTATCCATCACCCCATGCATTTACCATTTCTTGGTGGTGAGAACATTCAAAAGCCTCTCTTCTAGCAATTTTTAAATACACAATACCTTTATGTTAACCAATGTCACCCTACTGTGCAATAGAACACCAGAACTTATTCCTCCTATCTAACTTTGTACCTGTTGACCAACCTCTCCCCATCCTCCTCACCTCAACCTCTGGTAACGTCTGTTCTACTCCGCGCAAATGTTTTATATTGCTGTTTTCTGAGCTTGCAGCACACTTTTGAGAATAAAGAAAGAATCGTGGTTGAAGATTTGGAGAAAGGCCTATTTTTGATCCAGAGGATCTATTTTGGGATGGAAGTCAGACTGTTGGTTCTTCATCTGGCTCCCATGACCAGCCAAGGGCCTCAGGCAAGGCTGGGAAACCATTTTGAGGTGGGCAGAGGAATGTCTGATCCTATCCTCAATTTCAAAGGATTGCCCTTGGAACTCAGCAAGACTTGACAAAAGTAATACATACATTTCTTTTTTACTCAAATAACATTTTCTTGTGTTTTTCTAATTATGCTTTTGAAATAGTGCCATTACTTCAATTTTCTAGATATTTTTAAATGAAGATTAGGCCCACCTACACTGAAGTAAACAAACCACTTCCAGCTTCTGAGATATTAGAGCTACCTTGTTCTCTCAAGAACAAGGTTTGAGGCTTTTTAGATCCAAACTGTAATGAGTTGGATTTCTATTTCACGATTTTTTGGTATGAATTTAACCAAGCAATTTGTTAGCCATTATATGCAGTTTAAAGGCAGAGAATTCAGTAAGAGTTGTAATAATAGATATTTTAAATGGATGCCTTAGAACCTGTTCATGGTTCCCATTGTAGCACATGGAGGTACGCTGAGATGACTCCTGGTGTTAAAGTTACGTTGTTAAGAGATTTAGAAGGTGGCTGGCGACAAAATTTGGCTTAATAAAAAACCTAAAACTGAAGAAAATAGGGGTTATTGAAAAAGCAAACAGAAGCAAAGACTTAGATTAGCATTTTGGCAGTTGGGTTGGTGCATCTCTGCTGGCATGACTTCCTTTCTTCTGTTCCTCAGGGGTACTCTTTCTCTTCCTTGAAAACTCAAGTCAACAACGTTCTTCCTGAGGGTGGCTTTCCTTTCCCATGTCTTTTACTCTCTGATTTTTATTTCCATTTGTGATACATAGGTGTATATAATTTAAAGCATCAAATAGTTCAAATTTGCTAAGGATGTTTTGGCCCACTTTTCTAATTTCTTCTCCTAGAAGCAATGACTTTCAACTCTATCATCTCTGTATTCTAAACATGGATGTATTTCTATCTTGAAAATGTTTAGCTCTAGGTGCTAGCTCTTCAATGACTTCTGGAAATGGAATTTAGTTTTCTTTCTGACCTGTCTTTTCTTTCCTGTCACACAAAAGCCTTGGTCCTTCCTAGCTCCTTATTCTCGAATTTTATAATATTTTGAGTCAGCTCAATATATATTATAGTGTTTATATGATTATGGTTATGCAAACACTACCCACATCTGAGCCTCATTTTTATATTATATCTTTTATGTATACATATCTATGATAAGTTTTCATTTTCTGCACAGATTATATTTTCTCTTCTTTTTCTTCTGCTTAGTTATTTATTTTTATAATAAGTGTTTATCACTTTTTCTATCCAAACTTACCTCCAGTTGATGAAATCTCTTCCCAATATATTGGAAGAATCAGGTGTATTATTAGTGTCATTTCTTAGAGGCTTCTAACCTTTTCCAGTCTGGTCAGGTTGCCCTCTGTGCCTGGTGCAGAGGTGTTAGTCTTTGCTCATCTCATTGTGTCTATTTTCTCTTTTCAGTGCCCATGTCATTTTTTTTTGTGTTTTGAGACAGGGTCTCACTCTGTCGCCCAGACTGGAGTGTGGTAGCAGGAACATGGCTCACTGCAGCCTCGACCTCCTGAGCCCAAGCGATCCTCCTGCCTCAGCCTTCCATGCAGCTGAGACCACAGTTGCATGCTACCACATCGGGCTAATTATTTTACTTTTTGGTAGAGACAGGGTCTCACTTTATTGCCCAGGCTGGTCTCAAACTCCTGAGCTCAAGCAATCCTCCTGTCTTAGCTTTCCAAAGTGCTAGAATTACAGGCATGAGCCACCACACCTGGCCTACCCATGTCTTTCTCTGTCAATGTATTTCTTCATTTTGTTGGAGCCAGCCACTAAGAACTTTCTGAGAAAAAAATGCAAGGGAGGAGATGGTGTTTGAGACTAATCATGTATAAAAATGTCTTTATGTGAGTAATATTTTGATATAAAATTCCACCTTGGTAAGTCATTTTCTTCTATCTTCTAGTGTCGCTATTGATCCAAAGTCATTTTAAGCTGGCTGCTTTGTTTTTTCTTTTTAGAAGCTTGTAAGAACTCCCTTTGCTCTCCATATGCTGATACTTCACAGTGGTTTGCCTTACTGTATATTTAATGACATTCACTATAGTGGGTGCTTAGTGGATTCTTTCAACTTGGAAGTTCATGTCTTCCATTGCTGAAAATTTTCTTAAGTTATTTTGTAAATGATTTCCTTTTCTTTATTCTAGTCCCCCCACCCCCCCACATCTGTCGCCGAAGATACTTGGATAGTGGACATCCTGGACTGACTCTCTAGTTTTCTTATTTTTCTCTCCTATTTTCTGTTTTTTATTTTTCTCTATTTTTCTGAGAAATTTTCTCAACATTATCTTCTAAATTATTTTGAGTTTTTATTTCTGTTAGCATATTTTTAATTTTCCAGAGAACTGTTTTTCTCTGAATGTTCCTTTATAATAGTTACTTATTCTTGTTTAATGAATATAATGTCTACTTTTATCTCTTTAAAAATATTTATTAGCTCTTCTTTCTTTGGATGTTTTTCCCCCTCCTTCATGAAATCTGTTTCCTCAAGTATTTCCACCTACCTCCTCTTCAGCTATTTTGGACTTTATTTCTCATGTTAGACTCTTTCTTTACATGCTCAAATATCCTTAATTATCTGCTACCATCTAAGTGTGGGGCACTAAAAAGTTTCTAGGAGACTATGAGCACATGAATAGGACTTGTTGACTGTGGTACCCTCTGTAACATTATCTAACAAGGATATTTCATTGGATAACCTTTGAGTCTTCTCATGGGTTGGCATATTTCCCAGAGATATAATTTCTAGTCTCCTGCCTGGAGATTCTAGGAGTGACTGCCAGCATTTAGGGAAGCAGAAAGCCTACAAAAAGTACAAGAAAAAAGCAGTTTGTCATTTTACTCAAATCACCTCTTTTTCTCTGTTGTCCCTTAATAGCATTATAATTCTCCCAATCATCCAGGCTAAAAACCTTGAATCACTCTTAAAATATGTATTAATCTTTTATTCATAAATCCAAATTAATAGCCACATCTTATCTTCCTACTATACTGCAAGATATTTGTTCATGGGACCCAAGAGTCAAAGCAACATGGTAGAATGGTTCAGTGCATAGAATACAGGCCTGAGCTTGAATTTTGATTCTGTCATTTGCAAGCTGAATGACATTTGCATTTACAAGGCTCAGGTTTCAGTAACTCCCAGGATTTCTTCAAACCCCAAATTAACATCACAGTATTTTTCTGCACAGGGAACTTTTTCGCTATAATATTACAATTTTTTATATATCTGATTCCTATTATTATATTTTAAAATGTAGTCAGATTTTTTTGTGTGTGTGTGACGGAGTTTCACTTGTCACCCAGGCTAGAGTGCAGTGGCACAATCTTGGCCCATTGCAACCCCTGCCTCCTGGGTTCAAGCAATTCTCCTGCCTTAGCCTCCCGAGCAGCTGGGATTATAGGCGTGTGCCACCGCACCCAGCTAATTTTTGTATTATTAGTAGAGATGGGGTTTCAAAGCCAGGCTGGTCTCAAACTCCTGACCTCAGGTGATCCACCTGCCTCGACCTCCCAAAGTGCTGGGATTACAGGCACGAGCCACCGTGCCCAGCCAAAATCTAGTCAGTTTTATAAACAAAGCATAATTTAGAAATTTATCTTCCATTTTGATGTGCCACAAATTGTTTTTCCTCCTCAGTACTTGCACTTAACAATACTTTTTAAAAAAAAATTTGGAATTTACAGTCTGTCTCCCTTCATGAATTACTCAGCCTTTGCTTCTATATATCCTAATCACTGATGGATATTTCTCTGAGTTTCCAGGGTCTTTATGAACTACTCATCTTTCCATTCACTTTGAAAATGTTTTTCTTTGGGCTGCATTTATCTCCTAGAACTTTTCTTTTATTAGTGACCTACATAATGGAGTTTTTTACATGGTCAATACTTATTCATTTTACTCTTCCTTAACAACTCTGAAAACCTTCCTGATGAATGGATGTGTAGGAAGTGGTGTCTAGTATGCATATAAATTTTAGCTGTTCCATTCATCAGCAGTGTAAAGTAACAGTAATTAGAGTGAAATTGCAGGCTATGGGAAAGTGTTAGGTGTGGCCCGTCATTAATGAAGGCAGTATGATGTAGTGTCAAGTGTGAGGGAAGCTGTGTAGAGAGAATGTTTTGTGTCTGAGAAAGATTGAAGAATTGGTTACCATGCTCTATTTCTATTGTAAATAGGCCATATTGAAAGAAGATAGCACAATGTAAAAGCATTTAAGAGCAGACTGCTCAAGAATGAATTGAGGCTGAGGGATTGCTTCCACAATAGCACAAGTAAAAAGGCCCTTTTCATTTGAGTAAATGGGAGTTTGAAATATGTTAAGACAAATCTTCCTTTTTAATGGCAAGTTGGACACTATAATATTATTTGTTTCTTGGTGTTTTACAGCATTATGGGAGTTGGTGGTTTTAAAAGCCTCTCTCCAAAGATAGCTAAGATGATCTGGATTTGACTGTGGTCAGGGAAAGTTTTCTGAGGTTACGTTACTATTTAAAAATATCCTTTCAGCTTTATTTTAAAAAAACTTCCACATGCTTTGTAAATAAGTTTTTGGAATTATATCTTAAGTGCTTTAAAATTCATTTGCTAATTGACACTCTCTATGGAAACATAGGACTTTAGCTCTTTTTTACTTATGGTTAAAATGTGAAGAGCTTATGCTCAATAGTACAGATAATTTGGTTCCTCTTACCTGTGATTTAAAAACATTTTGCTTTTCCAGAGACAAAGCAACAATCACATATTTGAAAGCTCTTCATTTTGTGTTATCATTTCTTGTTTGCCTAAGCATACATTTTCTAGCTCTAGCAATTTTCCTATGCATCAAATGTGCTTTACTCTAAAAATCATATTGACATAAAATGACAGAGGCTATCAGTTCATAAACCAAAACACATTGGAGTGATTTAGCATAAATAAATACAAGAAATTGTGGGGAACAATTGTCTGGCAAAAGTGTAACGTGCTCAGTTGTGCCACAGGTCTCTCACCCATATTACTTAGAGATGATTCTGTCCCTCAGTAAGTTCTTGCCTCAATGCCATGCACTCATGGGATTTATGGTTTGTGTCTTTCTGTTTGAGATAGTTCCTCACTAGGAATAGCCGCAGGACTGACAAGAGTGGTAGGAACAGTGACTTTTTTTATTTTAGGTTCAGGAGGCTTATCATAATACGTTTTTGTTTTATTTTGGTCCATCTTTTCATATATCTCTATGTGTGTATACATATGGACACAAATATAGGTAGACATAGGCAGGTAAATGTCTCTGTAACTACTTATACCTACATATTGAAAATGATATCCATGTCTCTCCATTTTTTACAGGTACACTTTGTTTACTGCATTAAGTAGTGCATTTTTTTTTTTTTTAACAAATTGAAGGTTTGTGCCAATCCTGTACCAAATGGGTCTATTCGTGCCAACAGCATGTGCTCACATGTCACATTCTGGTGATTCTTGCAACATTTCAAACTTTTCACTATTCTAATATCTGTTGTGGTGATCCGTGATCAGTCAATTATTGTAATTGTTTTGGGGCCCCACAAACCACACCCATAATTAATAAATTTTGTGTATGTTCTGACTGTTCCACCGACCATTCCCAAATCTCTCTCACTCTTCTTGGGAATACCTATTCCTTTAAAAAGAAAAATATTGAAATTAGGTCAATCAGTAACCTTACAATGGCTGTTAAGTTCTCAAGTGAAATGAAGAGTCACATATCTTTCACTTTAAATCAAAAGCTAGAAATGATTAAGCTCAGCGAGGAAGGCTTGTCAAAAGCCAAGACAGGCCAAAAGCTAAGCTTCTTGCATCAAGCAGTTAGTCAAATTGTGAATACAAAGGAAAAGTTCTGGAAGGAAATTAAAAGTGCTACTCCAGTGAAAACACAGATGATCAGAAACGAAAACAGCCTTCTTGGTCATATGGGCAAAGTTTTAGTGGTCTGCATAAAAGATCAAACCAGCCACAACATTCACTTAAGCCAAAGCCTAATTAAGAGCAAAGCCCTAACTTTCTTTAATTCTATGAAGGCTGAGAGAGGTGAAGGAGCTGCAGAAAAAGGTTTGAAGCTAGCAGAAGTTGGTTCCTGAAGTTGTGGAAAAGAAGCTCTCTCTATAACATAAAAGTGCAAGATGAAGCAGGAAGTGCTGATGGGGAAGTTGCAGTAAGTTACTCAGAAGATCTAGCTAAGATCATTGATGAAGGTAGCTACACTAAACAACAGATTTTTAATGTAGACAGAACACCGTTATATAGGAAGAAGATGTCACCTGGAACTCCCATAGCTAAAGAGGAGAAGTCATTTCCTGAATTAAAACTTCAAAGGACAGGCTGAGTCTCTTATTAGGGGCTAATGCAGCTGGTGACTTGAAGTTGAAGCCAGTGCTCATTTACCATTTTGAAAATTCCAGGTACCTTCCCGATTATGGTATATCTACTTAGCCTGTGCTCTGTAAGTGTAACAGCAAAGCCTGGATAACAACATGTCTAATTACAGCATAATTCACTAAATATTTTAAGCCTGTTTTTGAGACCTACTGCATAGAAAAAGAAATTTCTTTCAAAATACTCCTACTTGTTGACAATGTGCCTTGTCACCCAAGAATTCTGGAAGAAATGTACAAGGAGATTCATGTTGTTTTTGTGCCTGACAACACAACATCCATTTTGCAGCCCATGGATTAAAGAAAAATTTTGACTTTCTAGCCTTATTATTTAAAAAAATACATTTTGTAAGGTTATCACTGTCATAGATAGTGATTCATCTGATGGATCTTGACAAAGTCAATTGAAAACCTTCTGGAAAGGATTCACCATTCTAGATGCCATGAAGAACATTCATGATTCATGGGAGGAGGTCAAAATATCAATACTAAAAGGAGTTTGGAAGAAGTTAATTCCATGCCTCATAACTTGAAGGGGTTCAAGATTTTAGTGGATGAAGTAACTGCACATAGAGTGGAAAGAGAAGTAGAATTAGAAGGGGAGCCTGAGGATGTGACTGAATTGCTAAAACCTCATGATCATACTTAAATGAACGAGGAGCTGCTTCTTATGAAAGAGTAAAGAAAGTGGTCTCGAGATGGAATCTATTCCTGGTTAAGATGTTATGAACATTGTTGGAGTGACTGCATAGGATTTAGAATACTTTATAAACTTAGTTAATAAAGCAGAGTCAAGTTTTGAGAGGATCGACTCCAATTTTGAAAGAAGTTCTACTCTGGGTAAATTGCTATAAAAACAGCATTGCTACAGAGAAATCTTTTCTAAAAGGAAGAGTCAATCAATATGACAAACTTCATTGTTGTTTTATTTTAAGGGATTGCCCCAGCCACCCAAGCTTCAGCAACCACCACGCTGATCAGTTAGTGGCCATCAACATCAAGACCCTCCATCAGTAAATACATTATTACTTGCTGAAGACTCAGATTAACATTAGCATTTTTAAGCAATTAAGTGTTTTTAAATTAAAGTATGTGTACTTTTTTTTAGACATAATGCTATTGCACACTTAATAGACTACTTGAAAAACCAAAAGATTTATGACTTACTTTATTCTGCTATATGCTTTATTATGATTCTCTGGAACCAGGCCTACAATATCTCTGAGGTATGGTTCAGGCATATCTTTTTTTATTGTGTTTCACTTTATCGCACTTTGCAAATATTGTGTGTTATTATTATTTACAAATTGAAGGTTTGTGGTAACTCTGTGTCAGCAAGTCTATTGGCACCATTTTTCTTATAGCATTTGCTTACTTTGTGTCTCTGTGTCAGCATTTTTAACGTCTTTGACATTAATTTATATACATGGTTTTCTAGATATAATGCCATTGCACACTTAATAAACTATGGTATATTGTAAACATAACTTTTGTATGAGCCGGGAACCAAAAAAAAAGCGACTTTATTGTAATGCTTGCTTTCTTGTGATGGTGTGGAACTGAACCCACAATATCTCTGAGGTATGCCTGTACAGACATGATGGGATGTTACATCTGAGATTAGGTTACAAAAAGGCTCAGGTTTTCTACTTGGGTGCCCTCTCTTGCTCACTGATATTGTTCATCCTGTGAGCAGTCAGCTGCAGTGTCATGAGGCAGCTCTGTGAAGAGGCCCATGAATGAGGAATTGAAGCCTGCCAAAATCCACGTGAGTGAACTTGGAAGTAGATCTCCCATCCCTAATTGAGACTTTGTGAGTCTGTGGAGGATGACAGATTTATTGCAATTTTATGAGAGATCTAGAGCAAGAGAAACCTAGCCAAGGCACTCCTGAATACCTGACCCACAGAAATTGTGAGAAAATATATGTTTGTTATTATAATCTTCTAAATTTTGGGGATAAAGTTGCATTGTCTTAAAGCAATAGATAATTACTGCATATAGGGTTGTTAGATTTTTCTCATCAGTTTGTGACTGCTACATTATGATTCTCTACCTACTAACTTTCATATTCTTGGCAGCTATTTTTCCAACTCTAATATTTTAATAATGACTTTACAATAACTTCTGCAATGTAATTCAAAATAAGTTTGTACAGTCAAATATTTTATTTTTTTCCATTTCAAAACTTTCAGCTTAACACTAGATAAAAGACATAATTTTCTAAATTTTTTTTTATTTTTATTGTTTCATATTTTATACTTAACTCTCTAATTCATACGGAATTCATTTTATAAGGCATTATTAGTATGTTTTACCTTCTGAAGAAGTCCTCTAGTTTTTTCACTTTTTCTTTCTGATTTCCATGTGTGCCTTTTTGCTCTGTGTTTTGAGATATTTCTTCTACTTAATCTCTCAGGATATTTATTCAGATCTCATCAGCAATATACTTGCTTTCAAGTTCTACATTGAACTTTGAAACTCGATAGCTATGTTTCCTAGTTAGATTTTTTTTTTTCCTAGTTAGGTATTTTTTTTTAACCAATGTTGTCATTGAAAAATTTTCAATGCCACTTCAAGTTCGGTTTTTGGTAAATAAAGTCATTAGTCTCCATATGCAATTCTGCTTTACAAGGAGCTGAATACTCTGAGTGTTCTGCTTGCTCTCTTCTTCTAGCTGCCGATTTCTAAGGAGCTCTTCCCTGCTCCCAACCCCCATCCCCTTATCTTATTTTTCTCTTAACTTTTTGGTGCCAGCTAAACTTCTGTCTGGCTGTGCAATGAAAATTCCCCACGTGGTGGAAGACATCATGGTTCACATCTGCAAGCTTATGGTATTCTGCTGGTGAATGCTGGTCTCCTTTAGGGCAGTGAATGGAAGCCTCTCCATTCCTAGTGTTCTATGTAGCGAAAGTTTGAACTTTTAGTCTCAGTGGTAGGGAGAACTTAGTTTACCAACTCTTGGCTTCTGTTTGTCATGGACAATGACCAGCTTGCCATAAAGGACTTTTTTTCCCTAGAGTACAAGATCTCGTATACCTGCAGAAGTGATACGCCTGCTGGGCCCAGCAGCTACTCAGCTCCAGAGAAGTAGTTGATAATTTGATTAGAGTTGGGGAAAGACCACAACAAAAATGCATGCTGTGTGTCTTCAGCTTTTCTCCCCACCTCAGTTCTAATTCACATAATATAATTCTCATGTAGTTTTAGATGTATAGTCAGTATTAATTACTGAGGTGTCCAAAATTCTAAAACAGATGTTTAAGATAAGCATAAAAACTAATGAAGACATGTAATTTGCCAGCCATTGAATGTGGAAAACTAAAATGCCAAGTGTGTGGTCTATTGAACTGGAGAAGGAAGCCCAGATTTGGTAATTAGAACTCAAAAACATAGCCTTCTTTCACAAATGTAAATTATGATATCAACTGAAAGAATGTTTGGTGTGTGTTTTTTTTTGTTTGGTTCTTATTGGTTTTAATTTATTGATTAGTTTTAGTCATTGGGAAGAGCTTTTAGTGAGTATGCTTAAAGAGAAGAAACAGTGAAACCACATGTAAGGTAATTTTTCCAAGAAGTTTAAGGAAAATCCAATAGAACGTGAACAAATCTATTAAAGATGACAATAAATAATAAAGCAAATTTAACTGCATAAAGCAAAATTTAACTGAAGGTGAACTTCACTGAAAATAATTTTTACTTATCCTCTCAACTGGCAATTCATCTGAATTGGAATTTTTCAGCAACAACTGAATTTTATCTTCTATTTTATTTATATTTGATTCATATTAATCTACTTGTTTGAATTCTGCTAACAAGTATAGGATGATGCCGAACTAATGATACTCAATATTTGTATGTAGGTTTATAATTATCAATGCAATTAAGTGTAAAAAGATCATAATTAATAAATGTAACAAATTTTATGGCATGTTTTCCACTTGAAACACTTTTGAAACAACCCAGGAACATCATGAATCAAAAAAATCCAGGTCGTCAAAGTCAATCTGCGTTTTGGGTGTATTTACTTACCCAATTCGTAATACTCTAGGGTAGAAACTTATGTGGGGTGGGTGATGTCTCTGTCTGTGGAAAAAATTGGGACTTCAGACTCAACAAACAAACAAAAAACAAAACAAAACAGAGATGCTGCTATTATAAATAGTCTTCCTTTTGTAGAACTACACAAAAGCATAGCCACCTGAGCTCTCTTTTGATTACTATTTGTGTAGAATATCTTTTTTCATCCTGTTACTTTCAACCTATTGGTGTCTTTGTATTTAAAGTGAATCTCTTAGAAAATAACTGGAACATGCTTTTAAAAAATTCATTATGCCAACCTCTGCCTTTTAATTGGTTAGTTTAATCCATTTACATTTAAAGTAATTATATGAAAGGATTTGCTTCTGCCATTTTGCTGTTTTCTACATGTCTTGTATCTTTTTTCTTCCTCAATTCCTACATTACTGCTTTCTTTTCTGTTTAGTGGGTTTTTTCTAGTATAGTGTTTGATTCCCTCCTCACTTCCTTTTCTGTATTTCTTTTCGTTATGGTCTTAGCAGTTACACTTGGTATTACAGTTAACATTTTAAATGTATAACAATCTGTTTGAATTGATACCAACTTAGCTTCAATAGTATACAAAAACTCTGTTTCTATACAGTCATTTCCCCCATCCTTTTATGTTACTGTTGTCATCACAAAGTATATCTTTATGTATTATGTGTTCATTAATATAGATTTATAATAATTGTTTTATATATTTTTCTTTTAAGTCATATATGAAAAAAGGAGTTATTAGAAACCAAAAATGTAATAATACTGGCTTTTATATTTACTTATACAGTTAGATTTACTGGCATTTTTACAGTTGTATTTACTGGTATTTTTACTGCTTTGAGTTTTTGTCTAATGTTCTTTAATTTCAGCCTGAGGGACCTCCTTTAGCATTTCTTATAGTGAATATATACTAGTGAACAGCTCTTTCAGTTTCTGTCTACCTGAGAATATCTTAATTTCTTCTTCAGTTTTGAAGAATTGTTTTGCTAGACAGAGAATTCTTGGTTGATAAACTTTTTTTTTTCATCCCTTTGCCCTCTGACCTCCATGGTTTTTGATGAGAAATTAACTGTTAATCTTATTAAAGATTCCTTGTACATGATGCATTACATCTCTCTTGCTGCTTTGAAGATTCTTTGTCTTTAAATAGTTTGATTAGAATGTGTTTCAAGGCATAGATCTCTTTGAGTTTCTTTTATTTCGAGTTAGTGGAGCTTTTTGGATGTTAAGATTCATGTTTTTCATCAAACTAGAGATATTTTCAACCAGTATTTCCTTAAATATTCTTTCTGCCTCTTTATTTCCTTCTCTTTCTCAGGCTTCTATATTGGATATATCAATATGCTTTATGGTAACCCACTGCAATTTAGAATCTGATAAATTTTCTTCATTCCTTTTTCTGTTTCTAAGACTGTATAATTTCAATGGACATATCTTTAATTTCATATCTTCAATTTGAGCAGGATGAAATTCTTTATCCTGCTTAAATCTGTATTCAACCCCTCTAGTGAATTTTCATTTTTGTGATTTTACTTTTCAGCTCTAAAATTTCTATTTGGATTCTATGATCTCGATCATCAATTTACTGATACTCTCTATTTGTTGAGGCTTCTTTCACCTGATTTCCTTTAGCCATTTGTTTTTGAGTTTCTTTAGCTTTTTGAGCATATTTAATGTGGTTGATTTAAAATATTTGTCTAGTATTTCTAATGGCTGGACTCTCTTGGGTATAATTTCTGTCATTTTTTTCCCTATAAATATGCCATACTTTCATGTTTCTTTCTTTTTTTTTTTTTTTTTTTTTTTTGGTGGAGTCTCACTCTGTCACCCAGGCTAGAGCTCAGTGGCACAATGTCGGCTCACTCACTGCAACCTCCGCCTCCCGGGTTCAAGTGATTCTTCTGCCTCGGCCTCCTGAGTAGCTGGGACTACAGGCATGCGCCACCACTCCTGGCTAATTTTTTATATTTTTAGTAGAGACAGGGTTTCACCATGTTGGCCAGGATGGTCTCAAACTCCTTACCTCGTGATCCACCCTCCTCAGCCTCCCAAAGTGTTGGGATTACAGGCGTGAGCCATTGCGCCCAGTGTGACTCTGTTGCCCAGGCTGGAGTGCAGTGGTGCGATCTCAGCTCACTGCAACCTTCTGCCTCCCGGGTTCAAGTGATTCTCCTGCCTCAGCCGCCTGAGTAGCTGAGATTACAGGCGCGTACCACCACACTCAGCTAGTTTTTGTATTTTTAGTAGAGATGGGGTTTCACCATGTTGGTCAGGCTGGTCTCGAACTCCTGACCTCGTGACCCTCCTGCCTCGGCCTCCCAAAGTGCTGGGATTACAGGTGTGAGCCACTGCACCCGGCCCTCCTGTTTCTTTTCATGTCTCATATTTTTTGTTGAAAACTGAACATTTCGATTATTATATTATGATAACTCTGGAAACCAAATATGTCACCTTCCCCAAACTTTGCTGTTGCCACTTTTTGTGGTTGCAGTTGTCTGTATGTTTGTGACTTTTCCAAATTATTCTTATAGACTGTAATTTTTGTTATGCATGGCCACTGAAGTCTCTACCATGGCCAGTTGAATTCTACCAGCAGTCAGCCAGTGGCCTGACAGATTTTCTTAAAAATGCCAAAATTTAGCAGACTATTTTCTTATTAAACATTCCCCTGTTGGTGTTAAGCTATTGATTAGTTTCCAGAGTTCCAAAACAGTTGATTTTGCCAGCTTAATGGTTGCTTCAGCAGAGAGACTAGATCTATGAAGCTCCCTGCTCTGCCATTTTGTTGATGTCACTCCTTGTCAATAGTTATTTTTATTCACTTTGTGGGAAAATAAATTAGGTGCAGGGATTTTTTTTTTTTTACTCGTATCTATCTATCTGTGTATCTATCTACTTACCTACCAGTTTTTTTGAGATGGAGTTTCACTCTTGTTGCCCAGGCTAGAGTGCATTGGTGCGATCTCAGCTCACTGCTACCTCTGCCTCCCAGGTTCAAGCAATTCTCCTGCCTCAGCCTCCTGAGTAGCTGGGATTAGAGGTGCCTGCCATCACGCCTGGCTAATTTTTTGTATTTTTATTTTTTATTTTTTTTAGTAGAGACGGGGTTTCATCATGTTGGCCAGGCTGGTTTCAAACTCCCGACCTCAGGTGATCCACTCACCTCGGCCTCCCAAGTGCTGGGATTATAGGCGTGAGCCACCACACCTGGCCTACTTCTATATTTTTTTGTTTCTTCCTGTATAAGTCTTCAGAAACTTTGTCTCTTATGATTTCCATAAACATAGGCTCAGAACCAACATTTAGATGATAAATAAATACTTTGAATTCTGTAAAGTTATTGTTCTTTCTAAAGACTCTATATTTAAGTGTGTTAGAAATGAGGTAGCAGAAACTGACTTAAGGTTAAAAGTGTTTTGTCTTCCATTAACAAAGACATAATTTGGAATCATATATGGGAAAAGATCT
This sequence comes from Pan paniscus, assembly GCF_029289425.2. Classification (NCBI taxonomy): domain Eukaryota; kingdom Metazoa; phylum Chordata; class Mammalia; order Primates; family Hominidae; genus Pan; species Pan paniscus. The sequence goes on along the minus strand of NC_073262.2, from coordinate 29,983,891 downwards.
TAGGATCAATTTTTTTCTGCTTATTGTTTTGAAAAATTTATAGTCTTATAGTTTTAGGCTAGTTTTATTGAACTCTTCATTTAGCTATCAAATTGGTTTATTTACAGTAATTGAGCTTAGTAATGTAAATTTTGTTGTTGATGTTTCAATAGTCTTAATAATTATGTAGTTAAATATTTTCTATACACTGTAGTTCTATAATTTATGAAACTAAAGAAATTGACTAACATGATTGTCAAAATTAAAGGAAGAGCTTTGGAAAATGTCTCATGTAAATTATGAGGTTTATGATATAATAGTTCTTTTTCTAAAAATGTTCAAATATAATACATAATAGGCACATTTCTTAGTGCATAAAAACTGATGACAAACTTATTTTTAAACAAAAATCTATCAAATTATTTTATAATATTTAAAATTAAAATAAGGAACACTTTTTATATATATTTTTCCCAGCTTTATTGAAGTGTATACTTGACAAATAAAAATTGTATATATTTAAGGTATACAATGTAATGTTTTGATATATGTGTACATTGTGAACTTATTACCCCAAGCTAATTATTACCCCAAGATAATTAACATATATACATAACCTCACAAAGTCATGATTTTTTGTGTATGTTGAGAGCACTTAAGATTAATCTTCTTAGGAAATTTTAAGTATATGGCACAGTATTAGTAACTTTAGTCACCATGTTATATGTTAGATCTCCAGCAGTTATTCATCCCACATAACTGAACCCTCAGACACTTTGACCAACATCTCCCTATATCCACCCCTAACCTCAGCCCCTGGCAATTACTATTCCATTCTCTGCTTTTGGGAGTGGCTGCTTTAGATTTCACATATAAGTGAGATCATGCAGTATTTCTCTGTGTCTGGCTTATTTTGCATAACTTAATGTCTTCCGCATTCATCTACATTGTTGCCAATGGTAGGATTTCCTTCTTTTTAAAGGCTGAATAATATTCTGTTGTATATCTGTATCCATTTATCCACCAATGAACACATAGGTTGTTCTCATACCTTGGTTATTGTAAATAATGCTGCAGTGAATATGGTATTATGGATATCTCTTGAAAAAATGTAATATTTATAAAAAGTGAGTTTAAATCTGTAAAAGAAAATAAAGAAATCTTTTTGTTTATTGTCTACCATAAAATCCCTTAGGGGAAGTTAATTTAATTTCAAATAGTTGAATTTATTTTATTGTTATACACATCAATGATGTTATAGTTAAATATGGAAATATGGTAATGATGAATAAACTGGCATGAAATACTCTGCCTGTGCTTCTGAATAGTATGTCTTTAATGTGGCTACTCTTAACAGTTAAAGAAACTTTGACAGTTAAGTAATCCCTTCACCACTTAAGTACAACAGGGTTTTATTATTAAGTACACTGCCTGGAAATGGTGTGCTTTTTTCATTCACACTATAAACAGTTTTGTTAGATTGGTAATCCTGCTTGTCAGATTTGTTCACTGTTTGATATTAATCAGTAGGTTTATAAAAGGTGCAGCACTGGACAGAGATGAACAGAAAATACGTTATAAATAAGGTTTCCATAAATCACAGAGGGCCATGCATCTCCGACCCTGAGGTGTACAGAATATTTTGACATTCTGTGGGTGGTTTGATAGCTTGCTACTAGCCCAAAAGTTTAACAGCAGAAGCTACTGTCCATTTCATTACATGTACATAGAATTGGCTCTCCCAGTATAAATTTGTTAAAAGTTCATGGGACTTTTTTTTTTTGGTATTTTAATACTTAATTTTTTTTAAAGGCTTCATTTTTTTTTAAAGAGCAGTTTTGAGTTCAGAGCAATCTCCCCACACATATGCATGGCCTCCTCAATTGTCGACACCCCCCACCAGAGTGGTACATTTGTTCAATTTTATGAATGTGCACTGACACATTATCACCCAAAGTCCATAATTTACATTAGGGTTCATTCTTGGTGTTGCACATTCTATGGGTTTAAGCAAATGTATAATGACACGTATCCACCATTATAGTATCACACCCAGTATTTTCACCGCCCTAAAAATCCTCTGTGCTCTGCCTATTCATCTCTTCCCTCTTCCCAACCACTGGCAACCACTGATCTCTTTATTGTCTCCTCAGCTTTATCTTTTTTGAGTGTCATATAATTGGAATCATACAGTATGTAGCCTTTTCAGACTGGCTTTCTTCACTTAGTAATGTGCATCTAAGTTTCCATCATGTCTTTTTCTGGCTTGATAGTTTACTTGTTTTTAGCACTGAATAATATTCCATTGTCTGGATGTACCGGTCTTTTTTATCCATTCACCTACTGAAGGACATCTTGGTTGCCTCCAAGTTTTGGCAATTATGAATAAAGCTGCTATAAACATCTATGTGTAGCTTTTTGTGTGGACATAAGTTTTCAACTCCTTTGCATAAACACCAAGGAATACGATTGCTGGATTGTATGGCAAAAGTATGTTTAGTTTTGTACAAAATTGCCAAATTGTCTTCCAAAGTGACTAGCATTTTGCATTCCCACCAGCATGAATGTGCATTCCTGTTGTTGCACATCCTCTCAGCATTCGTTGTTGTCAGTGTTCTGAATTATGGGCACTCTAATAGGTGTATAGTGGTATCTTACTGTTAATGCTTAAATTGTAAGTCTTGCATTCTTCTAGAATATGCACAAAAAATGCTGTGATTACACCATGAATTATAGAATTCAAAGTCATGAGCAATTGTGTTGCATGTATCTTCATCTTCTTTACAGATGCTCCTATATTTTGGAAAACATTCATGTATTACTTTACTTAAATACTGCATTATGTAATCAGCAGTTTATCCACCCAAATATGAATTGTTTCTCTAACTTGGAAATGTTGGAATTGATTTGGAAGTGGGTTTTAAATTACTTTAGAAACTCCAGGGTTTACAATATGTATCCAAGGATCTGTTACATAAGTCATTAAAGTAACAACTAGGTTAACATAAGATGTTGTAAAGTGACTCATGATCATCAGGTGTAATTCCTGGATGAACATATAGGTATCTTTGTTAGTTTTGTGAATAGTTGTTCATCTTCAAAATGTATGATTACAGAAATGAATATGTAGGTATTGTCCAAAAGCGATTCAGCCTAAAATGTGTTACCCTAACAGTGTTCAATGGGCTGTTTCCAAGTCTTTCCGCTTTCAGTTTTAAGGTGATAGTAAATTTTAAACATTTTCCATGCTAAGTCAGTGTTTCCAAATTGTACACGAGTATTTTTCTCTCCTATTCACTCCCTCACTGTTTCCTTCTTTGGCCCCTACGTCTTGATATTTTCCTTTCTTGATTATTTTCCTCCCTGATGAGGCTTTGCTGTGCATTGGCCACATCTCAGAAATTGCCAGAAGGTTGTGGGAAACCCAGAGAGACAAGGAGAACAAGATAAGAAATAATTCTGTCCTTTTATAACAGGAGAAGAAAGTGGTTAGTCCTGAATCTACAGCAGGACTGAATTCCTTCAAATCTATTGTTTAATGTTCATTATAATCCTTACGTTACTAGCATATAGGTAGGAATGAAACGTAGCCTTTCAGGACTTCCATATTCCAACCATTTCATTACCTACTGACAGATAACTGAAGACATTTTTTAAATAAACCTGTTTTCATTGTATTTTCCTGGCTTTTCTTTTTATGATTGTGTAATTACTCATAAAAATGCAGCCAAGCAACAGGTATTTCAGTCTGTTCAGAAAAGGCAGTGGCACAAAGATGTGAACTCAGAGTCAGGGGTGGAGAGGCCTGCATTGCAGGGTGCACTGGGCCATGACAGCAGTTTACATCCTCACATTCATTGTGGAGCCATCACATATATGATGAACTGTGGGCCAGAGCACCTGTCTTCTAGTCATGGTTGCACCATTACTTACCTACGGGACTCCACAAGTTTCTAAAACCTCTGAGCTTCAATTTCTTTATTATTAAAAAATGGTTGCACTCCATCGTTTCTCAAGTCCCTTTCTTCTTTAATAGCTATGATGATACTGAATGTGGTGTGTCTTCATGATGGATGCCAATACAAGGAAAAGTTAAATGAGGAGAGGAGGAGGGAAGCAACTATTCTTTTATCGAAAAAACATATCGCGTATTATGCATAATGATAGAAAGGGGAATAAAGAAAATAATAGGGCAATTACTTTTCCTAGTGAACAAATGTTTGCAGTTTTTAAGTTTATTCCTGAGTAAAATAAAGAAGTAAAATTCCAGGACTTCTTTTATAGGCTTTATGCATGACATGAAACTCTTTAGAAATTTGATGATTTAGTTTGCCTTTCCTTGGGGATTTTTTTTTTTAAGATCAAGACTGTTATTGATATTAATCCATTACTGGACATTTTTATTCAAAGGTTTAAAAAGTATACTGAAGCATTATCTGGGGTAGACTTGTTTTTAGGAGAAAACATAAACACGGAGAAACCATAATCCTGGTGTAATGTAGGAATCTAATTGAGACTAATGAGGCAACATTAAATTTAATGTATGATGCATTTTATATGTCTCACCATTAGAGCTGCAGCAAGCTGTTCGTCAGAGTCATCTTTGGTGACTATCTGCCTACAGGCATTCCTTTGCACTCTGGGTGTAGCCCTCAGTGCTGGGCTTACAAAGAAGACAACACAAAAGCAACCATGAAAAGTAAGTAGAGTTGCGGTCATTTACTGGCGAACTCAGCTGGCCAATAAACCCAAACATGTTTATGCGGCAGAAAAGTTTCTCTTAGATTACAAAGCCTGGCTTTTGAATTTAGGGACACCAAGGCTGATAGTCAGTGACCAAAGAAATTAGTCCCATCGAGAAGAGAAACAGGACAGAGCAAGTAGCAGAGAGATGAACAGGAGATGATGGCTTTACTGGATTACTAAAAAGATTTAGGGCCATTATGATGAGGAGGAATTAGGGAAGACCTGAAGAAATAAAACTCATACTGGTATTTGTAACAGAGTTTAGCTGATGTGGGTATAGGCACAAGAAAAGAGGAACTGGTCACTAGGAATCAGGAATTAAGAAAGTTACACATGACATGATAAACCTCTGCAATGATATCTACCACAACAAATTACAACAGTTAATGTTTATTGTGGGTTTTGTGTGTGCTAGTCAGTGATTTAGGGACTCAATGCTTACTATATCACTTAGTCCTTAAAATAACCCCATGAGGTAATTGAGATTATTATCCCCATTTCACATGAAAGAAACGGAAGCACAGAAAGATAAACTAAGCAGCTGCACAGTTAGCCAGTGGTACAGTAGAATTAGAACACAGAAATCTGAATTGCAGCTAGCACCCCTAAGACTAGAGAGATGGGCTTATATTTTCTCAGGAGTCTGAGAGGCTGTGAATCCACATGGACTAAAATCAGACCTATACCCTATGTTGCAAAAATGACAACTCCTTTGCTTATTTTAAATTTTAAAATTAATGATGGGTTGATAGGTGCAGCAAACCACCATGGCACACGTTTACCTATATAACAAGCCTGCACGTCATGCACATGTATCCCGGAACGTAAAATAAAATAAAAATTTAAATTAAATGTCTATTGTGATTTGGTGCTTTAAATAGAAACCTGAAGTCCTCTGAGCTTGGGTCATGCTGCCCCAAAACTTTTATAAATGGCTTCTAAAATTACAACCTTTCTAGATGTGGAATGTTCCTGCTTTAAAGAGTGATGGTTCATCCTTGCTAATTATTTCTGTTTGTTGACATACATGCTTTGTGCAAAGTTTCTGAAAGTTTGAATTCACAGTCTCCTGGATCTTGCTGCTCTCAGGAGACAGTGATTCAGATTTGATGGTTCAGAGAGAGGACAAGCCATGTATGTCCATAGAAGGCCACCGCCAAAACTCACTCATTCACGAACTAAATAACTCACTCAGGAACTAAATAACTCACTCACTAACTAACTCGAGTTCAGCATTGCGGGAATTATAGGGTTGGCACCCAAAGGAGGAAGAGAAAACACTCCTTGTTGCTTTCAATCATTCCTTGTCTATATGCTTTATTTTTCTCTTGCCTTAGTCTAGTCACAACAACTACAACTTTGAATTAGTAAGGAGCAGAGCTGTGAGTTAAACCTATGCAGTGTGGCTTACGGTACCCACATTCTTAACTACTCACTCTAGTGCCTGTGAACCTGAGGGAGTTACTTTCTTTTGGTAAACTTCAAAAAAAATTCCATCTCAATTGCTTTGGCAGCTATTAACCTGAAACTTTCTTACATGCAAGGCAAGTTGAAAAATGTGGTTAGCTTTAAGGTAAAGGGATCTTTTCAGGACAAAACTACACATTGATGGAGTTCTAGGTCACAGTTTTCAATGATATGCATATATACAGATAAGATCCAACCCTTAAGTGGCTGTCAATTATGGATTAGCTCAAGCATGTGCAATTCTATTTAAGATCTATAACAAAAGATCTTTTCTTTATGACTTATGTAGCTGGAGGCATTTGCACACTGTAGTGAGACAGTGTGGAATCAGTTGGTCCAAATCAGTTGGTCAATTCACTTTGAGCATGCTAATGCAGAACTAGAAAGATGCACCACTTTGCTTAAAAAAACACAATGTCTAAAGCATCTCTTGACAATTAGGGGTGGGTTACCTGCCTGCCCTTTCAAAGCAGTGCTTACGTAAGTGACTGTCCAGTGATTTTACAAAGGTTTCTTAGATGACATCTATCTCCCTCCTTTCTTGGATTGATAATTTCATTAAAAGCCATTCTACTATTGTCATTTTGCTATCTCCACTTTAATGTGGTCTGTGGTGTTCATTAGATCCAGCATGTTAATGGCATCAGCTGGGTTTAGGTTTGATTGCAGCTGAACCTCACCCTTGCTAATCACTTAGCTAACATATGCCAATATCATGGTACCTAATGACTTCTTCAGCAGAGACTCCTTTATATTCCTGTATCTGCCCCTCTAAAAGACCAGAGTAACATTGATTATCCGTGTGAACTGCAGGATGGGGAGAGTACCGATGGCTTTCTCTCTTTTGGATAACAATATGTGTACTGGGTTCAGAATCTTTTAGCTTGGTTGGCCTTTTTCAGGGATCCTTTTAAATCTCTTCCTTTTCCTTAATGAGGTTGTCACACGCAGCAAAAATCACGGGCTTGCAAGTCCAAAAGAGGAGAGACTTTTACATTTTGCTGCTTAATTTGTGAATCCATTTCTAGGCCTTAAAGTGGAATATCTCAGAGTAATCTTCGTTTGCTTTCTGCAATCTCATTGTTCCCTGGGGACACAGAGTGAGTCCAAGAGCCAGTGGGAAAACATTGCAGATCTACTGAGAACAGTACACTGCTCTTTCGAATCATTGGTATTCTGAGATAATTTTGAGTTTTATATCTTGTTTTTGGTTTCCTTTGATATCTGAGACCTGAATAAAAGGCACTGTTCGATCTCTTTCTTTCTCCCTTTTCCCCAGATGTCATGACAGAGGGAAAGAGGAGGGCCTAATATTGAGGGGCTGCTGGCTTGGGGAGTGTGGGGGAACAGCAGAGTGTGATGGCAGAGAGTAATTCTGCTTCAGGGAGGATACTGCCCAATTTTTTAAACTTAATAGGATTAGTCATGGGAACTATTTTTAGCAGAAGTTCAACTTTATCCATGTATTTTAATGTGGGAAAATTGTGTCCTTTTCCCTCTGCTAATGTTTGATGTATTCCAGCCCTCCTGTGAGCGTGTTTGAGTATCTTAGGGGATCTGGAGTGGAGGAGAACTTCCTCTCGGATTCTCTCTGTTTTCTTTCGTGAAAATGACATTCCAAAGCTGTTTCACTTTCTGACAGGAAATGGAGCCTTGCCAAAAATGATTAAAGTCCAAGAAAGCATAACAGTTCCAAAGCTACAGCAGTTCTTTAGGAGTCCTGAGTTTGACATTGTGTCAAACAAATGTGAAATATTGTTTAATAAATTTGAATAATACAGAGATAGGAAAAAATCATTCTTGGCTTATAGCAGTAGTGGTTTGTATTAAGTATGGAAAAGACTACCTACATCTAATAAGTTGAAATACATACGTAAATATACTTGTGTGAGGTTAACTCAGCTTATGACTTTATTCCACTGCATACTAGTTATATGTGTGAGACAAAAGTCTTATTTGAAATACATGTAAGTTTAAAAATATGTGTGTTTCTCGAATGTTGAAGGTAAACAACCTCTGGTTATGTGATCTAACCCATTCATAATAGATTACTATTTTTAAATATTTCACAATGAATTCAATAAATTCATCAGTAAAGTCACTTAGACCCAAATAGTTTTATTTAAAAGGGTGAAACAATAATTGAAAACTTTAGTCAATACTGAAATCATAAGCTTAAAAGGCTTTTTATATGAAAAGAGTCTCAATTATTTCACTGACAAACCCAGTTAAGTTGTTTTTATTTTTCCACCAGAGAATTATGCATTTATGTAGATAATTATGTACCCTTCAGCAAAATAAAACTGGACAAGAAAAAAATCTCTCTCCAATCAATAAAATATAGCACTTCTCTGAAAAAAAATCTTTGCGTGAAACACTTTTAAAATTTTGTTTTTAAAACACCTTTAAAAATTATTTAAACAAACCAATTTCATCACTCATTTCTCTCACTTTTTTGGTCTATATTTGGAATATATGTTTTTAGTACAAGAAGTTCAATCTTTTTTGTATTCACTGACATTTGATGAATACCACAATTCATGACCACTTTTTAGACAAGTTAAATTGATTAGAGAAGTCATTCAATGTCACTGAGTACCATTTGTCACTTCATAAACAGCTACAATCTGCTGCCTACAAATGCAGAGAGACCGCCAAATAAATCACATCAAACGGTGGGAGTAGATACTATCCCTTCATCTGTAATTGGTACAGCCCTCTCCTGTCACATTTGTTCATTCTTGTGATTCTGGTGTGGATTGACACTGACACAGACCGGGCAGCCACTGTCTCAGACAATAGAGAGTCTGTGCTTTGGTGATGTACATGCTAATAGATACCCATCAGAATATTACATTAACATCACCAATGTATCAAACGTACAACTTAACCATCTAGATATCTGATGAGATGCCCATATAGACCTATTCTAACAGGAGATAAGCTCTGTGGCTTTGAAAAGAAATTGATAGATGCCAAAGGAAACACATGATTAACAGATATGCAAGAAAACAAACAAGCGTAGTTTGCATGTCTGTTTCATTGGACAAAATTGTCAAGCTCTAAAGTTTAATTTCAGTCACATTTTTATAAAATATGATAAATATATACACCGTGGTTTTGCTAATTTCAGAACATCTTTCATTTTAAGAATTATTTTTATTTCCATATCGAACAAAAATGGCACTGTTACAGTTAACACTTGATATTATCTTCTAGATTGAAGCTTTAATGAAAATCTGCTTTCTTAGGGTCAGGACTCTTTCACCCTGCATATTTGTGTTTGTGAACGTGTGTGTGTTTACACAGGTTTCCGTATATATTATACCATATGCCACACTAACATTAAAAATTAACAGAAATTAATGAAGACAATATACTTCCATAATGTCAAATCTTTAAACACTGTAGACTCCAGGGAAATGGAAATGGACTTCAGTTGTTGCTGAAACATCTCTAATATATTGTATTCCACTCTGCAGAGATAATGGCCATGTCTACATGACAAACTGCAAAATTCAGTATCATATCAGATCTAGATTTTTTAATGGATTTTTTACTAGTTGCCAGAAATTTTGCATATATTATCTCATTCAACTTTTGCAGCAAGTGAGAGAGGTGGGTATTTTATTCCCATTTCATAGATGAGGAAATAAGGCACTAAGAAGATAAATGATGTGCACAGTATCACCCAGAAAGAAAAAGAACTAAGATCCTGAGCTCAGGACTGTCTGGCTCTAAACCCCTTTATGTTATGATATGTTCTCAAAACAAATATTTGGGAAGTGAACACAAGAACAATGACAACCAAGCCAATAATAGCTCCTCTGAAAATGTTTCCCCTTCTCTGAAATATGGTATTACAGGATCTTGGAAGCAGAGGGATCTGCAGAAGTGCTTGCAACACTTTCAGCCTCAACCAGCATCAGAGACAAAAATCCTTTCTGGAATGAGGTGGGTAGGCATGGGACTGTTGGAGGGGCACATGAAGATTCTATTCACCACAGGTACACAAACAAGTCAGTCATGGAGATGAAAGGTTCAAATCTTACTATTTAGCCAAAATCTACCATAATTTTTTGACCTTTGTGTTAGTCCATTCTCATGCTGCTACAAGGGCATACCCAAACTGGGTAATTCATAAAGGAAAGAAGTTTAATTGACTCACAGTTCCGCAGGGCTAGGGAGGCCTTAGGAAACTTATAATCATGGCAGAAAGGGAAGCAAACACATCCTTCTTCACGTGATGTCAGCAAGGAGAAGAATGAGTACTCAGTGAAGGGGGATGTCCCTGATAAAACCATCAGATCTCGTGAGAACTAACTCACTATCATGAGAACAGGATGGGGGAAAACGCCCTGATTCTATTATCTCCACCTGGTCCCTTCCATGACCTCTCGGGATTATGGGGACTACAATTCAAGATGAGATTTGGGTGGGGACACAGCCAAACCATATCACCTTCTATAAAGAAAATAAGCCCTAGGAAAAAATGCAGGAATATTTCTTTTACTGATGAATGGAACTTATAAACAACATTTTGAAGAACTTTTCAAAGAGTCTGCTACACCCTTCTTGGGATCTTATTCCCTAGAAAAAGTCGGATTCAACTGGGGATATGGAGATGTGCAAAGCATTAGAAACAAGTGACTGCAACTTTTTCCAAAAGATTCATAAATAGTAAATGACATTTTTTTCTGTAGGTTGACTCATTTAAGTTCTACCTGATATGTGTTTGTTAACATGGAGTATGCTTTAAAAAGGTACAGTAAACCTATTGTTCCCTCCTATTAGATACTTAAAAGGAAACATACATGAATTCATTTGAAAATAGCTTTAGGTAAATACATGGCACAAAGTAATTCTAGTTATTTGATCTAAGTTATGAAAAATGGTATGCTCCTACTGACAACACAGAATTGACCAATATCCAAAGCAGGCAGCTTTCATGGGACTGTGCTCATTGTCAACAAATGTTGGGAAAAGGTCAATGGTTAATTAAATAATCCATCACCTCAGGATAGAGAGTAGTTCTCAACTCTGACAATCAGTGACAGAAATATTAAAAGGTCAAAAAATGAGTTACAATATATTCTTGTTTGTTATTATGTATTATAAAGATGTGGCTCGATGCAAGAAGTAGAAGATACCAAAGGTTCACATCATTCTAGAAACAGTCTTCCAAGTAAATGCATTTTGGATTATTTACTGGTATGAACAGCGTGAATTCCTCTGGAGCCATAGGCTTCTTTTGATTTGCACACTTTTTGAATAATACGCTTATGGACAAAGAACGTTTTGTCTCCATACTTGAGAAACCACGTGATGAGGGTGGAGTGGGGGTTCAAGGGAGAAGCTTCTTTTTTTGAGAATTGCTTTCCCTGGGGTCTGGTGATTTCAAGTTGCTATTTGCACTGTAAAAGAAGGTCTTTGCAAACGTGGTAGCTTTCAACTGCTGAGTGTACTTTCTTCTTATACTGTATAACTCTATCATTCTCAGAGCATAGTAACATCTCCAGTTTCCTTACATCAAGTCCAGAATAACCCTTCTGTGAATTAAAAGTGCCATGCAAACTTGATATATTGATTTGACCTAATTTCCTTTTCCCAGCATTGGTTTATTCATTATGCTTTCCAGACTTTAGCTTTTGTTTTGTTTTTTATTCAATGGGAATTATTATTTAATTTGGGCTGCCTTATCTAGCAAAAATTCTTTCTCTATTACCCTCCCTCATTCCTTCTTCCTGCCCCAGAGTGCCGGTGATTCATTCTGAGTTTTTCAGTCTCAAGCGGAAGCATTTTTTTTCTTCTGTGCTATAGGTTGACTAAAAGAAATACCACTCACTTTGGGCTTCCTACTCTCTTTTCTCTTTTACCTTTTGGGTCCAAAATATGGAACACAGTCAATGAAAAGAGGTGGCCCAGAATAACTGCTTTCCAGGAAGCCATAAATCATGTGTGATTAAAGTAATTGGCAACAATAGAAAGAAAACATGTTCCTGCTTTGACTCTTTCATTTGCACATGAGAGGAAGCTGGTCACCAGTTGAGATCACCATAGGTTTATGAGAGATAATGCTTTATTTGAATAGAAAAATGAAGCCTCTTACTTGTCCCTTGAGAATATGGGGCTCAGCAAGTGATATTATATGGCCACGTCACCCTGCTGAAATGTTCATTTATATGGCTTCTAAACGAGGAGTGCTTCGCCAGGGACTTTGACCCATGACTGTGCACATAGCTTTACCCCCTTGCCGTCTGGGTGATTGTGGCTATTTCCAATATGGGCAAGTGTTATATGATTATTTTATCTCTTACTGTAAAGCGTTTTGAGAGCCTTTGTATGAGAGGCAATATAAAAATAAATTGAATTGAACTATGGCTTCACCTCCTCACTTTTTAGTGCAGAAACCTTTAGAGCAAAAAGTGCAGAGCTGTGACAAAGGACAAGATTAAGACGATGTCAGGAAAATGGTTAGCTCTGGAGAGCCCTGACCCTGCAGGAGGAGTTTGAGACAGAGAGAGACAGAGAGAGAGAGAGAGAGTGAGAGAGTGTGTTTGTGTGTTTGTCACACTTTGGCTATGTGTTATTTAATGTCTCTGCACAACTAGAGAAAATCACATTTGTATTTTTATTAAGTTAGTCATTTTGAATCATAAGAGATACAGAATCTACCTGAAGCTAATGCATTTCTACTAAGACAAGGCTTGTTAATTATACAAATATATCTTTTACATAACATATTACGGTGCATTAAAAGCTGCCTGGTTAGTCTCTGAAGGGCCAAGGTCGGAACCACATCATCTAACTTTCAGAATCGACAACTGTAATAATTTTTCTTTTAAAATAAAATAATCTTGGCTTAGGGTAAGAGGTTTTTCCTGCAGAAATATGATTTTGTGTTTTATGACACTGCATCAATACATTATTTTAATAAATGGCTCTTGGTTCACCAGAAGTGCTGTATTTTGACAATATCAGCCAACCTTTTCATTTGTTTAAGCAGGAAAAGTAGGGTGCCAAAATAAAGCTACTCCAGAAGAACATCTCAAGAATGTTTATGAAAACTGTTACAGCTACATTTATTAGAGTTAAAGCATAGTTCTAATTTGTCATGCAGAATTCCAGGGAAGTGAGTAATTTCTATATTTCTCTAAATGCCAGTGTTTCATATTTTGAGGTAACAATTTTGCTTGTAAATATGAAACTAGCAACATAGACTGCAATGTGACAAAATATATCAGAGATTCGTCATTATCTGGCAATAGTTGTTGGATGTGTTTGCTGCCATGCCACGAGGTTTCTTAGGAAAGTAAGTTGGGGAATGGAAAGATTTATCACCCCAAGTTATCTGACAATAGGCTTAATTTAAAAAAATTATTCAAATTATAATATTTCCCAGTGGTTAGGTCTTTGGGGGATGGCTTCCCCCACCCACTCCTCACAACCCAGAGCCTTCTCTAGCCTTCCTTTTTCCTGTCTCCATGGAGGCATTCTGAGACTCTGTAGCATTTTCATCCATGGAAGTTCAGGCTGATTTCAAGATTGTAACCACACTGACTGTTAAATTACCAAAATACAGAGAGAAAATCTCTTCCTGTACCCGGAGTCGTGCTTACAACATTGCAGAGGGTGCTTTCCTCTGTAGATTTGTTGTTTATTACTCCTTTTTATCTAAAGCTCTCATCAATATTTTTGCATAGTGAGTCAGATTCTCCCAGGTATCCTGGGGATACATGGGAACATTATTATCTCCAGGCAGTAAATGGTCCCTCTGGGGCCTGAAACAATGAATACCCCTTCAAAGGTGCTTATTATCTTAGGATGGCATGGAGACACTGACAGTCATTCATTTATGTGTCCATTCTGCTTTGTGGAACAATATGCTCTGGTTCAGAGAAGGGATGCTTCCCCACCCCAGAAAAAAGACAACAGATGAATGTGTGTATATAATAGAATATATATATATATATATATGCATTTCTTTTTCAAGTGACTCATTTTTATACAGAATGCAGTTTAAACACAGAAGCAGGGAAAGAGCTCAGGAATGAGACGGGGGAGCGGCGTATTTTGCAATTTACTAAGTTATAGGTCCTAACACGGCATTTGTATTTCCTCCCCCAGAATTGTATTTATTTCCTCTGTAGACCATGACTCCATTTCTTTTTTTTTTTTTTTTGAGACAGAGTTCTTGCTCTGTCGCCCAGACTAGGGTGCAGTGGTGCGAACTCGGCTCACTGCAACCTCTGCTTCCCAGGTTCAAGCGATTCTCCTGCCTCAGCCTCCCGAATAGCTGGGATTACACGTCACCACACCTGGCTAATTTTTGTATTTTTAGTAGAGACAGAGTTTCACAGTGTTAGCTAGGGTGGTCTCGAGCTCCTGACCTTGTGATCCGCCTGCCTCGGCCTCCCAAAGTGCTGGTATTACAGGTGTGAGCCACCGCGCCCGGCCCATGACTCCATTTCTAAATGCATTGATCCACAGGTAAAGTTATAGTCTGAGGCTTTGCTCTATCACCTTTGTTCTCTTTCTTCCTCCTCTGCACTTACCCAGTGACTTCCTACTACCATGCTCACACCTCCTAGGTACCAGGCACATGACCATTTACTTTTGCTCAAATATGCCAGGTGTTTTCATGCCTTTGGGTCTCTGTTCATGCTGATCTCTAGGACTGAAATCACTTTAATCATCTCCGAGTACTGAAAACTCACTCATCTTCAAGTCTTTCCCCATTCAAAGTAGCAGAAATGAGCCTCAGGTTTCCATTTGCAAAATGGGAAATATATAATATCCCCTTCCTACAGTGGCTATGACAATAAAATGAAAGCGTGTGTTTGACACTGTCTAGTAAAATGCCCTGGTGTTCTTTTAATAAATCACTGCTTCCCTGAGAACCAGGAGCACTTTGTACTTAAAACGCTTTTCCTCTGCTTACACAGACAGATGGAAATATCTTTTTCTATCCCTTGTAGGCCTCGAGGAAACACTAGCATTATTTATCTATAAGTAAATAATACTTATATATTTGAGCATATAGACCTGTGGGAACTTAGTAAATATTTGATAAAATGTTCAGTGTCACAACTATCCCAAATGTTCCAGTGTATATTCTTGGGCAATTTAAATCAGTACCAATTGAACTTGAAGTTAGTCCAAGTCACTAAGTTTGTTCTTACCCCAATGATTGTTCTTTGAACAGACTCTGACAGAGAGGCATGGTATATGACATACACCTGTGCAACTTTTTGTTGCTGCATGACTTTCTCACAGCAACACAGCTCAGTGATGAATTGTTGTATGCCTAGAAATGGAACTTCACTTACAGGATCTTCTGGTATTGTGGGCCCCACCTTTACTGCTTCATTTGTGGCAGTCTTTGAGCTGGTCTGACTATATTTTCAGATAGCAGTGCCATGAACAAAAGGTTAAAGCTGCATAGTGTGAGTGGCCCTTTACTTCAAGTAGCTTCCCTGCATGTAATAATTACGACACAGAGGAAGAAGGCAGCAATTAAAACAGGTCACTTTAGTATTGCCACATGGCAGCTGGCTGAGCATAACATGATATGCACACATGCACAAGACTTCCAGAGGTATGGTGGGCTCCTTTAACAGAATTTCAAGACTGGTCAGTATAACTGTCTTTGCTCATTAATGGAGCCATCTGATCCATTCACAAAGATGAGGCCCAGAGACTCAGGTTTTTCTCCATGTTACTTAAGCATCCTGTGTGATATCAACTGACCAGCTGGTGGAACACAAACAACAACAACAAAAAAAAGATTTCTGTCTTTAAAAAATCTGTCTAAAAACACCTCTTGATTTGTTTTCTAAATTTTGCATATTTATAAACACCCTTGTTCTTCCCCCCCTCAGGGGAGCTGACTTCTTCAAAATGTGTGTGGAAAGCTCAATTTTTGTATTGGCAGCTTCATGTCCAGCCCAAAAACCACATCCCACAAACCATTGAGAGAGGCAGGATAACCCTCAGGATGCCATCTTTAGATTGAGATCACCTGGCTCTGAAAAAGTCTGCTCTGGACCTAGTCATTTTAGGTTTAAACCTTGCGAAACTCAGTTTCCCCAAATTGCACATACCCGTATCTCTCACCTCTGCCAATCAAACCCACAAATTTAAAAAGGGTTTGAAGGAAGGAAAAGACCACCAAATCCTTCCAAAGATCCATGGGAGTGAGTCTTTCTTTTTCTTTCTTTCTTTCCTTCCTTTCTTTTTTCTTTTTTTCTCTTTCTTTCTTTCTTTCTTTCTGTCTCTGTCTTTCTTTCTTTCTTTCTTTCTTTCTTTCTTTCCTCCTTTCCTTTCCTCCTTTCCTTTCCTTTCTCCTTCCTTCCTTCCTTTCTTTCTTTCCTTCCTTCCTTCCTTTCCTTTCCTTTCCTTTTCCTTCCTTCCTTCCTCCTTTCCTTCCTTCTTTCTTTTTTCTTTTTTCTTTTTCTTTCTTTCTTTCTCTATTTCTTTCTTTCTTTTCTTTCTTTCTTTCTTTCTTTCTTTCTTTCTTTCTTTCTTTTCTTTTCTTTTCTTTTCTTTCTTTCTTTCTTTCAAAATAAAACAAAACAAACATTGAATTACAGTTAGATTCCCAGGCCAGGGGTTTTCAAGTTCTCACATGTCTCAATGAAAGTCAGCCTAATTAGTATAAATCGGACTTCTGTATTATAGATACCCAAGTATGATGAGTTATATTATGATAGATTTCAGTGAGTCAGATACACTCTATTCAATGGTATGTTTAAGAAAAAAATAAACATGCTTCATTTCTTCATTAGAGGATGCTTATTTATAGTGCAATATATATCTACCTCCACTGTAACATTAACGTTTTGACTGCTTTTTAACTATAAAATTTGATATTGTTGTGGCAGCTGCACTATTCAAATGATAGCTCTAGTACAGCTGTTATCAGTGAGGGAAATTTATAGCTTCCTTACACAGATAAAGATATGTGCATATTTACTTTTAGTTTTACTGCTGGTGTCCTATATTTTAATGACACGAGGTGAGATAAAAGAATATTATAATAAAGAAGTTCTTTAATTCCGCAAATACAAACTCCACACTTCGTATGAAACCCTGTTGTAACTTTCTATAAATTCCCAGTCTTTTCCTTCAGTGAAACAGCCTATATCCATAAAGATCTTATATCCCGTAAGTTTCCAAAGTTTGTTTTTGGCATTTCTTTTACATCAAAGGCTGGATAGAATAAAAAGGGAAGGAGAAGGAGAGAAAAAAGTGGAGAGAGAAAGAGGGAAATGAGTGAGTAACCTAAAAGCAGTTACAACAGTTTTTAAATTTTGGTACCTAATTCCTCAAGGAAGTTAGTTGATTTGAAATTTTAGATTCAACTTCAAGTCAGTTTGGAAGCATACAGCTTGCCATTCAGTAGACAGTAAAGAAAAGGAGCAGAAAGTTGAAAACATTGTTTTCTCCAAATGACTATGTCTCTTGTTCTGTGTCTTAATATTGTCTTGAACCAATAACCTCATGACAGATGGGCAGAATCAAGAGCTCTTGGCAGTTTGGATCAGATCTGATAAGCATTCAGGTCTGTTTGGTATTGAAACAGAGTTGGAAATCACATGAAGACAGGCGTTCTCAGAAAAGTCCCATTACTGGGTATTTTCTGAAGGGTTGAAAGTATTGCTAGAAGAGTCTTTGGAGTATTTGGGGTTTCATGATTGATATCAGGCAATACATAGGTGCCCAGTGCACTTTCAAAAGTATTAATCACACTCTTTAAAACAGAGGAAAGTTTGATCTGTTCTTTCGTTATCCCAAAGCCCAGAACTATCGCATATACTCATACCCTCCTCTCAGTTTTTTGTTCAGACTTGTGGCTTTAAAATGCATTATTTCTATTTACATATGAATAAACCTGTGAACTTAGCAAATACAAGTGCCCTATAGCATATGGGGTTTAAGGGAACATATCTAAATCTCCCAATTACCAGATAAGTATTTTACAGCTCTCAAAATTTCATCACATACATATTAGAAAATAAATTGGCAATTCAAAAGTTATTCAGTAAACAGATCAGGTAATTTTACCTGCATTTATAGAAAATGAAAGCAGAAATCCTCATTATCTGTTCCTTCTATGGCTCGGTAATTGGATGGAAGCTTTGTTAGTATTTTAAGCTAATTTAATGTAGTAGGGATTGACTTTTGCACTAGAGTCTTATCTAGTTATTGTTCTTCATTCTTCAGTCATATGCAAACCATATTTCTACTAAATATGTATCAAACTGCAACTTCTAAAAAGTTCATAGGTGTCTCCTTAATAAAGTCCAAATTGCTGCCTTTCTGAATTAGACAGACAGTTCTGGTATATGAATTATCGTTCCTGTAATAATTGCCTGCAACTGAGTAACACATGGAGACCATCTTCAGTAAATATAGAAATATCTGAGTTTGCTAAATAGTCTTTGCACTGTTTCATGATAAAGCTATGCCAGTCAATTAATTCAGCTCTCGGGGATGTGAACACATAGTACAGCATATACTGAAACGAGGGAATTGGGATCTGCAACTTAGAACAAATTAGACATCTTTAGGAGTCAAGCAGATATTCAATTGCCATCTTATTTCTCCATGCAATCAATGTCTTGGTTTAAAAATATTTATCAAGAATATGAATAAAACTTCAAGATTAGTATTTTTTACCACCCCAAACCCCACCATCTTGCTTCACCATTCCCCACTTCCCACCAATACGGCCTGGCAACCTGTGTAAAGTTTTTTGTTTTTTTTTTTTTTAAGACAGAGTCTCGCTCTGTCACCCAGGCTGGAGTGCGGTGGCATGATCTCTGCTCACCACAAGCTCCGCCTCCCGGGTTCACACTGTTCTCCTGCCTCAGCCTCCCTAGTAGCTGGGACCCACCACCAAGCCCGGCTAATTTTTGTATTTTTAGTAGAGACAGGGTTTCATCATGTTAACCAGGATGGTCTCGATCTCCTGACCTCGTGAACCACCCGCCTCGGCCTCCCAAAGGGGTTTTTGGTTTTAATTAATATTTTACCAGAGTCCATTTTAAAGACTGTGGACATATGGGTTCTATTTTCAGGTGTTTTCTAAATAAATTTTCAGTGTGTATGTGTGCTTATGGTAATTTAATTTTCTTGTTTATGTGAAAAAACCCTATAAAAATGCAGAATATCACACATTTCTATCCCAAATTTTAATATCAAACATTAGAACTGACAGCACTTATCAAAAGTATGAAATTTTCCTTAGAGTAATACAGATGAGAAAACTTCTGGTGAAGAAAAAATCACCACATGAAAAAGATCATAAATATATTTAAATTATTTTTGTCAGGTGCTTAACTGTATTTCATCCTAAAATGAGTCCTGTCAATGGATTAAAAGTAATGACATCTTTGCTGTTATAAATCCAACATGAAACATACAATCATGTAGGTTTATTTAGAATTTGAGTTTAATAATTTGAGTGCTAATTTATTTGCTTTTATTTTTGTTTATTTGTTTATTTTTTTGAGATGGAGTTTTGCTTTTGTTGCCCAGGCTGGAGTGCAGTGGCACGATCTCGGCTCACTGCAACCTCTGCCTCCTGGGTTCAAGCGATTCTCCCACATCAGCCTCTCGAGTAGCTGGGATTGCAGGAATGCGCCACCACGCCCAGCTAGTTTTGTATTTTTAGTAGAGATGGGGTTTCTCTATGCTGGTCAGGCTGGTCTCAAACTCCTGACCTCAGGTGATCTGCCCGTGTCAGCCTCCCAAAGTGCTGGGGTAATAGGCGTGAGCCACCGTGCTTGGCCTTGTTTTTATTTTCTAGAAATTCTACTGCCCAAAGTTCTGCAAGTACTTGATTGATTGATTGATTTCAATGTAATCTATTCTTTCTCCACTCAGTTGGTTCAATCTTTTTTTTTCTTTTTTCTTTTTCTTTTTTTTTTTGAGACGGAGTCTCAATCTGTTGCCCAGTCTGGAGTGCAGTGGTGCAGTCTTGGCTACTGCAACCTCCACCTCCTGGGTTCTAGCCATTCGCCTGTCCCAGCCTCCTGAGTAGCTGGGATTACAGGTGCCCACCACCATGCCTGGCTAATTTTTGTATTTTTAGTAGAGACATGGTTTCACCATGTTGGCCAGACTGGTTTGGAACACCTGACCTCAGGCAATCTGCCTGCCTCAACCTTCCAAAGTGCTGGGGTTACAGGCATGAGCCACTATGCCCGGCCAATCATTTTTAATTGGATCATCTGATCACTAGCTATTTATTAACTGCAACTTAAGTAAACTAGCATTTATCCAATTTCAGTGTTTGAAGGAGTTTGTAAATGGTCTCCATATAAAGCAGGCAGGAAAAGTTGAAGGACTGACATTTTTTCAAATGCATTTTCAGTTAGAGTGAGTTGTCTCTTTTCTCACAAAGAATAGCTGCATTATTCTTTGCTTCCAGGTTGTGACTGCATTTGAGGATGAGTCAGTGGGGAGTGGTGGTGTGAAAAGATCATTGAGAAACCCTGGTTCTCTCCTGGGAATTTGAAAGCATCATAGTATGCAATTCCTACAGCAAGCCTAGAAAATAGTAGAATTGGGCATGCTGGGTAACTAAAGATTAGAGAAGCTAGGTAATTTTATGTATTGCTATCTAGCTTATAAGATACACAGTGAAAATTCAGGAGCTACCAGAGATTCATTGAGACTTTAGAGAAATGCTCTCTGGTAGACAGATGTCAGCCACAAATACAAGCGAGCCAAATATGTAATGTTAAGTTTTCTATCACATTCAAAAGAGTAAAGGGAATCAGGTGAAATTAATTTTGATACTATACTTTATTGAATATACCTACTTTTAATTTCAACATATAAGAATAAAAATTATTAATGAGATAATTTCTATTATTTTTTCATGCTAAGTCTTCATAGTTCAGTGTGTATTTTCACTTATAGCATATCTTGGTTTCGAGCCAGTCACATGTCAAGTACTCAATGTGGCTAGTGGCCCTCGTATCAGACAGCATAACATTAGAGTCCTTGAGAGGCCAAAAGTAGCACAGATAGTATTGTTATTGATTGACTAGTGATCATTGTACTAAATAGCCAAGAATTCCAGAGAAAAATGGACCTACTGGCATAGGCATTCCCTTTGGGCTATGTAGCGAAGGGCTGGTCTTATTAGGGAAGAAAATAAGTGTTCTAAGGGAACATGCTACTTAAATAAATTGGAGCAAGGTAAGCACAGAAATAGTATACAAGTTTGCTGGCTGCTGGTGCTTGGGAGACATAGTTTCCCAGCTTCATAATCTTATTAATGTATTCAACAAACATTGTTAAGTGTTATTGTGTCTGAACTGTACTATATACTGGAAATCAAAATGTAGTGCCTGTCTAGCCCATTGGCCCAAGAGACCTGTCTCCTAGTCCATAATGTACCATCATGCACATTCAGAGATAGAATGACAAGTTCTTATAAAACTGGAGATTAACAACCATTCTATGGGACTGATAGACCATACCAGCTATACAAGCTAGCTCTATTCCAGAGATACTATATATACATATGTTATATGTATATAACACACACACACACACACACACACACACACACACACACACACACACACACACAGCATTCAATTCAGCAAGGAAAAGAAAAACAGTAAAAATATTGACCAGGACCACTTGGCTTCCATGGCTGGGGAGATTTCAGACACCGAGAAGAGGGACTGACAGTAAAATATGTTCACACTTGTGGAGGATATAGGTATTTTATGGCTAGTGTAATTAATTAGTAACTCTGCATATAATTTAACCATAGTGGTTTTTAACTTCTCTTCCAATAATTTGTTTTTTAAGGCTTTCCTCACCAATAAAATGAAATAAGATGCACCTACCTCCTAGGGTTGCTGTAAAAATAAATGAATTAAGAGCACACCTCTGGTGTCTAACAGCCGGGGTTCAAACCCTGGATCTGCCTCTTATTCTCTATCTTATTTGGGTCAAGTTACTGGGGGTTCAAATCCTGAATCTGCCTCTTATTCTCTATGTTATTTGGGTCAAGTTACTGGCCCTCTGTGTTCTTGAGTTACATCTACTATGAAACGAGGATAATGATGCTTCTTACTCACAGGTTTTAGTGAGGATTAAATTAATGGATATTTTCAGAGGGATTAGAACATTGCCTAGCTCTTAGTTTCAATGGATATTAGTTATTATCATTAAAGTTACCTGGGGGAACTTTTAAATAATACACACCTTAACTCTTTCTTATATCTCCTGAATTAGCCTCTCAGGAACCTCTAGTGTTTGTGAAGTTCCTCAGGAAATCTGAGGACAAGTGAGTTTGGAAATGACACTGAGGGATGGGGAAACAGGACTGCTGATGAGGCTGACCATCCTCAAGGTGAGCTGTCAATCATAACAGCAGTGACTCTCATTTGAGCCCCACACTAGTATCATCTGGGAATTTTAAACATCTGGTTGCCCAGGCAGCACCTGGACCAATTAAATCAGAATAGTTGGAGGTGGCTCCCAGGCATCAGTATTTTAAAAACTCTCCACGTGGTAGCTGTGTGTAAATAAGGTAGAACACCTCTGATCTGAAGTATGTTTAAATTCTACATCCTAACTTTTTTTTAAAGAAAAATGCTTCTAAGGTTTTAGATGATGGCAAATTGACATAAAAATAGCACATTAAGAAGAACATTGTGAAAAGGGTGCTTAACTGACCCAGTGTTATCTTTCCCTGCCCTTTTTTATATGGATGAATAAAGACAGATAGTAGTTAATTGCTCTTCAGCTAGACCAAGGTCAGTCTTTTGTACTGCAGTCTTAGAACTAGGTTAAACAGGAAGGTATTACTTGTATCGCTGTACTTAACCTTGACTTGGGTCATTTAATGCAGTTTTCTAAACTTGCGCATCAGAATCACCTGGAGAGCAATTTAAAACAGATTTCTCAGCCTTGCCTCCGAGGATTTTGATTTGGTGAGTTTAAGATGGGATCCGGAAATCTGAGTCACTTGAAAACTTTTCAAGTAATCCTAATGGCATAATTATAATTTGCTATTTGCATCTAGTCAAGGTACTAATTGTGGCAAAACTGATGCTAATGTTAGTAATCAGAAAATATTGACATAATAAAATAAAAACAATGGTTAATTGTTTCATTTCTGGCGTGTAATAAGCTAAATAGACTTGCCCAGTCCATGACTTACATAGAAGATGACTTTATCCTATAGCATTTGGTGCTTAGTAACCAGTGGCATTAAATATCATGAATGACGTATTAACGACAAAGATAGTCTTTTATTGAGCAATTTCTAGGCACCTTGATGGAGAATTAATCCTCCTAACAATCCTGTGGGATAAAAATTATTACTTCTGTCTTACAAATTAGGAAACAGAAGCCTCAAGTGGTTAAATAACTTAGTTACGTTCACACAACGGGTAAAAATAATGGGAGCTGAATTAGAAGCCAGATCTATGCCACTTCAAATCTAAGCTCATACCATTAGCAACCCTCAAAATTCCAGTGAATGCTGCTTTTAGCAAGAATCAGTCACAGACAAAAACACCTTGACCAAGTGCAAATGTCTTGATATGTGTTTATTTTAAGAAATGAAATGTCATTTTCCTATTATGTATGAACTCTGAGTGGTAAAAAAAAATAATTAAAACAATTTTTTCTAAGTAGTTTGGTTTGAGAAGCTCTTTAGACTGATTCCCATAATTTCATGCATGTATAATGAATAGGATCATCACAGGAAACCAAGACAAACCTCTGTGGGGAAGATCTGACTTCTTTAATAAGGTGCTCCAAATGACTATTGTATAAGTCCTTGAGGAACAGTCATTTAAACCCTCAAGCCAGTTGGCATTAATCTTAGAGAACACAGAAGGAAAATATCTAAAAGACCCTTAACATGCCTGTAAACTTAAGACAACCTAGACCAACTTTGATGTACCAATGAAGTTCAAAGGGCAAAATGTTCTCCAAGTGACAGTGAGAAGGAATGCTACTGAAAGTTTTGTGATGTGATTTTTTTTTTCTTTTTACTCAATGTTTGTTTCTTTGGACGCTTTGAATCTAATTAGGCACAAATTTGGTTTGTGGCTCCGGGATTCACTCTTCCTGTGGTGCGTCAGATCCTTCTTCTTTGTGCCCCAAACAGAAACTTGTACATTGGCTGGTTGTGACACTCACTACTTTCTACCATCAGTGTTGGCCTGTAATTGTGCATTTTCTGTCTAGGCCTGGTCATTTTCATCTGTGTCTAGATCAGAAGCTGACATCTGGTTTGTTCACAGTAAGTGTTTCTTAGAATAATTAATTGATAGAATTAGTGGAATGAGGAGCTTGGATGTATGAAACTGAGACATTAGTTTAAAATCTAATTATTTACTCAGCATAAAAGGAGTTATTTGAACCTTGCTTCCAATCACCTAGTAGCTCATGGAATTACTACAACCTATCATAACGCCTCTTTTTTTTTTTTTTTTTTCCCTCAGAAGTGTATTCAAATGCTCTCAGGTGAATGAAATTATGGCTAGGCCTGAAAATACTTTCAATCAAAAATATATATCTATTACTCTGGCTTTTGATAAGAAGTTAAAAACATACCAAAACAGAATACTGCAGTTGAAGTCACCGTAAACAGTTTAAGTAGGGAAATGCAGGATTTTGCATCAGAGCACAGCATTGCTGCTTCATGGGCTAAAAATTGAAGAGCAATAGTGGCATATGATATATTAAAAAAGATTTAAAAATTGTATTTTTTTCCACTAAATGGTATAAATTAAAGTAAGCTGTCAAACTGACAGTACAATAATGCTGTCTTCACAGTAGCGCATACTGTACCACAATGAAAATTGTATCAGTTTCATAGAAAAATTAGAGATGAGATCTGAGGAAAAATAGCTCAAAATGCTATTCTTTGCAATTTAGAATCATCATTACTTGCTAGAATCCACTCCAAACATAACCACAAGAATAACCATAATAAATCATGATAATTTATATCACAGCTTATTTTGGGGAAGTAGAATCAGATACACTTCATCCTGCTCAAACTATAATTATTTTCATTAAACTATAAAATTGCTTACAGCAGATTTACTCTAAACACATAAAATCATATCCTTAACAATGAGCACAGCTAGACCACAAGTGTTCAAAATAACTGAAGTCAAGTATAAAATAGCAGTCCTTGATTTATACTTTTTTAAATTACATATCTTTGTAGACACAATCAATGTACTTTTGTGGGTTTATAATATATTCCTTTTTATTTTGTTGAAACATCCGACAGGCTTATTCAGGCTCTATCCTGTTGATTAAAAGGTAGTGTCAAAAGAAACTTGTGAAAATGATGTCAGGTGCCTATTAACACAAACTCCCAAGTAGTTGGTGTCTGTCAAGAGTAAAGATTATTCCACAAATGAGGGATCTGGGAGAAAAGTTAATGGGTTTTGTGTTTTTTGAAATGGGAGGTGATAAGAAAGGTGGCTGAATAATCATAAAGAATAGAGGATACCTAAACTATTGATCTGCAATGAGTGATATATTTCACACTACATGGGAAAAAAGGTAGGATACTGAAAGCAGTCCATTTGAAATTGTATACTTTCCAATATTTTTGCTATTACCAAACAAATGTTTAACAGATATCTCAATGTCTTTATTTTTTTGTTTACTTCTACCTTTGCCTATCCAAAAAATGTTTATCTTTGAATACTTGGTGCCACACTAGGATATCCAAGAATTTCATTTAAGGAATGTAGAACTGGAATCCATGTATTATTTCAACACTTCAGGGATCTTCACAAAGCTTGTGACTATTGACAACACCAAACATGTATCTGTTTTCCTAGTTGAATATGGTTTTACTGTCTTAAATGCAGATATGAGATTGTCTACAAATATAAGAAATTATTTATTTCAATATTTGGAACGTGAAAGAAGATTTTAATCTTGTAACGGTTATAGGTTTTAGTGAGATTCTTACTAATACTTTGATTAGTTACCTGTGTATACATCCTCCAGAAATGTAGAGAACAAACTTTTAAAAAATTTTACTCAGATTTAATTATTTAGTTTGGCTGTATTTTAAAATTCATATTAATGTAGCAAGTCTCCACTTATCTCGTTTCTATATAGATACTACCCAAATCCAAATCAGTGTAGCATTGGAAAAACCTATCATGATATAGTAATTAAGGAAATACTAGTCCAGTTTTTTTTTTTTTTTAAATTCAGGAAAAGAAGTGTCTCTCATATCCAAACACTGAACGAAAATCTTTTATTTTTTATTTTATTTATTTATTTATTTATTTATTTATTTATTTATTTTTTGAGATGGAGTCTCGCACTGTCACCCAGGCTGGTGTGCAGTGGCATGGTCTCGGCTAACTGCAACCTCCACCTCCCGGGTACAAGCCATTCTCCTGCCTCAGCTTCCTGAGTGGCTGGCATTACAGGTGCATGCCACCACACCTGACTGATTTTTTGTATTTTTAGTAGAGACAGGGTTTCTCCATGTTGGCCAGGCTGGTCTCCAACTCCTGACCTCATGATCCACCGCCTCAGCCTCCCAAAGTGCTGGGATTACAGGCGTGAGCCACTGTGTCTGGCCAAAAATCTTAAGTTTACTCCGATTGAATCAAGCAAGACACCTGCCCCCAGTAACAGGTCACTGGGAGCAGAGAAGTCTGCATCCTTGAATGGCTGAGATGGGTTCCAGTGACTTCTGAGCTCTACCTGTGGGAAGCAGGGAGAGTTGTTTCAGTTATACTACTGGGTTCAGGCTAATCAGGACCCACCGCTAGAATTGAGGTTTGGTATGCTGGCATCCAAATTGCATAACTGGAAAATTCTGAATCTTAGAAAACAAGACAGTTGTTGTTGTTTGATAATCTTAACACAGAGGCTATAAGCAAAAGCCTTTAATTATAACAGGAAAGCTAATCTACTCATTTAAAATGTTCAAAATTACCTGTGGTGTGTTTTTTGACTTGAGAAGAATAATAATTAATGGCAAGAAAAATGATGTTTCTTGGAGAAATGCTTATGTCAGTTGGCTATTTTTGCTGAGAATCCTACTCATTGCTTTGTACTTTGATATATATATTGATTCTCAATTTAAAAGAGTATCAGGCTTATTAGAATAATTTTAAATCGTTCATGTTAAATTGGTTTGTTCCTTGGTCACAATGTGTCCCTTATTTGAAAGCTACGATTTCCAATGCATTCTTTCTAAGGAATGGACATCAAATTCAGAAAAAAAACAAAAAACAAAAAACTCTGTTGCATTCTTTCTAAGGAATGGACATCAAATTCAGAAAAAAAAAACAAAAAACTCTGTTAGTGCAACTCTAATGGATGCATAAAAATTAACATTCATATAGCTTAAATATCACAGGGCACAGCAATTTTCTTCACTAATGGTGGTGATGAAATCTATGCAAGTTAAGTATGAATAAGAAACAGTAGTACATTTGTATACATTTGGTAAATTTTGGGGAGAATTTGATGATATGTCTAGCCTTTTTTGACAGATATTGGCTATTTTGACATTTTAGATTATATTTTACATAATATAATAGTTCCAGTTTATTTTATATTATTTAATCTAATTTAATTTGGATTTGTATGACTTTAACGTGACTCGTTGTGTATAATTTTATCTTGAAAGATACAAAAGGTCAGTCTGGATCATGAGTGACTTTCCAATCATACCCATGAAATCAGTATCAGATTATAATGCTTAACATGTCTCAGATTAGCCAGATAAGTTGATTTTCAGAAAGAACAATTGTGATATTTGAGTATTCTGATTACAACTCTCACTTGAAAATTTAGAGATTTTTTAAAAAGGCATTACTACTCTCTCCCTGTATGTGAGCTTCATTTGCTGGAGTGTAAAATTCAGAGAAATAACTATTTGAATAAAATTTTGCTTTCTGCCCCTTCCCCCACTTATGTTATTCTCACTCTTAATAGAATAAAGGGAACAGCGCTGCATGGATATGACACAGGTATTAAATTCATCTGAGTCAGATGTTTTCAGGTGTTTGGGTAAAATAGAATGTCTCAGTCTAAAATTTTGCCAGAAATGCATTATCATAAGAGTACAATAAATTCCCACTATAGATAGCAATGATATTGTAGGCCCTAGGAGTGACTATAGAGTGACTATAGAGACTTAGTCAATCAGTAGTATCTTTTTATGTAGTCACCTGGAGATGTACATGAGTAAAACTCTTTCTGCAAGTGACAGAGTGGAATCCATTTACTCTCATAACCAAAAAGTCCGGAGTACATTATCCGGGTGTTCAAACCAATTTCTAGGACCTACTATCTCTTAATCCCTTAGTTAGCCCTTGCTAGTCTCTGTGTTATGATTTCATGTACAGGTTCCATTTTGCAGCAAGCTGGTGCTTCCAGCCATAATCTCACTACCTCACAATTCCGTGTTCTGTGAAAACAGCATCTCTTGTCTGAAAGTGCTTACAAGAGTACCAAGGCTGATTCACCCTGGTTGGACAAGCTTTAGTCATGTGTCCATCTCTGAACCAGTCACTGTGGCCATTGAATGAGTGCGTCAGTCACTTAGTGCTTGGTTGCATGCCCATCACATGGTCCTAGCAAGTGCTTCACTCAGATCACATCAAGCTCGGTGTCCCTAAGAGAAAACAGAGCATGTTGCTGGAAGAAAAAAAAGGAAATGCTTAGGAAGGGAATGTTTGCTATGGGAGTCTATTTAGGCATTATGGGATGTTAACTCAAGATGTTTTGGGAACTTTTGCCTTAGTATGGAAAGCTTATGACTCACTCCCCACAAAATAGTCTTATTATTTTATATCTCCAGTAAACTTTTTATTGGATATGGTTTTACAAAATTTACTTAGCCATCTTACTTAGCCCTGCAATAACTGACTTTTGACTGGTTCCAAAACAGAAATTGTCTTCATAGGAAAAGGATTTGCTCTTGTTGTGAATATTTCAAAGAGTGCTCTAGTGCATATGCTCATGTAAATTCCAGAACCTCAGGTCTAAAAATATTCTGGAAAAATACCCGATCATTGGCATAAATGTGTAATATCCTAAGATGACTGATTTGAAGGAGTGTACACTCATTTGGGTATATAAATTCTGGTTTATTTGTGCACAAAACATCCCTCTACAGGAAGGTAATTATGATCATAAGCTTTGGAGCTTGACTACCTGGGCTTGAATCTCAGGTAGTCACCATGCTACTTTGAAAAAGTTATTTAAGTCTTTTCTGTCTCAGAAACTTAATATGTAAAATTATAATGATGGTTGTAATAGTACCTATTTCATTGGATTGAGATGCAAGTGTATTAATATACATTTCCTAATAAATGATAGTTCTTATTATTTAAAAATGCATCTAAAATTACTATTTTATATGTGAGGAAATAAGTACACTATAAGTCAACTTGAGAGAACTATCAAGCCTATGGTTAATCAAAAGTACGAAATATGATATAGGTACAGGTAGCACGGAAACAAATGGAGAGCCAGGGAAACTAGGTTTTGACCCTGATTTTTCCCCAAGTAATGATAATCATGGGCATATATACATCTGTGGGCCTTTTATAGCAATGAAATTAAATAATTCTATAGGTAAACATGAAATCCACAATAAAAGAGTAATCAGAATTGGCTTGGAGTTAATTATGACTTGCTTAATTAATACTTCAAAACTATGTTGCAAATATATGTCTACTAGGATAGCAATATATGTCTACTGGGATAGTAGACATATATTTGCAACACAGTTTCGAAGTATATTAGAGGACAAGATTAGAGGAGAAAAAAGAAAATAATAAGAGGCCTTATTTGGGTGAGGGTAAGTAGAGGACTGCAGCAGTTGAAGCATAGAGGTAGAGCTTATCAAACAATTTGGAAGGACTATAATTTGCTTTGGTTAGTGTGTAGGAGCACATGGGTGAAATAATAATAGTTAAATACACAGAGGCAAGAAGCAGTAATTTAATACACAGTATTTAGGGCTAAGCTTAAGTTTTTTAAGCATTAAGAAGTTATCTTAAATTCCTGAGTAGGGAAGCATGTGGTATTTGAGAAAATGACAAACATTTTGAAACAAGGCCTAGTGCAGCAAGTTACACATAGTAGTATTTCAAGAAATGTGTGTTGCTTTGAAATTCACTGACAGCTTAAAAATAGACACTTCTGGTTGGAGCACTAAGCTACATGGTCCTCATGGTGTTCTCTCTATAAAACATTTTATTTTAATCATACAAATCTGCAAAAGTTGTCCATCTCCCATACTTGAACTGAATCCTAGGAGGCACATGTACTTCTCTTAAAGTGTTATCAACTTATTCTCTTTTAGAAGATGTTGTCTTCTATTGGAGAAGGACAGACTTAGACACAATTTAATTACCAATAGGCCCTAGCATAATAAGATAGCTCAGTAAATATCCAGGGAATTAAGGGGACCCTTTATTATACTATGCTCTCATGTATAGGATTCACAAGAAATGAGGTTGCTTCTAGCTGAACAGAGGTTTTCCCTGGATATTAACATTTTTCTTTCAGAATCCTTTTTGTTTGTTTTCTTTTAATCTCTTCTCAAGGAAGTAGGTGCCCATTACTTATTCCAATGCAAATTCCTCTATTCGATTTGTTCCCGTCTATATCAAGTGAGATCTATGAACTTAAGAGTCCAACTTCTGCTGTGCCTCTCCACCAGTCTCTTAAAGAAAGATCACCTTCCTTAAAGAAAACCAACATTTCTATCAGACAGTAATTGATATTAAGACATGATGGTAATTCCAGTTAAGACGTTAATTGTATAAGATGTATAACTGAAAATTCAGGCAAATTGCAGCATGTTTTTAAGTAGTCAGTAGAATATAAAAGAGGAAATCTAATTCCTGTGAGCAGCACAGGACAGTAGGTAGTGGAGAGAAGTTTAAGAAACATAGAAAATACTAACTGTAGTGCACTACTTGGCTCTATAGTGTAAAATATTTATATACTCGTATTAGTAAGGAGGTGGGTGATGCTATAGTAACAAATACACCCCAAATTTCAGAGGGTGGAAAGAAGTTTTCTTTCTCACTCACACTGAATATGATTTCCAAAGTTGGTGGAGCCTCAGCTCTGTGTGGTCCTCACTCTGGTGGCCCAGATAAGAGAGAACAGCCATTCTCTGAAACAGTCTTGTTAGGGAGAAATATGGAGAACACATTACTTATCTTGCTCTGGCTCTTAAAGCTTCCACAAGTTACTTCCATTCTCATTTTGTAGTTCAAAGAAATTGACATGGCCATGTCAATTCCAAGGTGGGAGAGAAATGCAACTTTACTTTCTGCCTAGAAAGGCACTGCAAGTATTTGGTGAAAAACAACAATGTAACAAGTTCATAAAAAAGCAAAATAATTTTCAAAACTTTTTTTAAATTACTTTTCAGCTTTAAGAATCGACTTATAAGTAAAGCATGGAAGACAATTTTGGAATGTAAATGTTAGCATTGCCAAAAATGCTAAATCAAAAAACCTTTGTTTCTATCCCATAGCCTCTTAAATAAGATTCCATTTCCATAGAAACTGGCACCTCCCTACAGCCTTTTTGTCACTACCCTCCTATACAAATATTATCGTAAAATGGTGCTGAATGGAACTTCTCTCAACGCTTCAGAATTTTGACTGAAGATCCAAAGCTGAGGGGAACAGGCAACAGGTGGCTTATATTCCATAAAAAGACATGCTCCCCCACCTCATCCAGCTGATGTAAGCAGAAAACTAGAACATATTTGAATGCATTGAATGAGTGAGCTGCAGGCATAGAGGGAGAGTGTTTTGCATTCTTTCTTCTCTCTCCTTTCAAGCCTACCAAGAAGGACTGTCAGGGAATTATTCATATACATTGGAGTATGTATTGAAAAGGAAGACTGGCATCTTCCTATACTGAGGAAATCTTACTGAGCCATAGGAGTTCATTCGCCCCATGCTGGTCCAGACAGCAGAGTAGAAGAAGATAGGACAGCTCTAGGGAGAGTTTCACATATATCTCAAGGAGTTTGTTTGGAGTTATGCAAACGTGGGGACTGGCCCCTCTTCTCTCTGAGTGAGAAATAGCTGGAGCATCTGCAACACAGAGCAAGATGACACAGTAGTAGTGGCACAGCCTACAACATCCACATTTTGTATGACAAAGATGTGTGAGTGTTTTGTGGATCAAATGGAAGCCTTGGAAGCCTCCCGTGTCATGGGAACTGCACCCCTAAGAAACTGTTGAGTAGTCAGCCAGGGGTGGGAGATGAGAGAGAGGAGAGGTCAGCTGTAGAATGCACCATCCATCTCAGAAAGCCTCCGGGAGATGGGGGCCTCTGAGGAGCCCATAAAAAGTGCAGAATCAGCATTTGGATGACTGCCACACAGACTTTCACCCCACCCCAGCCCCTTTGAGAGCCCAAAAATGCTGAGACCCAAGGGAAACCCAGAATAGCAGAAAGAAAGGCAGAGAGGGAGTGACAGGGCAAAAGAAAGAAAAAGGAATAAATAAAGCAAAGCATGCCTCACTTCCACATTGCAGGACCCAAGCCACAAGCCAAGGTTCAGATGGGAAAAGAGGAGATACTTTAATTTTCATGTGAAATTAATGTTTTGTTCTAGACTAGATTTTAAATGCTGAGGATAAAAAAATCTGTGGAATTTGTCTTCAAAGAACAGGGAAAGGAAGAATTGCAGAGTACATTAGATGAGCCAATTAATGCAACAAAATAAAGAATGTTCACATTGGGACCATTCCTAAATACATTTGTCTATTTCTCATGTCCTTCTTTCTCCTACAATGTTTGAAGAACATGGATCTGGGCAGAGGGGCTAGCAACATGGGCCTGACATGAATGGCACTGAGCTGACCTTCAGGCAAGGATCCCAGACTCCAGGTGATCTAATAGACTATTTTCGTGGATGGAACCAAAATTGAAAGCCTGGCAAGCAGTCTAATGGAAGCGTCAATCCAAAGGAGACAGAGGCAGAGTCTAACTGGAGGGCACAGGATAAGAAATGGGAACATTGATCTGGCAGAAGTTCAGAGAGAAGACATGAGATAGGTCATGGAGATATTTCTGGTTATTGGAGTGCTGTTTCAGGCACATTTTACACTGAGTCCAACTGGCTTTACTGTTCTGAACCATGTTAGATACCACCTAGAAAACCTTCTTTCTATTTCTGGCATTGAAATTCTACCCATTCTGCTAGGATACCTATAAAGCCACCATCTTCACAAGATATGCTTACCTGCCCTTTCTGTACTACCTAGCTGGAAATCATCTCCCTGCCCCTAGATTCCAATATAATGGTGATATTTTCTCTTACATATAATTGTGTCCTTGTGTCTACCAATACTGGATGTGAAAATCAGGCAAGATATCAGTTATTTATACACAGGACATATTTAGGAAGTATTTGTTAGATGAATGTTGCTGTGAAAATAAATTCACAACTTAAAATAAATTTGAGCCTTAATAAGGTTTGGCTGTGTCCCCACTAAAATCTCATCTTGAATTGTAGTTCCCATAATCCCCATGTGTCAAGGGCAGGACTAGGTGGAGATAACTGAATCATTGTGGTGGTTATCTCCATGCTGTTCTCATGATAGTGAGTGAGTTCTCAGGGGATCTGATGGATTTATAAAGGGCTTTTCCCCTTTTGCTCATTCTTCTCCCTCCTGCTGCCATGTGAAGAAAGACATGTTTGCTTCCCCTTCTGGCATGTTTTTAAGTTTCCTGAACCTGCCCCAGCCAGGCTGAACTGTGAGTCAATTAAATCTCTTTCCTTTACAAATTACCCAGTCTCAGGTATGTCTTTATTAGCAGCATGAGAACAGACAAATTCAGTAAATTGGTACCAGATAGTGGGGTGCTGCTGTAAAGATACCCTAGAGTGTGGAAGCAACTTTGGAACTGGGAAATAGGCAGAAGTTGAAACAGTTTGGAAGGCTCAGAAGAAGATAGGAAACGTGGGAAAGTTTGAAACTTCCTAGAGACTTGGAGGGTTCAGAGACAGGAAGATGTAAGAAAATTTGGAACTTCCCAAAGACTTGTTAAATGGCTTTGACCAAAATGCTAATAGTGATAGGGACAATAAAGTCCAGGCTGAGGTGGCCTCAGATGGAGAAAAGCAACTTTTTGGGAACTGGAATAAAGGTCACTCTTGCTATACAGAGACTGGTGGCATTTTGCCCCTGCCCTAGAGATATGTGGAACTTTGTACTTTAGAGAGATGATTTAGGTTACCTGGTAGAAGACATTTCTAAGTGGAAAAGCATTCAAGAGGAAGCAGAGCATAAAAGTTTGGAAAATTTGCAGCCTGATCATGTGATAGAAAAGAAATTCACATTTTCTGGGAGAAATTCAAGCCTGCTGCAGCAATTTGCATAAGTAACAAGGAGCCAAATGTTAATCACAAAGACAATGAGGGGAGTGTCTCCAGGGCACATCAGAGGCTTTCACGGCGGCCCCTCCCATCACAGGCCTGGAGGCCTAGGAAGCAAAAATGGTTTTCTGAGCTGGGCTGAGGGCCCCCCTGCTCTACATAGCCTTTGGAGCATCCCAGCTGCTTCAGCTCCAGCTGTGGCTAAAAGGGGCCAATATACAGCTCAGGCCATTGCTTCAGAGAGAACAAGCCCCAAGCCTTGGCGGCTTTCATGTGGTATTGGGCCTACAGGGGCACAGAAGTTAAGAATTGATGTTTGGAAACCTTCACCTAGATTTTAGAGGATGTATGGAAATGTCTGGATGTCCAGACAGAAGTATGCTTTACGGGCAGACCCTTCATGGATAACCTCTGCTAGGGCAGTGCAGAAGGGAAATGTGGGGACAGACCTCCACACAGAGCCCCCCTGGGACACTGCTTAGTGGAGCTGTGAGAAGAGGGCCACTGTCCTCCAGACCCCAGAATGGTAGATCCACCGATAGTTTGCTCCATGCACCTGGGAAAGCCATACACACTCAATGCCAGCCCACAAAAGCAGCTGGGACGGGGTCTGTACCCTGAAAAGCCACAGCCACAGGGGCTGAGCTGGCCAATGCTGTGGGTGCCCACTTCTTACAGCAACATAACCTGGATATGAGACATGGAGTCAAGGAATATTATTTTGCAGCTTTAAGATTACTGCCTTGTTGGATTTCTTGCATGGGGTCTGTAGCCTCCCTTTTTTGGCCAATTTCTCCCATTTAAAACAGGTGTATTTACCCCGTGCCTGTACTCCCATTGTATCTAGGATGTAACCAACTTGCTTTTGATTTTACAGGCTCATAGGCAAAAGGGACTTGCCTTGTCTTAGATGAGACTTTGGACTTGGACTTTGGGTTAATGCTGGAATGAATTAAGACTTTGGAGGACGTTGGAAAGGCATGATTGTGTTTTGAAATGTGAGGACATGAGATTTGGGAGGGGCCGGGGTGGAATGATATGGTTAGCCTTTGTGTCCCCACCCAAATCTCAACTTGAATTGTAGTTCCCATAATCCCCATGTGTCATGGATGAGACCTGGTGGGAGGTAATTGAGTCATGTGGGTGGTTACCTCCATGCTGTTCTCATGATAGTGAGTGAGTTCTTAGGCAATCTGATGGTTTTATAAGGGGCTTTTCCCCCTTTTGCTCATTCTTCTCCTTCCTGCTACCATGGAAGAAAGACGTTTGCTTCCCCTTCTGCCATAATTGTAAGTTTTCTGAGGCCTTCCCAGCCATGCTGGACTGTGAGTCAATTAAATCCCTTTCCTTTATAAATTACTCAGTCTCAGGTATGTCTTTATTAGCAGCAAAAGAAAGGACTAATACAAGCCTGATTTTTAAGTTGCAAAGGAAGTTGCAGATGAAGTCAACATCAATAAGTGGTATTTTTTAAGCAATCACATTTACATATTGATGTGATAAGCAGCATGCCAAATCAATTAAATAAATTGATCTCTACTTTCTGAGAGCAACTTACAGCCTTATGATTTTGTGACATCTACAAAAGTCTTGACTAGAAAGACATGGAATTCTGTGAAGCCAAAAAAATAGTTTACAAGAGGATCAGAATATTTGATGTGTCCAACAGTTAGGGGAAGATAAGATGATGGGTAGTAATAAAATAATTGATGGGATTATACATAAAAAATTATCATTTTTTCTTTTGGAACTACCACAAAACAGATAGTATTGAACTTGCAGGTAGAAGACATACTAGTCTTTTTCATGTTCTAATCTTATGAGTGTTGAATTTAGGCAAGTCCGTAACTTCTTTGAGTTTTCTTTTTTTCCTGGAAAATGAAAGTATTGAACTAGATGAGTGGGCTTCAATTATTTTTAAAATCAGTAAACATTTTTCCCAAATGGTTGTAGAGAATTGCAATGTAAAAAAGTATTTGGATTCTGTATTTTGCAATGGAAATTTTCTTACCTGCAGAGAGGAAAATATACTTCTCAATGAATTTTCTCAGTTAATGATTTTTTTTTTTTTTTAAAGAAGAAGATTAAGGCAAGTGTAATTCCTGGTCTAAAGATATAGAAACCAAGGCATGGAAAGGTTCAGGATATAAGCTGGCCCATTCACCATCCTGGATTTGTAAATAACTATACTACCTTACATTCCAGGGTTCATTTTGCCTGCTGAAACTTCCTGAGGATTTTATAAACTTGTCTTTTCCTTTTGGCTATATATTTATATAATGCTGAAACCTTAGAGACTTAGTGTTTAAAAACGGAAACATATAAGCCTTATGAGTATATATGCATTCTCAGGGATTCATATAAGCTATAAGAACAGCCAACAACTGTGTGTAGATCTACAATATAGAGGAGAAAATGAGCAAATACTATTTAAAGTTAAGACACTGGGGTTCATTAGAGAAACTGAAGTGACCTCCTAGCTTACTCTCAAGAACTTTTGTACTGGAATGTAATAAGATTTTTACACAGGGCCTTTCATGCTCCAAAATGTTTGTTCCACTGTAAAACACCTAGTTATTCAAAAGAAAGGGCAAATAATGTGAGAAAAAGTCTGATTTGAAAAGATGGGCCCATGCCTCCATTTGCTCAGGCTCTCAGGGAGAAGAATTTTAGAATCTTTAGAGCAGAAGAATGAACATGGACATTAATGCACTTCTCCCAAAGCAACCATTTGGAAAATCCTCAGTTTTGATTGACTACCTCCAAAGACCATGCTTCTTCCTTCATGTTATTTTTCAAACACGATAGATCCCAGCTTTATGAAACCAAACACAGAAGAATAATACTTGTTCTCAAGCCAATTGGAGGAGGGTGTTCAAGTCATCACAAGTATTATCATAAACAGAAAAATAACACCATTTGCAACATCATTTGATCTCTGTGCCAAGGGTGAAATTGATGTCATATGCTCACCCTGATGGATCACTGAAAGTAAGTTTGCACAAAACATGCCTAAAAGCAATGGTATCTTCTTCTACTCATATTTTCCCTTATGACAAGTTGAGCAGCCCTCATAAACATGCCTGTCTCCTTGAGGATTGAGAATAGAAGTCAGGAAGCTAAAAAATTAGTTTCATCTAGACATATTTTGTTCTTCCTTGAAAAACAAAGAGAGGAACAAACATAAACAAAACCTTTCAGAGATACCAATATTTTCAGTAGGCAAAAGCTTCTCTCATTCTCCCTGTATTAGTCTGTTTTCATGCTGCTGATAAAGACATACCTGAGACTGGACAATTTACAAAAGAAAGAGGTTTAATGGACTTACAGTTCCTCATAGCTGAGGAGGCTTCACAATCATGGTGGAAGGCAAGCAGGAGCAAGTCACATCTTACATGGAGCAGCAGGGAAAGAGACAGGATGAGTGCCAAGTGAAAGGGGTTTCCCCCTATAAAACCATCAGATCTCCTGAGACTTATTCGCTACCTACCACTCGAACATTATGGGAGAAACTGCCCCCATGATTCAATTATCTCTCATTGGATCCCTCCCACAACACATGGGAATTATGGGAGTAGAATTCGAGATTTGGTGGGGACATAGAGCCAAACCGTTTCATTTTGCCCCTGGCCCCTTCCAAATCTCATTTCCTCACATTTCAAAACACAGTCATGCCTTCTCAATAGTCTCCCAAAGTCTTAACTCATTTTAGCATTATCTCAAAAGTCCACAGTTCAAAGTCTCATATGAGACAAGGCAAGTCCCTTTTGCCTATGAGCCTGTAAAAACAAAAGCAAGTTAGTTACTTCCTAGATATAATGGGGGTATGGACTTTGGATAAATACAGCCATTCCAAATGGGAGAAATTACCCAAAACAAAGGGGCTACAGGGCCCCATGCAAGTCCAAAATCCAGCAGGGCAGTCAAATCTTAAAGCTCCAAAATGATCTCCTTTGACTCCATGTCTCACATCCGGGACATGCTGATGCAAGAGGTAGGTTCCCATGGTCTTGGGCAGCTCGGCTCCTGTGGCTTTGCAGGGTACAGCTTCCTCCCAGCTGCTTTCACAGGCTGGCATTGAGTGTCCATGGCTTTTTCAGGCATACAGTGCAAGCAGTTAGTGGATCTACCATTCTGGGGTAAGGAAGATGGTGGCCCTCTTCTCACAGCTCCACTAGGTGGTGCCCCAGTAGGGACTCTGTGTGGGAGCTCCAAGCCCACATTTCCCTTCTGCACTCCTCTAT
Organism: Pan paniscus; assembly: GCF_029289425.2. Lineage (NCBI taxonomy): Eukaryota > Metazoa > Chordata > Mammalia > Primates > Hominidae > Pan > Pan paniscus. The sequence continues at coordinate 29,945,040 of NC_073262.2, read as the reverse complement.
CAGAGGTTCTCCATGAGGGCCCCACCCCTGCAGCAAACATCTGCTTGGGCATCCAGGTGTTTCCGTACAACCTCTGAAATCTAGGTGGAGGTTCCCAAACCCCAATTTTTGACTTCTGTGCACACACAGGCTCACCACCACATGGAGGCTGCCAAGGCTTGGGGCTTGTACCTTCTGAAGCCACAGCCTGAGCTCTATGTTGACCCCCTTCAGCCACAGCTGGAGCGACTGGGACACAGGACACCAAGTCCCTAGGCTGCAAACAGCACAGGGACCCTGGGCCTGGCCCATGAAACCATTTTTTCCTCCTAGGGCTCTGGGCCTATGATGAGAGGGGCTGCCATGATGACTTCTGACATGCCCTGGAGACATTTTCCCCATTGTCTTGGGGATTAACATTTGGCTTCTTGTTACTTATGCAAATTTCTGCAGCCAGTTGAATTTCTCCTCAGAAAATTGGATTTTCTTTTCTATCACATTGTCAGGCTGCAAATTTTCCAAACTTTTATGCTCTTCTTCTCTTATAAAACTGAATGCCTTTAACAGCACCCAAGTCACCTCTTGAATACTTTGCTGCTTAGAAATTTCTTCTGCCAGATACCCTAAATCATCTCTCTCAGGTTGAAAATTCCACAAATCTCTAGGGCAGGAGCAAAATGTCACCAGTTTCTTTGCTGAAACATAACAAGAGTCACCTTTGCTCCAGTTCCCAACAAGTTCCTCATCTCCATCTGAGACCACCTCAGCCTGGACCTCATTGTCCATATTGCTGTCAGCATTTTGGGCAAAGCCATTCAACAAGTCTCTAGGAAGTTCCAAACTTTCCCATATTTTCCTGTCTTCTTCTGAGCCCTCCAAACTGTTCCAACCCCTGCCTGCTACCTAGTTCCAAAGTTGCTTCCACATTTTCGAGTATCTTTTCAGCAGTGCCCCACTCTACTGGTACCAATTTGCTGTATTAGTCCATTTTCATGCTGCTGATAAAGACATACATGAGACTGGGAATAAAAATAGGTTTAATGGACTTAAAGTTTCACATGGCTAGGGAGGCATCATGATCATGGCAGAGGGCAAGGAGGAGCAAGTCATGTCTTACATGGATGGCAGTAGGCAAAGAGAGAGAATGAGTGTCAAGTGAAAGGGGTGTCCTCTAATAAAACCATCAGATCTCGTGAGACTTACTCACTACCATGAGAACAGTATGGGAGAAACTGCTCCCATTATTCCATTATCTCCCACCAGGACCCTCCCACAACACATGGAAATTATGGGAGTATAATTCAAGATGAGATTTGGGTGGGGATACAGAGCCAAACCATATCACTCCAATCTCATGTGTCTCTCCCAACATCTACATGAACTTATTTCATGTAGATGCTGGGAAAATATATTATGAGATGGGTCCTCAGAGGTTGGTCAGATCCAATACTGGAAAATGCTTACCGTTCTCAATCTGGGTGACTGTGCATTCATTATTGTCTTAGTGAAACTTCTCTACTTTTGGCTTGTTGGTTTGCTGTCCTTTAATACAGAGTTTAGTACCAAATTAACATACATACTTTTCCAGGTTATCCATCTCCCCTTTAACTTGCATCTCGTCAGCTCACCCAAAGACAAATAAAAGAGGTATCGTGTGCTCCCAGGTTGGTTCAGCAAAGGCACACATACAGCTAAGTAAGATTTGCACATGTGAGCTTTTGATTTCATGTTTGCTTCCTGGCCAGGTAGAAGCCAAATTTGAGAGAGGAATCATTCATATTTCCATTTGAGAGAGCATGAGAAAAAGGAGGTGCTACACAATTTTATGGAGGTGTTGAGACTGTCAATGGAAGAATATATACCTGGGAATTTGTAAGAACCAGTGCTGATCAATCAAAAGGATGATTTATAGTGATTCATTATTGAGTTGGGTGGAAGGAGTTTTCTTCCAAGAGGCTTCAGTTATTTGTTTATTTGAAAACTAATCAGCCTGAATTTGAAAAATCGAGTGTCACTTTATGTCTAGCTATGGTGAATGTAAACTGATGAATTACATGACTGGGCTTGCATTTTACTTGTACTATGCATTAAAATAAGACTTCTCCTTACCTTTTTGAAGCATTTTATTATCTAATTCTAAAGTTATAAATTTTGTCATTTAAAAAATTTAATTGGTCACATTATTACAAAGGTGGTCTTTAGAAAAAAACAACAAATACCACTTTGGCAGTCCATGAGTTAGGACTGATAACCAAAGTTCTTTAATATGGCTCTCCATAAACATTGGCAGAGATTAGGAAGTTGTTGGAGTTGGAGGAATATCACTGGAGGCTTTGGGAGTTTCTTCTGAAGTCATTCTGAATTAGCAACTAATGGGGAGCTTTCTTTGATAGTGCTATTATAATTAAATGCAGCTGGATGAAAATCAACCACAAAGGGAACTCGTTTGTTTATCATTACTTCTGACTTTGTTAGCAGATGTTTTTGAAGCACCATAGTAGCCAGCTTAATTTGTCTCTGTGTAATGTGAAGCAGGTAAACTTTGATTAATAAACTGACAAGTACACTCCTAATTTCTTTTCTGAAGTTTCCTTCTGTGACTCTTATATAGCACATATGTCAAATCCGGAAAGCACACGAATAAACATTCAGTTTCTTTCTATATATGTCAGGCCAGCTGAAATGGAGGTGTCAGTCGGTGGTGAGCTGGCTTGTCAAATGTTCATCTTGAAAGCTGCTGTAGTAGTATGGCATGGAAGTAGGCTAGTGAAAAAGATAAACACATATGGCATATAAGTCCCAGGCTGTAGAACAACAGCTCTTTAAGTTGTAATCACTATTGGTTTTCCATAAGGGACTCAATAATTTTCAGTAAATTGGATCCTTTATGAGTTTAAACATTAATTCAGCTATTTAAAAAGGGTAATTTTGACATATCCTTTGCTTATAATAAATGCCTCCTCCACTTCTTAACAGGCAGACTTCCTCACCACCCACTTTGTTCAATACACTCTAACTCCTGCCTGCATCTTCCTTCAGACTGCACTTTCTACCTGTCTTCCTTTCCAGTATTCCACCGTGTACCTCTCCCATCATTTGAAGAACTCTGGAAAATCACCACCGCCCCCACTCCCACCAAATCATACCCACATACCTGGAAAGAATGTGTTGTTGTTGTTGTTTTAAGTTGGCTCAACCAAGTTTAAGTATGCAGCATCCACAATTCACACTGCATCCATCAGTAATATACAAAATCCTGTGTCCTGTGAGTCTTTGTACCTTCAAAAACATAGTATTTGCTCAAGATAAAGTTGCACATGTGTCTGTATGTCCTTTTACTTTTGTGCCCATGTCTGTTACCAGTTTCACATTGTGATATCTACATCTGTTTTTAATTGCCATAATGCCTAGCACAGTCCTGAATACTTATTATGCACTCGAAACTCAGATTTTGATTTTTGATGTGATCACATTGGCTATTCAGTTATTTAGTACTTCTGCAAATTTATTTCTAGACATATGTGTTGGAATGTGTGTATTTATGTCTACGTTAATGGTCTCACCTGTTTGCTGCACAGAATTCAACTGGGCTCAAGTTGGCAAAATATATGAAAAAAAAAACTATGGTGAACTCTTAAGGTCTCTGTAGATAAGCCTGGGGAAATGTAATCTTTGGCGCCATCCTACTTTCCTTTCTTTAAAGGTCTAATGGACTTTTTAAAGTGTTCTTCATGTAAGCAGAGGGAAATAGGAGGAGTGTGAGCTTTGTGATTTCACAGATCTGGGTCTGGAAAGCAGTGCTCTTTAGCCTCAACTTTCTCATCTGTAAAATTAGGGACAATAATACCACCTTTTGAGAATTAGAGAGAATACATCTAAAGATCCTGGTACGTTATAGATCCTCCATATATATCAGCTAATATTATTAGAAATAAGTAATATGCTATTTTAGTAAATGAGAAAAAACTCAAAAATGGTCACTCTTCTGTGGAACAGTATAAGTGGCCCTCTGTGCTGGTCTTCATGGATGATGTTCACAGTATGTAGTAGCACAACAATTTAGGCATTATTACATGCCAAACTAACTTAAAACATTAAACTATAATGAAAAGGTGATTGAAATTCATTAATGCCTATAGAGTATTTCTTATAAAAAAAGAGGACACCTACCTGTGACCAGTTCCCAACTATCAATTGTCATTCGATTAAAAATAATCCATCTCTAGCAGATCCTCTTCTAATTGGGGAGCTATGCAAGGAAGCTTCATTAAATGCCTACTTTCTGAAAAATATTTGGAAATAATTGCCCATATTAGAAGTGTCAGGATAATTAGCGAAATCACAATGTTACACTGCTATGTACCGAGGACCAAACGTATGTTGGCACCTTTATGTCACTTTAGAATATTGGAGAATTTTGCCTGGACTTTTCTAGCCTTTTAAGCTTTTTCTCTAATGGGAATCTATCTTTACTTTCTTTCTTTTGGGGTAAAGAGAGCAGGGTGAGAGTCGTGGTGTTTTAATAGAACTGCAGATAGCTAATTTTGAAAAAAAATGCTTGTTAAGATGATTGCCCTTGAGGAAAATCCTTCATGTGTGAGTAACTATTCTTACTATTTCATCTACTTTGCTGCAGAATAGAATTACCTGATGTATTATGCTGTTCTCATGCTGTTATGATGAGATACCTGAGACTGGATAATTTATAAAGAAAAGAGTTTTGATTGACTCACAGTTCCACATGGTTGGGAGGGCCTCAGGCAACTTACAATCATGGTGGAAAGGGAAGCAAACACATCCTTCTTCACAAAGTGGCAGGAGAGGAAAGTGCTGAGCAAAGGGGGAAAAGCCCCTTATAAAATCATCAGATCTCATGAGAACTCACTCCCTATCATGAGAACAGCAGGATGGGGGTAACTGCCCCCATGATTAATTACTTTCCACTGGGTCCCTCCCTCGACACCTGGGGATTATGGAAACTACAATTCAAGATGAGATTTGAGTGGGGACACAGCCAAACCATATCACATGACAACATTTCAAAGGAGGATACCAGCTATGAAGAAGTGTGGCTCACAAACAATCTGTCATCTGCTTTCTAAGAAAGTTTGCATGATGAGAGGTCAGAGACAAGCATAGTGGTCAATCCATGTTACCCTTCTGCATTTTATCTCTTAAGATGACCACATTCATAGACTACATAAAAATAATATATCCAGTATCCACTTTATAGAATGAGGATAAGGAGTCCACAAGGTATTTTCCTTCACTTGAAAATAGCTGAGATTAAATCACTTGTGTCTTTCATGGACATCTATTGTGCTAGGGTGTGGGCTTTTTCTGAAATCTAGGGAAATCATGCCACATCTTGAAAACATTTACAAATAGTTTTCCATGTTCATTTGGATAGTGTGGGAGAAAATAAGACTCTATGATGTCAGGTAATTTGTGGGTATGATTGCTTAAATAATGCTACTTGAGCAGTTGAAGATAAAGTAGCATTATTTAAGCTGGATGACTGTTTTACTGTCACTGGATTGCTCCTTCATGAATTGTGAGATTAAGAATAGATATTACAGTTTCAGAGACCGTGTCATTTTTGTGTTGTGTGTTGAGTCGCTCAGGATAGTGTTACTTGGAATGTGCTTAGGGAGGCTTTGTAAGTAAAAGAAGTGAGATATCTAAAAATGTTGGTATAAGGAGAGCTAAGGCCAGGCATACAGTAGATTTCAAGGATCTTAGGAAAAGTCATATGCTATTTGTAATTAAGAAGAAGGTCTACCAGGCATAAGACATAAGAAGTAGATATCTTATGTCCATGATGTTTATTGTAATGTCTAGAATATGATGGGCTACTGGGCATGAATTAAGGAGAATTAGGGCAAGATGAGTAGCAGTGTAGAAGTTGAGGTCCGCAAAGATGATAGGGATTCTGAGGAAGGTATTTGTTCAGTTCAGGCAAATCTGGCTGCAGGATGCTGTTGGAATGTGTACAACTCATTTTTTTGTGTTCAAGAGCAAAAAAAAAAAAGTGTCCAAATGTAAGGAGACCAATACAAAAACATATGTGAGTAGTGCTAGCTATAATACTTCTGGTGATACGTGTCGGCTTTTATGTTTCCAGAAGCCCTGACCCTGACTTCAGTCCTAGCAGCTTATCTCTTAAGCTGTTTCGGGGTCTTCATTCTTTTGCTCCGAGCCTGCAGCACTCCAGGATACTCAGGCTGTGGTGAATCTGGCAGTGACCTTGTTGATACCTGAGAGTCCCACCTCTCTGCTGCTGAATAATCTGTCAAAGGACAGACCCTCCTAAGAACTACATCCCTTCTTGCAATTAAAGGGAGAGAAGGAGCTAATTTGAAGGATTGTTTCCCAGACTTTTAACTATTTCTGATTTTTACCCAGCATCTTTTGTGGAAAGTTCTATAGCAAGAGTCTGCAAAAGAAATAGAACAGATGATGGAAACTGATGACTAAAGTCAGCTGTTCCCTAAAAGCAGCAATAATGTCAGAGTGCTAACTGGATAATCTGTTCTGTTTTGGGCTGTCTCTATTTTTCTTCTATCTGAATTGTCACTGGTTGTCTCTTGTTTATACTGCAATGAATGGTTCACAATGTGTGTGTGTGTAGACATGTGAAAAGTAGCTGTATTGTAATATTTATCATTAAAGAGCTGCCTTTGTTTCATCTTACAAGCATCACATTGATTATTTGAATAATAAAGCTGACTAGCTTACTCACCGAAGTTTGCTTCCATAATGGAACAAATTTATGTACCGAGGTTCTCGTTTTCTTTATTAGGTAATTGGACAAAATGCTGAGAAACTGCTACTAATTGAGCAGTCATTCCAGCTTTTGTCTATATTGGGGCTGGGCAGGTTTTCTGATGTTTGAAAAAGAATTACATAGCCCCCAAACCTTGCAACAGCTTCTCTTATCCTGATATGTTTTCATTAACTTTAACTGAGTCCCTGGGCTTAAATGTGGTTTATCCCCGAATTTTAACATTCACCTTTTATAAGAATCACATATTGGAGGATGTTTTCATTTTAGGAAAAAAGTGTGATCAAAGACAGGTCATGTGTTTCCTGCTTTGAGGCAGCAGGGGCAAATGGGCAAGGTTCAGATCAAATGTTTTTGCTAGCATGACATTCAATAGGTAACAGTTGCCCTGAAGCAGGGCATGAAAGAGTTAGGGGAAAGAATAATAGAAACTGAAAAACCTTTGAAAATCCATATAATATTAGGTATTTTGAGAATCAGAAGTTGAAAAAATTTCATTTATAGGAACGCACAGTAAGGCATAAAATATGCTATTTCAATTGACCCCTTCCTTCCCCCTCCCACTGCTGCTGCTGCTCTGCTTTGAGTCCTAATAGTAGCTGTGTTTTAGGGTCGCTCCTTTAAATGATTCCGCCTCCACAAACTCTCACACTTCAAGTCCACCTTTCAGAGGACTTTCAGGTCAGTTAGCTTGAAGTACATTTCTGTTCCTGTTACTGTTATGTTAGAAAAATCAACAATTCACCAAATCTAAAATAATAAAGCTCTAACTTGTCAGCATAACGTTGTTGAAACCTGACCTACTTCAAAGACTTGTTTTCTGATATTTGTTATGCATTCATGTTTCCACCAGGCTGGAGTAACTTCTTGCTCTTCTCAAGCAAACCTCTATGTTTCTTTCCTCACTTCTGCATATAGGCTTATTCTTTTCCTGAAACCTGCACCCTCCAACTCTTTGTATTTCTATCAGCTGAGAGTCTACCTACCCTTCAAGACAAACTGTGGGGCGTGGCCTCTGAGATGGCCCCAGTGATCTTACCTCTTGGTATTCATACCTTGTGTAATCCCTGCTCTTTGTCTGTAGGCTTTACAGAGTGCTCCTTCCTAATATATGCTGTACATAGTATGGCAAAAGGGATGGATGTCACTCCTGAGATTAGATGCCATAAAGACTGTGACTTAGATCTTGTTCATGCGCACTTTCTTCTTTCTCTCTGAGGGAAGCCAGCTGCCATATTGGGAGCCATCCTTCAGAAAGGCCTACTTGGCCAGCAACTGAGGGAAGCTTCAAGCTGGTGGCCAATGAGAAACTAAGGCCCTCATGCCAACAGCTTGAGGATAATTGAATCCTGCCAGCCACCATATGAGAGACTTAGAAGTGGATCCTTCCCGGTAGCGCCTTCAGAAGACACTGCAACCTTGTGGGAAATCTCAGGCAGAGACATCCATCTAAGCTGCACCTGGATATGCATGTGACAGAAGATAATATGACAAATGTTGTTAAAGCCACTAAAATTTTAGAGTTATTTGTTGTGCAATAATAGATAACTTATACAGCTGTGGTGCCAGGAGTTGGGTTTGAAACCCCTGAAACTTTCTATATTTTCTCCATTAAGAAGTAATATCTCTTACATGAGTTGAGAGTGCTTATTTGTTCCTATAATTCATTCTGTGTACTACTGTTTTGGCACTTTTCAAATTCTGCATTCTTTTATATCCACTTGTAGATAGCTTTTCTCCCCTATAAAATTGCAAAGTTCCCTGAGGTCAGATGCTATACCATATTAGACTTTGAACCCTTTCCCTGCCTCCAGGGTAGTTGATGATAGAATTTTTTTTTTTTTTTTTTGAGATGGTGTCTCACTCTATTGCCAGGCTGGAGTGCAGTGGCACAATCTAAGCTTACTACAACCTCTGCCGCCCTGGTTCAAGCCATTCTCCTGCCTCAGCCTCCTGAGTAGCTGGGATTACAGGCACGTGCCAGCATGCCCAGCTAATTTTTGTATTTTTAGTAGAGACAGGGTTTCACCATGTTGGCAAAGATGGTCTTGATCTCTTGACCATGGCCTCCCAAAGTGCTGGGATTACAGGGCATGAGCCACCATGCCTGCCCTGATGATAGGTTTTATGTAGTAGGTGCTCAATACATATTTGTTGAATGAATTCACTAAATATATTTAATCATACTTCAATAAAACCAAGGTTGGTAAATGAGAACAATAGGCCAATCATGTCTAAAGATTGTACGGTTCTTCAGTTTTGTCAAGAATTACTGGGTACAAACTCTGGCGATATTTTGAGGGACATCTTACCAAATGTTTCATGATACCTAACATTATTTCTTATTTGGGGAGGAAGGGAATTAAAGGAAAAACGTGACTTTGATGACCTTCCTATTGATTTAAGTAATATTTCCCAAGATTAAAATTTGATTAATCTTGAATTTTGTTATATGGTAGCAACTACTGGCATATCATAATTGTGAGGGTGTCTTAGACTGAAACACGACAGCCAGCTGAGTAACTTCCAGAATCCATTTCTCTTTAGGAGTTCTGTGTTCTTTACTAAATGGTCCAGTGTGGACATTGGCTGGCTACTCTATATAGTCATTGAGAACTCACAAATTCTTTGGAAATTTGGTACTGCCATACAGTAAAAAGAGAGATCGTTTTGGTTTGAAATTAAATTTTGGCTGAGCAACTTATTTGCTCTTTGACCTGGGGCAAGTTACTTCATCTCTCTGAGTATTTCGTTTGTGTTTAATGGAACAGTAAACCTCAGATTATGGGTTTTCAGAAATATTTAAAATTATATATATAGTTTACTACAGTGTATGACAATTAGAAATTATTAAGTAAATGGTAGCTGAGTACTAGGCTATCTAGTTAATAATATCAAATAATTTCCTCCATCTATAATTTGTATTCTCATGGAATTCAGGCATTCCTTCTCCTGCCTTTTGGTTAAGCTGACCCAAAGACTGAGGAAAGTCTCTGTCATCATATCTGTGATTTTACTAACTTACCATTGTTGTGAATGCATTTAATCTTTCCCTTTGTTTGGTCATTAATTCAACAAATATTATTGGGTTTCTACAAGAATGAAGGGACCCAGTATTATCATTTTCTCTGAATTCCTGGTGGATTTAATTACTTGAAGCAATCGCTCAGTATGTGCCATCTACTAGCCTTTACTCTTAGATATCACTTAAGGTGGAGGAAGATTGGCTATAAGCAGTCACTTTGTAGCTATACAATCACTTTGTAGCTATAAAATCTTGATTCAGTTTCCTGCTCCTTCCCTTGCTACCTATGTGAGATTGGGTGAGTGACTTAATTTGATTAATTATCAGTTTCCTCAACCGTAAAATGGGGAAATAATGGTACTTCCTGGGGCTGCTGTATTGGTTAGATATAATCCATGGAACACACTGAGCACATTGTCTGGCATAGAGTGTTCATCAAAATTTAGCTAGGATACAAGTATCTTATGTATATATCCAGTTTTACCAGTTTCACATATTGAAAATAACATATATAAATATGCACCATAAATTTCAAATCTCTTTACAAGTGTGAGTGGTTATTTTTAATAGTATTTAGGATGGTCATTTTTTCTAATTCACAGGTCTAGGAAAAAAGCTGTGTAATCAATAGGCGATCAATGAAGGTTTGCTGTTGCATATGATAACGTGTTGATAAGACACCAGGCAAACCTCATTTAGCGCTGAACAAGGTAATTTCTTAAGGTATGAGTCAGCCAATAAAATACTCAATTACCCTCTTGGCCAATGAGCACTAGCCTCCCATAGCATTTGCTTTCCTTTGTTTATTTCTTCATGGCCTCTTGTTATACCAATAACATCCAATTTTGCCACCCAAGATCTTTTGATTTCCAACAAAGAGTTTGATTTTTTTCAGAAGGACAAACAAACACAAGATCCGTTTTATGATTAAAACATATATCAGACATTAAAGCAGATCAAGAGATCTAGCCTTAGATGGACGGGAGGATCATGGTGTAGGCCTACTCACTTCCAATTAGGGGAACTATAAAGTATGCTAAGACACTGTAAAGATATCATTCCACAGACCCTTGTCTCATGTTGATTTTATTTTATTATTTATTTATTTATTTAAGAGATGATGTCTCTCTCTGTTGCCTAGGCTGGAGTGCAGAGGCACAATCATGGCTCATTGCAGCCTTGTACTCCTGGGCTAAAGCTATCTTCTCCCCTCATCCTCCATAGTAGCTGAGACTACAGGTATGCACCACCATGCCTGGCCATGTTGATTTTAGATGTGACAGCCATGGAGATGCACAGTTCAGATCTCTTTCAGGGGAACCTGGAGCAGAGGTCTAGCAGCCCAGCTGGTTCCTCTGTGAACTTCCAGGCCACACTTCCCCTGGCTGCTCCCTGAATGCCTGAGATGGTGAGGGAACTAGAGTCAGCCTGCTTCTGTAAGACTCATGACTGCTCCCTTTAGCCTGACTGAGGATTTCTCAGAACTGCACCATGGTCTGAAGTTCTTCCTTCCCAAATCTCCTTTTTCTCTATCTTCTTACAGGTATCAGACCAGACTTGTGATCTGAAAGCTGTTTCTGCCTACTCCTGTTCCCTTCCCTTTTACCCATAGAAAAGTTTAACTCCCCAGATCTCACATGTCAAACCCTGGTTTGGCATCTGCTTCTCAAAGTCTGTGCTGACACACTTGGTATTAGGTTACCATATTGGAAGTACAGCTCCATTCAGAAAAGATGCCCAATATGATGCTATTCTATGCCATGCCCTTATGTCCAGGATTCCATGCCCTTGTATGGAACAGAATATGCCTGTAGTGTCTTTGGTGGAAGAACCTATACATTTACAGAGGAAGGAAGATGAACTTCTCACATTTCTTAATATAATCATGTACCATTTTATATGCTCAATTCAGATTTATAATTTGTATATTTGCATATGTTTATTTAATATGTCTACATGTTTGTATATACTAATTCTCTAATTAGCCTATTATCTCTCTGAAGGTAGTAGCTGTCTCCAGTTTGTATCAATTTTTGTACTTTCATCTCTGACATTAAATGTCTCTGGCTAGGTGCAGTGGCTCATGCCTGTAATCCCCAGCACTTTGGGAGGCCAAGGCGGGTGGATCACCTGAAGTCAGGAGTTAGAGACCAGCCTGGCCAACATGGTGAAACCCCATCTGTACTAAAAATACAAAAATTAGCCAGGCACAGTGGTGGGCACCTGTAATCCCAGCTACTAGGGAGGCTGAGGCAGGAGAATCACCTGAACCTGAGAGGCAGAGGTTCCAGTGAGCCAAGATCATGCCACTGCACTCCAGCCTGGGCAACAGAGTGAGACTCCGTCTCAAAATAGAAAGAATAGAATAGAATAGAATAGAATAGACTAGAATAGAATAGAACAAAATAAAATCTTCAATACATGTCAAGTAATATGTACAAAATTAATAATTCCATAATGGATCCAATAATGATCTTTCAACACTCAGATTTAGGTTTAAATCCCAAGTGTGCTGCATCTCAAGTGACACCTTGGCCATGTTACTTTTAACCTTTTTGAGCCTCAATTTTCTCATCTGCACAATGACTTTTGTGTAGATAAAGTGAGAAAGGATTGTGAATTTAGTTTTTTTATGCATAATTAACCACCTATACATGGTGTCAAGAGTTAATACACCTCATAGAAAATCAGTGCTATTTCTGTACATTGCAAGTTCTCCCGTAAGTATAGTGAACGATTCAAATTTATCAAATACAAATTTATTTAAATAACTTTTCAGAATTACAACTTTTAGGAAAACTAAATTAACCTCTGTACTGGACTCTGCCCCCTAGGTGCTTAATTTACATGATTATCCTACTAAAATAATATCAAAAGGAATTAGCATGATCTTGGATTATTTCAAAATACAAACAAGGTATAAGAATGCTGTGTTCTCAGCTAAGTTTCTATAATATCAACATACATCTTTATAAATGCTTGCTTATCTTGATAGTCTTTGTAGACTTGGGTTAACCTGAGTGAAGAGTTCACAGTGATTTTCCCAAGGTCTGTTCTTGTGACTGTTACGAATCAGGAGGCAAAGCTTTTCCTTGGCTTACCTATCCCCATATCTTATCTTCTCAAGGCTGTGCCTCTCTGCCTTCCAAGGCTACAACTGGCTGATTGGAATACGTTATCCATGCTGATACGTTAAAGGATAAGATTGAAGGCAGTTCCCAAGGTCTTTGTTGACTTACAGGGTAACATACAGTTTAGCAATGACCTCCAGAAGACGAGGACGTTGCTTTTGTTTTCTAACCAAAATATCCTAGGTAGCGAGAATTTTCACTCACGTAAGAGAAAACCTTTGGGGAATGTATTTGGGGTGTGCGACTACTTTTGTTAGCCCTGAATCATAGCAGAGGCAGCTACCTCTGCTAATCAGAACAGAGTGAGCCTGCAGTTTCTACCCTGATGATATCAAAGCATTTAATATTGCTAGGAAACATATCCAAACTCCTAGAGAAACTGGGGCTTTTGATAACTGGATCAAAAGGTATGTGTGATTTCTGCCAAATATCCAGTCCTCTATTCTGCAATAGTGAAAATGTGTTCTTCCTAAGTATCTATCATCTTTAACTTCTTCTGGTATATAAGCCTGAATTATCAAAGAATTAATTAAGATGTCCATGAGTGATAAGCCATAGCAAGGAAGATTCTGATTTAGGGGGTATTAAACCCACCATGTAAACATTTTGACAGCTGAGAAAAACACCAAACCAAGAGAAGTTGTTCCTGTGTGTTCCCTGCATGGACACAGGATGAACCTTTAAACTACAGCAAACACAAATGATGACCTTCTCTGTTAACACATAGTTTTTAACAGCAACTATTAACAAAGTTCTTTCTATTAGCTAACCTAACTACTTTATGGTACAGTTCAAGACCATTTTTCCGGTTGCAATACATTTTAAAGTACTTTTGATTTACAGCCGAAAGTATTTCATGATCTTTTACCAGCTGCTTTTAATTTGCTACTAGAATCTCTCTGCCTTCCGCTGATCGAATTCCACTCTCACAGAGCTGCTTTCCTCTGCCTCACCTCACAACCCTAGATTAACTTGTAGCTTTGCTTTCTGATACAGAAATGTTCATATGCATATGCTTGATAACTCTAACCATTCTGTCCAAACAACCATCAAACATTGATGATATAAACTCCTAGGTATTTTAAAATTCTGTCTGTATTTCTCCATCAGCAAAATCATTGCCCTAGAACATAGTTTTGTCACTCTTACCCAGTACAGTGGGATTTTTTTAGATTTTGTCAGTATCTGCATTGATAAACATTTATAAATGAACTGCTGTATTAGTTTGCTTTTTATTTATTTATTTATTTATTTATTTATTTATTTTTTTGAGATTAGGTCTCACTCTGTCACCCAGGCTGGAGTGCAGTGGTGTGATCTCTGCTCACTGCAACCTTTGCTTCCCAGCCTCAAACGATCCTCCCACCTCAGCCTCCAGAGTATCTGGGACCACTGGCATGCTCCACCATAACCAGCTAATTTTTTTGTATTTTTGGTAGAGATGGGGTTTGCCATGTTGCCCAGGATGGTCTCGAACTCCTGAGCTCAGATGATCCACCTGCCTTGGCCTCCCAAAGTGCTGGGATTACAGGCATGAGCTGCCGTGCTTGGCCTGCTGTGTTAATTGATTATGTATATTATAAAAGGCATGGTAAAAGTTGAGAATTTTTGAAAGATGATATTAAACTAACTAGAAAGAGAATTTCAATTCCTTTTCTCTCCAAGTGAATTCCTTCTATTCTCCTTGGGGGAAATATATCCTATGCACCCTCTGAGGCAATAAAATATAATACTATTGCCACAGATACGGCAATAATATTTTAACTCATTTCCTTTCCTTTTAATTTGTTTCCTTAAATTCATCTGCACTTACCTGCCAAGGTGATTTATATAAAATGTGTACTTGATTCTGCTACTCCCATGAATAAAATGATGCAAGAGTGGCCCCTCCCAGGATTAAGTTGCAGCCCTCCCATACAAAGCTTTTCACATCCTTTCCTCTAGCTGCCTTTTCTTCTTCATTTCTCTCTATTTTTTGCCTCATACATTCCATTTTTATAACACAAAATAGCTTGTAGTATAGCTGTGGACATCTTGCTTTTGCATCACTTTATGCCTTTGCTCATTCTGTTCCTTTTGCATGGAATAACTCTTGCTCTTCTTGACTTGCTGTGTAGTGACTAATCTTTCAAAAGCCATGCAAAACAGGTTCTCTAAAAATCCTTCCCTAAATATGTGTCACATATTTATTACATGCTTTACATCATGAGATCCCTATCCAAATATGTATTACATATTTTATTTAAAAAATAAACCTCAACAAAAAAAGTATGTAATACATTTCAACTACATTTATAAACATATTATAAAGCATTAAGTAGAACTTATTCATAAAACCTCAAGCATTATATACATCCTTACTCCAGTATAGCAGACTAGATTGATATAACAAAGTATTATTTTAAAATAACATAAAATATACAAATAAAGAAAATTTAATGACACTATGAATAGTTACATGATCTTTTAAAAATAATCACTCTTACAGGATAAGATGTGTCATTCCTTGAGTTGCAAGTATGTTTTTGTAAAAATTTTTTCAGTGGCTGAAAACATTTTTCTGAATATATACCAGTTGGAAAAATATGGAAGAAGTTGAAATAAACTAAAACCAATATATTCCTCTGATTATTTCATTTCCAAATAATATCATTTCTTGTTTGATAAATTTAAGATAACACTATGAACAATTTTTTTCCTGGAACTTCATCCAATTCTTTCATTGTTGGCTATGTGTATTTTTGTTTGAAAGAAAGCATTTATAGTTCATCTTTATTTTCAGTACATACAAATGGAGAATTCAATGTAGGGTTTCTTTATCAGTGTCTATACTGGCATGCCCAAGTTTCATTCATTAAAGAAATTTTTTGTGTTAGAATAAGAATTATTTTGCATTAGCAGCTTTGCTTTGCCAGCTCTCGTTTTCTGCCTCCTATGGAGTTTATGAGAGTTTAGAAGAATAGGTTTAAGTGAGAGCACCTTTATATGATTTGTAAAATTATATGCTGTATATAACCTCTGGGTAGTGATGATATTCATTCAGCAAGTGGTTTCATTGCACACTTGCAAGTTGTCATTGATCTTTATCTCAAGAGGGTTTTTTATTTGTACACTTAACTACTAGAGAACTTTATATTTTTGTATGGCTTTGAATTACTGTCTAGCATCCTTTCATTTCAACTTGAAGGACTCCCTTTAGTGTTTATTGTAGGATTGGTCTAGTGATAATGAACTCTCTCAACTTTTGTGCATCTGGAAATATCTTAATTTCTCCCTCACTTTTGAAAGACAGTTTTGCCAGATATAGAATTCTTGGTTCACATTTTTTTCCCAACACTTTAAATATGTCATCTCATTGTCTTCTGGCATGTGAGGTTTCTGCTGAGAAATCTGCTAACAGTTTTATTGAGGATCACTTTCATGCGATGAGTTGTTTTTGTCTTGCTGCTTTCAAGGTTCTCTCTTTGTCATTGTCTTTTGAAATAGAATACATTTTTGTGTAGTCTCCTGAAATTATCCTACTTGGAGTCCATTGAAGTTCTTGTATTTGTATATCAATATTTTTCCACAAATTTGGGAAGTTTTTGTCCATTATTTCTTTAAACAAATTTTCTTTCCCTTTCTTCTCCTTCTAGAATTCCACAACTTCTATATTGGTTAGCTTGAGGATGTCCCCTAAGTCCTTTGTCTCTGTTTACTTTTCTTCATCTTTTTTTTTTTTCTTTTCACTCTCAGGCTTATCTCAAATGGCATGTCTTTGCATGCAGTGATTCTTTCTTCTGCCTATTTGAGTCTGCTGTTGAACCCCTATCATGAATTTTTCAATTAAGTTATTCTATTTTTCAGATCCAGAATTTCTGTTTGGTGTTTTTAAAAAAGATGTAATTTCTGTCTCATTATTTTTATTCTCATTTTGTTCAAATATCATTTCCCTGATTCCCTTTAGTTTTTTCTGGTGTTTTCCTTTACATGTTTCAACATATTTAAGAAATTTTTAAAAGGTATTTGTCTAGTAGGTCTGAAGCCTGTGTTTCTTCAGGGGCAGTTTCTGAAGGTTTAGTTTGATCCTTCAAGTGGACACTATTTACTGTTTCTTTGTATGGCTTGTGGTCTTTTGTAGAAATTTGAGCATTTGAAAAAACATCCACTTCTCCCAATGTTTGCAGACTGGCTCCATGTTGAAGGAAAGACCTCACTAATAAGCTCAGAGTGAAAACTGAAAACCTTCTTAGGCATTTTCTTGATATGCATTTTCTTTGGGCTTGTCCTAGTGCTTTCTTCCCAATTTCCCAGTATACATGGATGCTTTCAAATGTCTTAATTTCACAAGGAGTCTCATCTCTGCTTCTTCTTAGAGCTTTAACTGTTCTATTGTATTCTCTTGTGCTTAATCTCTTGCACCCAGGCATCTTTGGGTCTGTAGTGCCCTTGTAGTTTTCACAGGCCATGCCCACTACTTTCCACAGTTTTTTCTAGTTTGAGGTCTGAGCCACTTTTGTCTATCTGAGCTCTGGGTTGTGTGATACATAGACTAGACCCTCGGGTAGTCCACAGACAGATAAGCAAATGGAAAATTTGACCCGCCCTGTTCTCCTTAGTTCATGAAAGGGACCTGGAGACTGACCAGACTCCTGCTTCCCCTAAACTGAGTGAGGCAAGGGTAACTAAAAATGCATGAAATTTCCCACCATTTCAGATGTGGTTTTGTCTTGGTTGTTTGCTTGATTGTTATAGATCTTTCATTGATTTTCAGAGCTCCTATAGGATTATTTCAGTCAGGTTCTAGTTATTTATTTAGTGTTTCCATAGGAGAATGAGGGCCCAGAGCTTCCTAGTCTGCCATCCTGCTGATGTTTCTGCTTTCAGAATTAAATAAAATAACTTAATAGAGACTTCCTTGGCATACCACTGGTCTGGTTTTTCTGGCCTCTACTGGTATAGCTGCTTCCTTGATCTTGAATATCTTTTAGACCACTGCATGGCTGACTTCTTTGCTGTGGATTTTGATCCTGACTGAGTGAAGATTCAATAACTTCCTTCCATGCTTGACTCCTCTAAGAGAAAATTTCAGGACAATTAAATTTTGGAACCTCCTCTCCTCTGACCAGAGTCTGTCTTGAGGCATTTTTATTTATCTTTTTGCAAAATGGAGAATGATGAACCTGTTCAAGCAGAAATCCACCTGCTTCAGATAATTCTTCCCTCCTGTTTGCCTCTTTTCTTTTGGAGTGGGGGTCAAGTGGGAGGAGTTGGGTGGGTGACAAAGTGAGGGGAGGAATTGCAGGAACAGAATAGGAGAAGTGTCCAAGTGGTCTTTAGTTGAAAGTTTTAGGGGTGGGGAATTGGGAAGAGTAGGGAAAAAGAAAAGATGAGCAAAGTCATTGATTTATGTTCAAAGTAATGTTATTTCCCCTATTCTCATCTCATATTAATATATAAAATAATCTGTTCTACCAAAATTACTGGACATTACTATGACACTTCTATGACTAGTACTGAACATGACTATACATATTAGTATGACTGCACATTTCCAATACTAGATGGCTAGTATCTAATTTATATTTGTAGTCCAAGCATCCAACAGTGTAATCAAGCACATAATTGGTGCTGAATACATTTTGTACTGATGCAACAATTACCTAGTCTTAAAAGAATGATTCTGAATGTAGATCTTATAAAAAACTAGAGTTTTTAATTCCCAAATAGTGTCACATGAGGTGTCCATACAAAAAATGACAACTATTTAAAGTTGAAGCATATAAAAATATTTAATCATATATGATACTTTTAGCTCTGTGAAGTCTTGAAGGAGTTTATGCAGATAATGAATAAAATTTTTTCCTTGATATAACATTTTCTAATTCTTCTCCTATTTTCTTTCTCTTTTTCTCAACCAATCAACTGGTTGTATTCATGATGTGTTGTTTGCTGAGGACTTTGCAAGGTGCTATAAGACATATTTTAAGATGTCATAGTTTCTGGTTTTAGAAGAACAATACAATACACCTGCTCTCCTCTTTCCACTCTCATTTGGCATTGAGTTCACTTCTTCTGTGCAGGGCTTTCTATTTTCTTCTATCTTCTGCCCGATTTTATTTCAGCTCTTTCTGAGTGAGCTGTGGAAGGAGATGGAACAATAACTTAATTTAATTTTCTTTTGAGAAATAGTGTTGTATATGGGAATACACCTTGGACTTGGCAGCAGATGTGAGTTCTAGGCTTCACTCTTTCACCTTTTACTAATGAGCCATTCATTGTTTAAAGAAATTTAACCTTTATTTCCTTCTCTATAAAATGAGGATACCATAGTGGCCTTACATAACCAACAGGATTTCCTTGGTGGGGGTGGGGAGGTCCATATGGGGCATGTGAGAAGCTGCTAGAAAATGTGAACTGTATTAGTGTTCTTTCCTTTGACCCTCTCTATTGTAGCACTGTCTTTGTTGGAGGAAATGGCACTTCAAGGACTGGAGGGTAGAAATTGGCAGTAACAAATGCTCAAGGAGAGAATGGGCTGCCAAACATCTTTGTGTTTTGGAAACAGGAACACAGGCATGTTTGGGGAGCATATGTGCATGTGTGTGTGTGTGTGTGTGAGATTAGATCATGTCCTTTCCCTGCTCACAGTCCCCCAGGGTCTTAACATAAAATTTAGCATAACATTTGGTGTTCTTCCTATGGCTTTCAAGACCCTTTTCCTTGCTTCAAACTTATTTCCTTTCACACCTTTCTATTCCTACATCTTTGCTTTCTCACAAACACTCCAAGCCCATATCCTGCTCAGGAACTATGTATTTCTGTTTCTTTTCCTATAAGGCTCTCAATCCTAATAATTGCATGACTCCTACTCGCTCTTTATCCGGGTTTCTACTAAAAGGCCACTTCTTCTCCGAGGTCTTCCTTGATCATCTATTTAAAATAGTATTCTCTGTATCTCCTAGTCCCACAACTCTACTTTATTTTTTTCACCATACTTAATGCTACCTATCTTTGTTTTTTATATGCAATTTTAATTATGTGTACCCACCATGCCCCACTAGAATATAAACTCCAGGAAGGCAGGGGCTTTGCCTATTATATTTCCAGCTATCTGTTTAGTGACTAGCACATTATAGATTCTCAATAAATACTTATCGAAATAATAAATGACTGACTGAATAAATGAATAAACACAAGTATACATTCCATGAATTCTAAATAAAAATTGTAGCCAAGTCTATATCTGGGAATGTGTTATCTGTTGTAGATTAAACACCTGATCACAGTTAATAGCACTTAGCTTTTCTCACTTTTTATAGTAGCCCACTCTTTTGCTCTTACTTCAAAAGCTTGAATGGATCCTTTTAAGCCATTGCTTTGAAGGCATTTGTATATTTTTCTAAAGATGTTTAATGAGTTGGAAATAACCATGCATGAAGCACACTTAGTGTAACCTTTACAAAGTTAGCTTTTGCAATTTAGAATTCTTGTGAGATAACTTGCTGGAGGAAAGTGTATTCATTTCTATTAGATTGTTTCTGTCTCAGATGATTTCGAGGCTACTTTACAAGTAATTTAAAATATGAGGTTGTAGCAAAGTGATGAGACACAGACCCTGGAAGACAGAAATCCAAACCGGGCTCATATGGAACTCTATGGACAGTTTTGCTGGCAACATCAGCAGGAGGCAGTTCAAGGCAGCTCTGGCTAAATGTGCAAACCAGTGGCTTGGCTGCTGGCACAGCTGCTTAGGTTGAGGAAAGCAAAACTAAGTATAATTAGTGAGATTTCAAATTTTAATGTCCTAAACACTTATGAGGGTAGCTGCCCTATAAGCAGAGAAAAAAATAAAGAAAATAGGGAATTACAGAGACCTTAGCACAGTTGTGTTAACTCTGACTTTGCTACCACAGTGGTGCTGAGTTTTGTATTACTGCAGTAATTTTTAGCTATAGGATGTGGCAAAGTGCTGAGATGCAAGGATGAGGAACAAAGGAGATAAGTTTGTAATTCTCTAGTAGGTAGAGACTGAATGTTCATAAAAATGCAGTTAAACAGATGCAACTGTGTTTGTTCCTTAGTTAAAAGTAAAACTATAGCACTGGCATCTGGAGCTTTTATAAAGGGTGAAATCACCTTCAAAATTATATTAAAATAGTGTGCAGAGTAAAAGCAGATGTATCATGCAAATATATTTCTTTGTAATCTCTTTTACCATCTTCTTATAATTGACAAGTATAGTTTTCTCCCAGGTTTGGCTAGGAAAACATTTTACCCTAATTTTCTTTATTTCCTTATTTTAAAAAGGACGAAAAACTTGAAAAGGAACATTGGCCTGATACGCTAGGAAGTTACTTGCTGAGCACTGATATGACAATGGAGAGCTTTGCTGTGAGCCAGTCAGGTGCTGCCTGTGGAGATGTTTTTGTTTGCAGCATTTTCACACATATTTATTCAATAAAGCTTTTGTTTTACTGACATTGGAAAACAGCATACTGCATTATGCTGTGATTTTGAAGTGACAGTGCCAGTGGGACTAGGCTAAAAGATTTGAAGTGAATCGAGGCTGAAAACTAAAGCTTTGTTTTTGTTTAGTTAAGAAGGAAAGTTAAATTTAAGATTTTTTTTTCAACTCCTGCTCCCATCACCGGAAAAACAATAACAGCAAAAACAGCAAGAACAATAATAAGAACAACAACCAAACCAAACCTGTGACATCCTTGCACTATTATTAGTGTGAGAATGTCATTCCAAATATATTTCTCTATATTTCTGGGGGGAAATACAATTGTTACAATTTCTTCTTATGATAGGCAATACATATTTAATACTCATTAAGTAATACAACTTTAGTTATAACTTGGCCTTCTGAAAAGTGTCTGTTTAGGATAAAATGATACTGTATTCGTCTGTTTTCACACTGCTATAAAGAAATACCCAAGACTGGGTAATTTATAAAGGAAAGAGGTTTAATTGACTCACAGATCTGCATGGCTGAGGAGGTCTCAGGAAACTTACAATCATGGTGGAAGGGGAAGCAGGCATGTCTTACAGGGTGGCAGGTGAGAAAGAGCCCATGAAGGAGGAAACCATCAGATCTTGTGAGAACTCACTATTGTGAGAACAGCATGAGGGAACACCCCCTTCCAACCACGATCCAATCACCTCCCACTAGGTTCCTCCCTCAGCATGTGGGGATTATGGAGATTACAATTAGAGCTGAGATTTGGGTGGGGACACAGAGGTAAACCGTATCAGATACATATTAGTGAAAACTGTGTCTGTTATCAGGGTTCCTGCAAAAAATGCAAATCATAATAGATTTCTTTCTCACAGCTGAATTTGATACTTAAAACCTACATGTTGAAAGAGTATGATGTTAAACCAATTGTCTTGCAAATGTGCTCTATCTCTGCCCCCAGTGTTCTGATTGACTTTGGTATTCCAGGGAACCTCTTCAGGCCTTTAATTTCTTCATCTAATAGAATGATGTCAATTGCAATATTTCTTGTATGTTCTAACACCTCCATAATCACTTTGTTTCAGATAATATGTAATGAAATTTTGTTTCTCATGTTTTATTTTTGTGCAAATAGACTATAACCTGAAAGTTATTATTCAGTAAATTTGAGTGAAAACATTACTGACTTTTGTATTCATGGAAGGATGAATGAAAGTAATTTTAACAATGCTTCCATAGTTCTGTGTTTTTCTGTCATAACACTCATGTTATCTGCTGATCATTTTATATGCCGTTGTGCTTCTCTAAATTCTACTGATTGCTTCTATTAACAATATGTTAAAGTTTCTTCAATCTTTATAAATAATTGACACACAATAATCATCATCTTCTTTCACTATTTCCTTTCAAATCCAAGAGTAATATTTCATAGTGCTGCTTCACTTACCTTTCATATTTTTCTAATTATTAATCAATAGTCACTATTCATTTTCCAAAAATACTTCTTAATGGCATTTGACCTTGTCAACTATAACCTCCTACCTTCTTGAAATTTGCTCTCCATCATTTCATTCTCAATATTCTTTGTTGGCTCCTCACCTTCCACTAAACATAAGACTTCAGTGTTTTAAGGAGTTGAGGCTGGTCCTATATGCTTTCTCTCAGGCTTCTCATTCATACACTTGAGTTCCATAACTATCAGGTAACTTATATGGCCCAAATCATTACCCGTAATCAAATCATTGCTCCTAAGTCGTATCTGTCTTCTAGTCAACTCTACTCAGACCCCACACTGGCATTTCAGTCTTAACATGTTTAAAACAGAACCCATAGTATCTCTTCCCCAACTTTGCAAGTTAGATATCTATAAGCTTCTCAAACTTTTGTCTCCATATTACATGCCTAACCAAGTCACTAGCTGCTACTCTATTTCAACTCTTAGAATTTACTCTTTTCCGTCTCTTAACTTATTGATATTGCTTTAGTGTAGACTGATCACTCCTCACTGGAACTATTATATGGGCGTTTAATCAGGTTTCTGTATACAATTTTTCTCCTTTTATCTATCACAATGCAGTGGGAGAAATTATTAAAAACTACAGATCTGATCATGTATTTTCTCTACTTAACTAAAACCTTTTAATGTTTCCTGTTACCTTCCAGGTAAGTCCAAAAAACAGGTCATGAAAGATCTTTTTCTCTCCCTACCTACTTTTCTAAATTTATCTATTGAACTTCCCCCACCTGCCCATAGAAGCATCACTGCAAGCCTACACAATATTTATAATTCTCTAGTCAGTAGGCATCCTGTTTTAGATCTCTATCCCTACACTGTTTCCTTTACCTTTACTATTCTTCATCCATGATCAGCCCAATTAACTCCTATTCATCCTGCAAGCCCCAACTACATGAATCTTTTAATAATATTCCCATAAGCACAAATCGTTGTTTTTTTCTTTGCATTTCCAGTGCCTGTTCCATGCTACCTTGTTTAGAACTCGTTTATCTTCTGTTATTAAACATCTTTTATTTCTGCCTCAATCCTTAGTGCCAAATACTGTTCCTGATAAACAGTAGCTATTCAATACATGTTGTGTAATCAACGTACCACAGAAGCATTCCAGCAAATAGTTGAGAAGTATGATTATTAATGCCACAACGTTTGCTGAGGTTTTTGTGATCTTACCTTGTGGCCCTTTCTTCCTATAAAAACAATCTGTGAAGAAAATCAAATAGAAATAGATTGGTATTAAAATCCTGAGGGATGGCTGGGCGCAGTGGCTCACGCTTGTAATCCCAGCACTTTGGGAAGCTGAGGCGGGCAGATTACGAGGTCAGGAGTGCGAGACCAGCCTGACCAACATGGTGAAACCCTGTCTCTACTAAAAATACAAAAAAATTGCCGGGCATGGTGGTGTACACCTGTAATCCCAGCTACTCAGGAGGCTGAGGTGGGAGAATTGTTTGAACCCGGAAGGCGGAGGTTGCAGTGAGCCGAGATCATGTCACTGCACTCCAGCCTGGGCGATGGAATGAGACTCCGTCTCAAAAAAAAAAAAAAAAAAAATCCTGAGGGATAACGTGGCTGTTGATGGGAAAAGATCAAGAGGAGGAAGCTGGAGTATTTTGGGTACTTCTAAAGGGGAGATGGAGACCATCTGGAGAGGAGGATGCGCAGGAATGAGTGCCAGGACAGAGATAAAAGTGAATGGAAAGGAAATGGTGGCTGAACAACATCAAAGAGGCATCCCTACTGCAAAACTGAGCAAATAACTGTGTACTTGCTCTGGCAGAGATACAAGTAGGTGGCATTGGATAATCTATTCTGATGGGTATGACAAGGACTAAACAAAGAGGTCATAATTTGATATAAGACAGCTTCCTTCAGTGTAGCAGGGCTTATGTGCTTAGGAAAAGGTAACATAAAACAACAGGTTATTTTCTGAGATTCAGTTTTTCTTTATGTGCAAACGTATTGAAGTTTGAGTTTCCTAGCTTAAAAAACACTAACAAACTATTAATGTAAAATAGCCCTCCCTGATTAACAAGTTTCACTCTTTACTTTTTCAGAAAGATCTGTCTAACTAATACAAGGACACCAAGAGCATTATCTAGGTGATATATCCCCCTTTCTGAAAGCAATCATTTTTGTCTTCTGCCACAGATTTTTCTTAGCAAAGCTCAGGTAGACCTGCGTGTGGACAGGAAATTCATGTGATCAAAACAAGATACTGTATCTGTTTGGCTCAGGGAAAAAAAAACCATACATACAAACATGCTCTTCAACCATTTGTTTATAATTAATTGCTAATGATAAGTTGAAAGCTTTGAGAGCAACAGGAAGTGTAAATAATATAGGAAGAAAAAAGACAAAAGAATAGTGTTAATAATAACAGTTGCAGATGGTTAGAGTTTTCCTTGGAAAAGTATTGGTTTAAATTTCTGTTAAATCTTGCCAGATTTCGGGAGATTGTTTGATCTTAAGTAGAACATGTTGCCACTATTTCAATGATAGTAAATGCTGCTGAAACATTTGCAAAATAAAGATCAATACGCTGGAAATGTATGAGCTTATATGTTTAGGTGATAAATCCCTAAGTGCCATAAAGCAGTTACTTTTGTGTGGCTACATTTTCAGAAAATTAAGTTGCATCCTTCAAAGTATTCATACAACATCCATGGTTTAAACTGTAAATCTTCTTGGATGGAATAAGCCTTAGGAATAAAGATTTTCAAAATGCATGTAGACATGTATATTTTCTCTTACATACCTGCAACTAATTCTTTCCCTTATTCTTTTCTTTTCTTTTTTTTTTTGGAGACAGAGTCTTGCTCTGTCACCCAGGCTGGAGTGCAGTGGTGCGATCTCGGCTCACTGCAACCTCCGCCTCCCAGGTTCACGCCATCCTCCTGCCTCAGCCTCCCGAGTAGCTGGGACTACAGGCGCACGCTGCCACGCCTGGCTAATTTTTTGTATTTTTAGTAGAGACGGGGTTTCACTGTGTTAGCCCGGAAGGTCTTGATCTCCTGACCTTGTGATCTGCCCACCTCACCCTCCCAAAGTGCTGGGATTACAGGCATGAGCCACCACGCCCGGCCTTTCCCCCTTATTCTTTAAACAATAAAAACAAAACCACAAAATGCAAGTCAGTAATTCATATTGGTAGTGATATAGATAATGAGAGTTTTTTAGTATAGTTACAAACGAAATATTTGAGTATGCTCTGTAGATGCTTCATTGGTTTATAGCTTGTTGTTTCACATAATTGTGAAATAGTGAAACATTTATCATTGTGTTAAAGTTAGAGCTATTTGGCTATTTAAGAAATTTTAGAAAATGATGAAATAACTATCTCATTCCAACTTGAGAAGCAGTTACTCAATGAGAATATGATACTGAAACCAATGAAAGTTAATGTGTGAGTGGTGAGATAACAAAAAAAAAGAAAAAGAAAAAACACAAGCTGAACAACAACAAAATATTATCCAATAATGTTTTAGCTACCAATATAGATTTTTCTATTGATATGAGTAGAGGGTGGGCATTTAAAGTCACTTTCACTTTCAGATCAATCCTATTTTGGTTTATTTCCAAATC
Source organism: Pan paniscus (assembly GCF_029289425.2). Classification (NCBI taxonomy): domain Eukaryota; kingdom Metazoa; phylum Chordata; class Mammalia; order Primates; family Hominidae; genus Pan; species Pan paniscus. The sequence goes on along the minus strand of NC_073262.2, from coordinate 29,918,580 downwards.
CAAATAAAATCAATAAGGTTCACCTATTGGCCAGTGATTTATTAAAGAATCTGACGATGTATCTAGAACAACTTAGAAGGCTGTTTTATAGGGAGTTATTCTAAAGAAATTATTTGGAAGTTGTCCCTCTTCAATTTACAGCCACAAATTTATATTCCCTTTGTGATCTAAGTGGAATAGATCCATCTTCTGCTCCAATTACTGGTCAATATGTCAGTCAGATCAAATGCCACTAATAAGATGCTAAAAAGTGCTTTTGAGGAACATAGGGATTTCTTCAATAAGGCATAAAGTGTTTTTTAATCCGTTTCTTCCTTGTTAAAAGCCTATGATTCTCACAGATTGTTCTATCATGATGTGGTTTTGATCCTTTATGAGAAGGAAAAACACATGGTGGAATTCTGAAATATAAAGTTAAAAATTGAGTCCAGGTAGCCTCCTCAATAGCAGCCCTACTTGAAATCTTGCGTAATAACACGATCCCTTCTGGAAGTACTGTGAGGAGCAAAATGGGGAAGATTTTTAAGGAAGCCTGTGAAAATATGTGGAAAACTCTTTTCTTTATGAATTAAATCTTCAATACTTGCTTTTGACTTCTAAAGAATTAGGTTTCTCATATTCTGAATAAAGTCCACAAACTCCAGAATACCAAACCAATGAGTAATCATGGGAACTCTATAAAAAAACAAAGATAATGTTGCCCTGGAGAAGAAACTGCCTTTTTAAAAAAAAATTATGTAATGTAAAATTTCATTGCTTCAGGGCATAAGAGCAAAATGACCAATCTCTGAATATTTCCAGTTCCCTCCTTTATCTCATTATTTGTTTATCAGTCTTTCTTCCCATCTGAGCACAGCAATTAAAATAAATTTAATTCCATTCATAGCTAAATGGAATAGGTACAACAGTGAGAAACATCCTAAGAGCAATAGCAAGGGATAGAGATAGGTAGTGGGTGGTGACAAGATCATAGCCATCTGCCCGCTGCATGGAAAATGAATTGGAGAAGGGTTGGGGTGGGGGGGTGAAACTAGAACAGATAATGTACTATCACGGGCCTCTACATGTGGCACAGTGGTGGCTTAGATTAGGGTGGTAGAATTGGTGATGGAATTGAGATTGAAAAATACTTCATGAGTAAAGGTGTAAGGCATTATGTTGGGTTGGATATAGGGCCGGAAGTCATGAGCATTGCTTTATATTCTTCAGTAGATGGGAGATAATATTGGAAGCAGGTCAGGTTGGAGTGAAGAAGATATAGGGATAATAATAACAAGTTGGTTTGGGACATTTGGAGCATACTAAATCTTTTTCTCCTTTCTGTTCCATATTCCATCCACATTGTCATGTCCCCATAAAAGGTAAATAAAGAACCACCGAGGGTGTGACCCATATCACTTTATTTAATCTCAGACTGGCAGAAATATTAAAATTATATTTCCTTTATGTGTGTATGTGTCTATAACACAGAGATAGACACACCTAGCTATGTACATTCCTAATCTGTCTGTCTAGCATCATGATGAAAACAAAACAAAACAAAATTCCATATTTCGCAACATCCCATCACTGTTATGTTAAAGCATTGAAAAATTTCATCGTGGAGCTTTTCTCAGTTAATATTTATAGAGTTGATTTTATGACTCTCTCAACAAAGTGACCAAAATATTAGTTATATTTACAATAGTTATAAATAAGTGCTTAGATCCAAAATCACACAGGAAAAATCTTTGTCTTATTTTGTGTCATATTCTCCTTCCTCCTTGTCATTAAATAAAAATCTCATTAACTGTCATTTAGCTAATGGTTTATATAGGGAGCCTTCTTCTTAGAATTGCCAATAGTCAAACAGATCTTGATAGCACTTAATTTTGAGTATTTGGGTGCAAGAAATTCCACAAATGGCTTTTCTACTCATATTTTTAAGGGTTTCCTTCTCTTTTCCAGAGACTGTTTCTTCTGTGTGAACTGTAAAAGGACCTATTATGCTTTATCTTCAAGCCCAGCAATGAATGTAAGGTTCAGAAAATTTGACAGATATCCCCCTCCACGACTTATCTTTTAAATGAAAAATAAATTTAAGAGCAATACCAAATGATTTTGACCAAGTTTGGAAAAAAAATGTACTTCTTTAGATCTGTATTTGCTGGCAAAATGATTGAAATTTGTGGTAAATATTTGAATACGATTAAGAAAACCTAATTTGAAGATTCAGGCTCTCATTCTCTAGTATAGATGTGCCTGCTCCTTGGCAGAGCATTTAAAGTGTTCCATAGCATACCACCAGGCTACTCTTCTATCTTTATCCTTGTCTATGAGACAAATGAAACTGCTTGTCATTCTCTACTTTTCCTAATTATGTTCTCTAGACCTGAAATCTTTTGCTGTCTTACCAGATCACTTTCTTTCTCACCTTTCGTTCAAAACTCTCGTATTCAACACTCTCCAAATTTTGATGACTTTTCTTTCAAGGCCTGTCTCAAATGCTATTTCCACCATAACAGTGTTTTGCTATTTTTCTTAAGGCATTTTTCATAATTTGCTACTTTAACCTTGTAAAACTCATGCTTATCCCTGTATTTGTTACTCTGCTTATTGTAGTGACTTGCACATGTCATGCAATCAGTAAATATTTTTTGAATTAAGTTGAATCACCCCCGCTGACAACTCCTATTTACGTAAGACATTGGGAAATTATTCAAATCACAGAATCATCTTGTTTGCATCGACAAAGGTAGTGTACCGGGCTCTCTCCATTATATTGCCTCATTAGGCCTCATTCACCAAACATGAGTTGAACACCTACTAATTGCAGCATGCTGTGTTGCTCTGTCCTGTAAACAGGACCATGTATAATTACATAATCATACATCAGGGAAAATATATAATTATGTGCATCTCACATATTCAAAATAACTTTCTAAAATAAAATAATTAGACTAACTTGATATCAATTAAATCTTGTCCAAATAAAGACTGAATATTCAGCTTTGTTCAATCTCTTGTAAATGCTGATAAAGAGAGTCAATCTTTCCACTTGAGAAAAACATTTATCACATATCTAACCCAGGCACTCATTTATTCAATAATTTTCTCTACCAAAATTCATACGTAAAGAAAAATGTGTTTCATCTCAGCACCTTGGTTGGTTTTCAGAGACGCTTATTAGGATTTGGTTTCAGAGTCTCTGATTTTAGATAGGTCTCTTAGGATTGGTTATAAGAGCTGAAGCCTCGGAGGCAGCAAACAATTGTGGAAAATCTGTGAAGTAATGTTGTCCTTGCAACATTTTCCGGCCTACTTTTCAGGACCCATGGGATTCAGATAAGCACTAAGTGTGTGTCCAAAAAAAACCACTGAGGTTTTTAAGCCACTGTCCATCCTTGGTATAACTTTTTCATGAAAAATTAACTTAATAGAATACACTCTTTTTCCATGATTAAAAAACTTAAGAGATCAGGGACTACCTGGGCGTGTGTGATCTGGCAATTCACTGTTTTAATTTAAAATGTCCAGGCAGTATTGCATTCATAAAATGACCACACTGGTATGTAAGCCAAAAAGCATAAGAAGTGCATTATGGGTAAGGAGTTTATTTTTGTTATTCTTTTGAAATCTTCAGCTGGTATTAAAAACAGATCTTTTGAGCTAGAACAACAGTCGTACAGGTAGACTTCCTACTTTTGGAAAAGATCTGGTCTTTAGCTTATGGGAACCGAGCCGAAGCAGATGTGAAAAGTTCAACTAAAGGAAGAACAGATTAAACGCACTTTTGTGGTTGAAAAACCAAAACAGATGTTATTATTAAACCACAAAAACCTGGGTGCATTTAAGTAACACTAGGTGTCTGAATTTTACATTTGTATTTAAAATAATTAAGGCATTTTAAAGCCACAGAGGCTATTGTGTGCTATCAAACTCTTAATCTTCAAATCAAAAAGTTTGCATATTAAAAAACTCTCAGAAATATTGAGTGTCTGCCATTGTGTTTGTCATCATCTGAAAATGAGAAAGAAAGCATCTGACAATTAAAAACAAAACCTTTTGGTGATGTTTACATTATTTTTCAAAAGCATTTTGAAACCATCCATTTGCGTACTTTTGTTTTTTACATCTTTAGATAGCAAGCAACCCTGAAATGTCTAGATTACTGTTTTTACAATGTAAATCTTAGAGAGATTAAGTCACAGAACAGAATTAAGATGTTGCCAATATATGAATTCACAGGCCGTTGTTCCACTAACTGGAATACTTCCCTACTCATGACAACCTCTACCATGGGATACAAAATGGTGTGGGAAAGCAAATACAAATCAAAATTGTCCCACACATTCATGCCTACACTTTGATATTTAATTTTGAATTTCTCCATAAATTTTGTTCTAATATGCCCTCTCTCTACTTCAATCCAAAGAGGTTAAAAGTCCAAATCAAAAGCTGTTGTCCTGTGAAAAATCCTGTACTAGAGAAAAGCCAACAGAGAGAGAGAGGGGGTGGAAAAAGGAAAGGTAATAGTGATTCATTTCATAGTTAGATGCCCTCAATGATTAATCTAGATATGTTCTACACACTGGGCCAAAAGGGATGTATTTAGATAAAATGAACCTTAAGGATGTAATCTTTTACCTCTATTTGGAAAAATAAGTATTGCATAATGTGGGATGATTTACGAAAGAGCTGGGAGGATGCCAAGCTTCTATATTATGTAGTCTTTGAGTGTTGGAAGTGGAAGAATTTTTATTAATTATCCATTCCCATTGGAAGAATTCTCTTTTCCACTCTGGATATCAAATTAGGAAGGAAATGAGGGTGACTTATAAATTGTTTTGGATTTTTTTTTTCAAATCACACATGCTTTTTATCTCTACATGCTCTTTTAAAAAGTTCTCTGAGATGATCCTGACTCCCACCCCTGGTTCTCTCATTCTGCCACCCCCTCCTTGAGAATCCCAGCTTTTTAACATTCAAGGTGGGACTGACTACTTCTTCAGCTGATCACTCTAAGCTATTCATGATATGGCCAGACTGCTACAACCCCCAGAATTTATACAAGACTTTGTATCATCATTTTGGTTACATGTTGAACTCATAATATTTTAGATAAAGTTTTGTTAATTAAATGTGCTCTCATAATTTCATGTTTCTTTTACATTTTAAAAATGTGACTACTAGAAAATTTAAAATGACTTATTTGGCTTACATTTGTGGCTTGTATTATATTTCTGTTGGACACCTCTGCTGTATCTGGTAAAGAAAAAGATAGTGAGAGAAATATGTGACTTCTAGGGGAAAATGATATAATGCATCACTTTACTCTGAGCTACACTCCACCATTGGTGGCAACAGTTTTTAATATGTGTGGAAAGCATTTAAAAACAAGTTAGGTAGTTAGCAATTCTTGGAAGAAATAATGGGCAAGATCCCAGAGCAAGCATCTTTCAGTTGGTGGGGCCAATCGTGATGGAGAGGAGAGATGGCAGTTCAGCAGGGATGCTGTGAGGGGAAGCCCCTGCCGGGCATTAGCACTGTGTGTAGGGACTAGTTACCTATGGATGGAGTAAGCTGCACTCCCCAAGGAAGGTGCATTCTAGTTAAGACTTAGATGTGGATAATCCAGTGTATGGAGTTCTTTTGAGAAACTGTAAAAGGGAGAAACAAGAATACAGGGGAGGGGTGAAACTTTCTAACAATTAGAAATCATTTATTAATGTTTAAATTTCATAAATATCCATTTAACCTCTTTTGAGGTCTATTTAAGCCTTTTTCTAGTCAGTGGGGAGGGAACAAGAGGGAAAATAAAAACTTCTCTCTATATCCATGATGTTTGCATTTAAAGAAAATAGAAAGATGGTAACAAGCAGACAAATTATGTCAGGTTTTTTTTGTTTGTTTGTTTTGTTTTTGTAAAGAAAATAGAACAAAAAGATAAAGAGTGAGGGCATGTTGATTTGGAAAAGGTGGTTAGGAACCCCTTTTTGAGGCAGTGACCGTTAAGCACAGACCTGATGGAAGTGATAGAACAAATCAAGCAGATAACTGTGGAAGATATTCCTGGCAGGAGAGCAGCCACTCAAAGCCCCTGAAGCAGGAAACTGCCCTGAGTGTGTTTGAGGAATAACAAGGGACCAGTGATGCTATAGAGCAGTGAGTGACTGAGAGAGTGCCAGGAGGTGAGACTGCAGAGAGAATTGGGAATCTAACTTATTCTTGGAGAGATCGGGTCTCCAAGGATAAGTGATGGCCAGCCTCTGTAGGGCTTTGAGCATAGTACTGATATTATCTGGCTATGTTTGAAAGGATCCCTCTGACATTTAAGTGGAAACACAGATTCTAGGGAAGCAAGGGGGAAGAAGGACCAGTGAGGAAGCTGTTTGAATAGGCTCGGTGAAAGCTGGTCATAGTTTAGAGGGCTAGGAGTGGAGGTGGTTAGAAGTGGTTAAATTTAAAATAAAGGCGTTTCCCGACTTACCATTGTTTGACTTACAATTTGCAAACTTTACGATGGTGTAAAAGTGATACACATTCAGTAGAAACAGTATTTTTGAATTTTGATCTTCTCCCAGGCTAGAGAATGCAGTACTACACTCTCTTGCAAACCCACAGTTCCCAGTAAGCCATGTGATCACCAGGGGAAACAACTGATACTCTATGATGTAGAGATGCTCCTCAACTTACAATGGGGTTACATCCCAATAAACCCATCCTAAGTTGAAAATATCATAAGTTGAAAATGCATTTGATAAACCTAACCTACTGAGCACCACAGCTTAGCCTAGCCTACCTTAAATGTGCTCAGAACACTTATATTAGCCTATAGTTGGGCAAAACCATCAGGCAACACAGTGCACTCTAGAGTATCTGTTATTTACCCTAGTGGCCACATGGCTAGGAGCTGTGGCTCCCTGTTGCTGCCCAGCATCATGACAGAGTATTGTACTGAATTTTGCTAGTCTTGAAAAAGGTCAAAATTCAAAATTTAAAGTTCAGTTTCTGTTGAATGCCTATTGCTTTCATTATAAGTCATGTACCATCTCTACTGCCAGATGATTTTTCCCAACTATAGGCTAATGTAAGTGTTCTGAGCACTTTTAAGGTAGGTTAGGCTAAGCTATGATAGTTTAGGTATACTAGGTACATTGTTGACTTACAATATTTTCAACTTAAGGTGGATATCAAGACATAACCCCACTGTAAGTCAAGGAGCATCTGTATTTCATGAATTTGAGCCAAAGGCTTTTCTTGATGGGTTGCATTTATAGACGAGGGAATGAAAATAATCAAGAATAAACCCCAAATTTGGGCCTCTATAGCTATAAAAATGGAATCACCATTTATAAAGACAGAGAAATATGTAATAGATAGTAATAAACCAAAGATGCATATTGTAAATCACAGGATATTTGCTAAAGGGATAGCTAAAGAATGAATAACTAAGAAGTTAATAAAGGAGAATACCAAACGATGAAAAATATTTGATTAATCAAAAAGAAAAAGCAAAAATGAGAAAAAGTCTAAAACAGGTGGATTAAATACAATAGAAAACAATATGGCACAGACTTAAATCCAAATATATGCAATTCCTTTAAATGGACAAAATACTCCATTTTAAAAATCTAAGCTGACAGAATGACTTCAAAATATAAATTGAGAAGGAAACTGTGGAGTAGGAACAGGTATAGATGAATGAAAACGAGTGTTCAGTTTGGAATGTATCAAGTGGAGAGGATTCCTTGACTGTGGAATATTGAATTCTGGAGTTCAAGAGAGAGGTCAAGGTTAAAAATGTCAATTTGAATCCCCAGAATTTTTGAACAGTTAAGAGTCAGCCTCTCGAATTTGTGTTTAGATAAACAGTGACTAGGTGACAAGTTAAATAACTATTTGGAAGACATGTTTCAAAACATTACTATTACTCGTATTAGCAAACTTGTCCAATTTCTTTCATTTTAAGATTCTATAAACGATCAAACAAGTATTTCACTGAGAGAGAATTCAGACCAGTTGGTGACTCCAGTTGTTGCCAAATTTGTAGTCTACCATTATAAGATGAGTCCATGATCCTTCCCGGTGAACTATTTCATTTCTTCAGAATAAAAAGTTCTTTATTTTGTTTCATCTAAATCATATGAAACAACTCTAAAGCCTACTAGCCTTCAGCTCCTTTCAAGGGGCTCCAAATTGCCCTCAGACTCATTCATTTACTTTACTAAATGCCACTGAGACAGTCACTGATAAATTTTATTTTGTTAAGATTTTACTTTTGTTAAAAATATTTTAAGAGTTTTAAATATATATTATATATAAATATATAGTGTGTGTTTGTGTGTGAATAAACAAGGGAATTCAAATTTTTTAATCCCTGCCTTTTGTTTCTTCCTGATCACTATCTTTCTAAATGTGTCATTAAAAATAAAATGCGAAAATATTTTCCTACTGTGAAGTTGTTTTTGATTAGCATATGGATTATTATTATTATTCTAACATAGAGTTCTCGCCACTATAGCTCTTGCTTTTTGATTCATATCCAACAGGTAGTCTTTTTTTAAAAAAAATTATTTAGGTATTTGCCACTCTGAATGAACTAATATTTCAGACCTAATTCTGCAACTTTTTACTTGACTCTTTTAAATGTCATCTTCATTTGCAGCCACATTTCTAGATTCTCGAGATGTTTGTATATTAACTCTATATTCTGAAGCAATAGCTCTCTTTTAAGCTTTATGTTATGAAAAATAAATATGCTTCCTTCTGCATCTCTTAATCCAAGCCATTTACAAAAACTCTGTGCAGAAATGAGAGAACGGAAGCCCACATCATACCATATCAAGTATGCTTCTTCTCTAGTACACATTGATCAAATGGCTCTAGGTGCATTTCATTGGAGACACATTTATCTTACATGAATCACATCATGTATTCTCTGCAAATAGGAGCTAGGAGAATTGAGAGAGGTAGAGAATAGGAGAGGACACTGTAAATAATAGAGGCTATTCTTCCCTACCTTCTATTCAATTGATGCTTACCTTGTGATTTGGTTCTCATGAAATTACTATTTTTATATCGTTCTTAGTTTGATCATTTTGTCAAGCTGAGTGTGATTTTAGTTAAAATTTTTTTTGATATGCAATATAGCTCATAAACATGAGCCAAACTTCTTCATATAATGCTCAATCATAGAAAAAATGATTAGTTTCATAGCTGGAGGAAAAACTGCCTGTATTGTTCTTATTGGGACACATTAAAAACAATTTCAAGGGCAATTTTGACTGCACATTACTACTATGCTACAAATAAGGTATGAAACCTTTAAGATATGACTAGTCTTAACTGTCCCATAATTTAACCTACAATCTCTATCTTATCAATAAAGATAGGATGTGTAATTTCTGATGGGAATCAAGAACTATTATTTTGCTTTTTCTTAATCTCCCAAACTAGAAACATTCCTTTAAAATGAAGTTAGTGAAATGTTACTTGTTATCTGTAGTAACAGATAACCTGTCCTTTTCTATTTCTATGTGATCACAAATTTTATTTTGTAACCCATCTATCTTTTAATATATTCTGGAATTCCCTTAACATTGTGTAGATTTTCCCATGTTCAGATATTCTGGCTTGAATTCAGGGGGCAATAATAGATACTCCTTAAGTGTAGTTTTAGTTATCATCCTGCAAAGTGCTTAGCACCAGTCTTTTCAATTTCTGCTCTTGCAGCTTCTCCTCTTCATAAACCAAATTTCATAGTGCCTTCAAGGCCCAGGCAGAGATTCAGCATTTTCATAACGTTTTCTCTGAATAGTAATGCCCTATGGTAAGAATTTCCTCTCATAATGTACTCATCATGTGTAAAATAATCATTCACTATTAAAACAAATGTTGTTTTATAATTGTTCCTGTATTTATTCAGTAAATATGCAGTGAACATTTACTATAATCCAAGCATGTTAGGTACTGTGATAGAACAGTAGCAAAATAAAGTCTCTTACAGTCTAGTCTAATTGTAATGGTAGTACATTTGAAATGTATCCACAGTCAAGTAAAGTGTGGTTTAATATAGAGAAGGCCTGGATTCCATAAGAGCATGCATATTGTTTTCTTTGATTCTACATTGGAATCACCCTAAAACCTTTTAAAACACACCAGTGCCTTGGTCTAATGTCTGTATTCTTATTTACTTGGTGTAGAACAGACCTGAGACATGAGTATGATGAAGGTGCCCTAGGTAATTCTAATGTACAGCTAGAGTTGAGAGCTACTGGGCCTCACTTCTGCTGAAGCCTGCTGCAGAGGCTTAGTTTACTAGATGCTCACATGTGCCCCTCTGGCCAACCATCAGTACCTTATTGGGCTTATTGGGCTTTTCCACCTTTCAGCAAAAATGGTAATAGTCAACGCCTTTTTTTTTTTTTTTTTTTTTTTAAGATGGCTTGCTTTTATCCTCATTTTTTTTGGTAGGATCTTTGGTACTACCAGTAAGGAATAAACCTGTGGATGCTCTGCTTCATAGCTGCCAGGAATAGCAGCCTTTGGAATTCTTCATTTATAAGTCATCTAATCAATTGAAGATCAGGCATCTGTAATCTTCATCCTCAGATAATGAATAACATCCATTTTATTTCTTTTACCAGCCCCTTTCAGTGTGATATGTTGGCCGTTAAGCTTTGTCTCCAGCTTTTCTCTAATTTTAAAGATGGTTTTCTGGGTCCAGCAATAATTTTTAATTTTTTTGAGTAAAAAATAAGAAATTCTGTGTGTATGATAGATAGAAAAGGATGAATAGTCTTGCTAATTAACCAGATCCACGCTACCAAAGAAAAAATTGGAGGCATTTATGCCAATTCAGGCCAAAAATAATATTGTTTAAGGTACACAAGTAATTGAAGAATCAAGTTTTTCCTCCATCTGCCATGTATCTGGGTAATTGCCTTATTTCCCCACCATTTATCACACTTTCCTTTTAATTTTGCTGCATAAACCTCATGGCCTTACCTTTTGTAGTATTGTTTTTTTCTTTAACTACATACTGATCAAAGGTTTAAAAAAACATGACTATAATCAGCATCATTACTTAAAAGGTAAAATTATTAAAATATAGTAATTCACTAGATAGGACAACGCAATTCAAAGCACCAAAAAGATAACAGGTTTAGCAAAACGGGCATATGTTAGTGATTATGCAATCATTTATTTCCCACAGATTTCTTTTTATAGGAAACTTCGGAAAATCCCAGAAGAACTGACCGAGTCATTTAAACCACAACAGGTTTCTTTCAACATCAAAACCATGGGTACGAGTGGGCGAGGAATTTTTTTTTTTAAGGCAGGGACAGCCTGGTTCTGACCGTGCAAAGCTGTGGCTTTGCCTCCTATGGGCGCCTTGTGAGCAGCAGATCCGACTTCCTCCTCAAACCAAGTTATCCTGAAAACACCCAAGCAGAGGAAGCATTTTTTCACCATGACATGGGAAAGGGCCACAGGGATCCAAATGGAAATGGACATTTCATGTGAGTGACTGTGTCTACCCCACCTTGGCTTCTTGCCTAATGCAACAGACACTTAGGTGGCTGAAGAGGGAAATTTTTGTTAAAGTGAATCCAGCTCTGAGTTGGACACACAGCTTTTTGACTGGCGGCCGAGTTCCTTGTGCTAGCTGGCAAAATTAGCAAATTTTTCTTTTAGTTGTTGTTACTGGGTTTTTGAAAATGCCTCATTTCCTGGTAGCAGTTTTCTTTCTCTAGGAGATAAAGGGAAAGATCTCTTCTATCTACACCACATTAACACTTCTATCATCTTATAAACTATTTTCTCAACCAGGCATCCCCTGAAGACTCACTCTGGCTGTCCATGGCCTCTTGACAGCTGGCTTATAGCCATATGGTCTCAGAAAAGTCCTCCCTTCCTTGAGTGTGTGTGTTGATGGGAGTCTGTTTGCCATCATCAGAAGGTTCATTGTATGTGTATGACTATGGGGCTGTATGTGTGTGTATGTGTGTGTGTGTGCGTAAGGGGTGTGCAGAGTGCCTAGTTTTAAGCTTTAAAGCATTCTCAAATAATACAATAGAGAAAACTAGACACTACAGTGACGCTACTTCCCCTGTTGCTTCCTAGGGAGTAACATGTAATCTCTTGTGATGGGCCAACTATTATATTGATGTCATACACATCACTGTGTTAATATGAAATAGGCAGTCTTTTACACTGGTGGCAGAGTGAATTTACACAATCTTTCTGGATGGCATTGTAGTACTACAAGTCACGAGCTTTAAAATTGTCATATTAGGAATTGATTTTAAGGTCATGTTCATAGGTGTACACTAAGATTTATTAGGTAAGATTTTTGTTGCCAGAGAAAAAGTGAAAACAACTTAAATGTCCAACAGCAGGAGAACAGTTAGTCAGCTACAGCATGTTCATCTAATTAAAGATTTTGCAGTTGTGTTTTTAAAGAATATCCAATGATATGGGGATAAGGTTTTAACTAATGTAGGGTGAAGGGAAAAAAGAATAAGAAACTAACACAGTTTTGTGACAACTTCCTTTAAATATATATGTATTCTTCTATAGACTAAATCACTAACAGCAAATATACTAAAGTTGTAGCAGTGATTTTCTCTATAGATTGGCATTCCATGTAGGATGGACGGATAGATAGATAGATGACAGATAGGCTAGATAGATAGATATTATATAGAGAAAACTTTTTCTTGTAATGAGGAAAATGCAATTTATTAGACGTATAAAAGAAAAATGTTTACCCAATCTATAAATATTTCAAAGTATGAACATATCTAATGTTAAAATATATTTAATAGAACATTTTTGTTTCATAGGTCTAACCACCACAGAAGAGAAATTGTTTAAACCCCAATAAGAAATCCTAGATAGGGCAGGCCAGGCGCGGTGGCTCACGCCTGTAATCCCAGCACTTTGGGAGGACGAGGCGGTTGGATCACGAGGTCAGGAGATCGAGACCATCCTGGCTAACACGGTGAAACCTCGTCTCTACTAAAAATACAAAAAATTAGCCTGGTGTGGTGGTGGGCACCTGTAGTCCCAGCTACTTGGGAGGCTGAGTCAGGAGAGTGACGTGAACCTGGGAGGCGGAGCTTGCAGTGAGCCGAGATCGCACCACTGCACTCCAGCTTGGGCTACAGAGTGAGACTCCATCTCAAAAAAAAAAAAAAAAAAAAGAAATCCTAGGCAGGGCAGAGGTTTAGAGAACAACTAGTCATGCTCACTACTTTGACAGTAAAGAAACAAGAAGCACAGAGAGGTGATATTTCGTCTATTGTAGTTGTAGCTGGTTTATGATAAAGTCAGAACATGTCCTAGCACAAGCCCATTCCAAGAAACTGAATGCATATAATTCTTAATGTTGTTCTTTGTTTACATTAAGTCATTGATTTTGACTTGAGTTTTGATAATTTGGTTGGCATATTTACCCACCAAATGCTCAACTGTCTCTTGTATTGTGGTTCATTTAATCTTCTGAATTCAAAAAGATTAACACAACATTGACAGTAGCCTTACACTTTATGTGGACAATGTCTGACCAGCCTTATATGTAGCAGGAGTTTCTGTGTTTGAACCTGTAGCTATTTATGCATTTGAGTTTTAACATGGATGATGTTGAATTACAGACTGTTTAATCAAAAATGCAAGGAAAATAAACCAAAATAAATGATTTTCGATCCAGTAAGACAAGTTCTTTTAGTAAGGTATTTTTTTTCCTACACGAAGTACAGAACCTTGTAAGAATTCAATAAATACTTGTTGACTGCATTAATAAATGCATGATGTTTGGAAGCACTTCCCTGGTGGTATAGAATTATAATAGTTAGAATTGGCTGCAATATTTAAATAATTCTTTAAATTGATGGAATTGAGATGTCCTGAATTACAAGAATAGATTATTTTGGTTTAAACTCTTCTATTTCACAATATGTAGGTCTTATGTTACAAATATTAACTATGAAAACATTACATAATATTACCTGGTATTCCAAACTTCTCACAATTGAGACAGTGAATATTTACAATTTCTAAGTAGAGAATATTTAAGGTAATAAGTTCTGAATAATATTTATTAACTATATTTAAATGATCCATCTGTTTATTAAAAACTTAAGTCTTTTGGAAATCACTTTATAAATGCAATTTTAATTCTTTACCATATCCATAGACCACTGCTTTCTTAAGAAAAGAGATTAAATGATTCAGGTTTAGAGAAACAAATTACTGTGCTAATCTTCAGGTATTTCTCTTCTTGATGCAGCCACTAATGTCTAATCGGAGCAGCACAGGCCCTATCACAGTAGTTTTTTCATTAGTGCTCCACTGACTTATTTGTCAGGGATTTCAAATCTGGTGTAAGAAACATACTAACCTTTAGCATTCATACAAAGCTTTCAGAAACCCACTGGCTCTTCTAAAATAACCCACAGAATCGGCCTTCTGCAAAGTTAGGTGGTGCCACCATTCAGAAAGACTCCAAATGTAATACTGGAGCGAATGGTGGCATTTATAGACTTGTTTTTAAGGTTCCTAGAAATAAAGAGCCAGGTTTCCCTATGACATGAACTATTGAGAAGCCCGGAGGAGGATGGGTGGATCTGTCCCACAGTGGTAAGGTGTTTAGCTCGACCTGATTTTTTTTTTTCTTACGAAATTGGTAAGTATAACTTAAAAGCCAGGTTTTCAGCTTTCTTTGATAGTTGGAGATCTGACAAAACTGGGTTCTCTTCCTCTCTTGGCACTAACCTGCTCGTGCTGGGTAGAGGCTGCCTCTAGATGAGGCAGGTGCCCTTTAATTTGCCACACTCTGCCTCTGCCCTTGCCTGCTTCATGCATTTATTAATACATTTCCTGCTCTGTCAGTATGGACATTATTTTTTAACCTCTGTCAAAGAACGAAAGCATTGTTGGTGCTTCCTTCTGCTCTAGGTGTGTTTCATAACTTGACTCAATATTTAATTCCATATTGCATTAGAAAGTACACTGAAATTTCAATAGGTAAATTTCTTTTATATCTTTTTAAGTCTGAATTATTATAAATTTTCTGCATTTATTTTATATATTTTTTTCTGTTTTTAAGGAAACGATGAAAGTCTTCCTAACCAGTCTTTCTCGCTATTGCAGTCTTCGTTGCTCTCCCTGTTTTCTGAACTCTTATAGCATTTATTCTCTCTACCTAATAATTTACCTCTTAAGATTGGCTCTATGATGTTCTAAAATTCTATTGAATGTGTTAAACCTTTTTCTCCATGAAGAGCAGAGATAATGCCTTTTACTTTCCTGCTGTCGTAGAGCCTAGCAAAGTTCTGATACACAGCAGATCTGAAGTATGCTTATTGGTTAAGTATTTTCCAATTTCATACGATTTAACCTAAAACATTAATTTTCTTTAGCACAAAATCATGTATATGGCAAGTCAAATAATACCAATTTCTTTTTCATGTCTTTAAAAAAGAAGTATTTCTAACAAATGCATAATGTAAAAATCTAAGCTCTTGCCCTGAATTTCTATTGCCTTATACATTTCTTCTTACCACTACTGAGGCAGTGTTGTCCTCTTTTAATTTCTCTATTAACTTTAATTAGGCTCATGAGTTTGCTGGCCAGGTGGGTTTTCCCCAAACAGTCACAACTCCGTATTCCAGGCTAGCAGTAGACTTACATTAAGCTGCAGATTTGAAGCAGAATCTAACATTATAAGCTGTAGAAGGTGCCAGTGCCACCACAGCTCATTTTGTCCACTGAGGATTTCAGCAGGCAGCACTTTTAATAAGCCAGGCTCGGCATTTTTCAAGGAATACTTTGGGATCCATCTTTGAAAGCAATATTGGTTACGATTCCATTGCTGGAAGATTTCCGAGAAAATAACGTTTGTCCTCTTGAAAGTATGCTTGGTTCATACAGCATAAAGAACACAAACAATTCTGAGCAACGGGTTCTAAATTTTACCGTAACATATCTCTCACAGGTAATTTTCCAACCGCATTGTAATGGGAGCATGATAGAGTAGTAAGAATTAGTTCCATTTTAATCTTTTATTTTATTTTATTTTGTCTTTTAAGAAACATATACTTGCCTATGTCACTTATATATTTTAGTGCATTAACATAGATGTTGTTTGTAAGTTTCTTATGAAAAATATTTACAAAGAAACAAAACAGAACTGAAAAGCTTCCTGTGATTCTACAGGGCATTAGATCGTCTCAGGTACTGGCTGCTGGTTTAATAAAAGGATAGGATTTCCATTTACTCCAGGCAGGCTTAATGTATTGTTCTCGGAGTGAGACAGTCAGAATGAGTCAGGAGCCAAAGAATACACTTTATAGACACAAATAATCGTAAATTCAGAATGTCACCTTTAGGCAGAGGCATTTTTATTATTGTTAGTGGAGCTGCTGAGTAGGTTTGATGTTTTATTCTCTTGAGGACTCAATGTTCCCGAGTCCTGGAGCCCTGTCTTTATCAGGCTCGCAAGGAGGGAGCCCAGCCAAACTTGCTTCCTATACTTCTCTATGATTGATAGCAGATGGCATGCTTTAAAATAAACCTATCCATTAGCAGTCCTCAGTGTTTTTACTCAAGGCATTTACAACTGTCTCAAGCAGAAAACACATTCACTCCATGAGCTAGTTTCAGTCCACAACAGCTGTACAGGTGCAAATCTCTCATTAACTCTTAAATAGTAGTAAAATAAACAATGGCTTTTCTCTTACTTTCTTTAAGGGAGTATACTTCAAAGCTGCCGTGGAATTACTCTCCTCCACAATGGAGCTTCAACGGATGGAGGTTTATTAAAACTGAGCTATATTATGCAATGATATGCTTGTCCCAGGAATGCATATCTTATGTGCGTGTTACAGTTTAAAAGTTTCTTTCTGTGCTCACAGATTTAGTGGTAAATTACCATTCTCACAGGGGTGTTTCTGAAGAGGCAGAAAAGAAAGGAAAACTCAGCAAGTGTCCCCAGCAGGGCTCAGGTGCCTGGTTTCATGCCTCTGAACTCAACATGTCATGGTGTCATCCTCCTCACCTCCCTCTTCCTGCTCGCAAAGGGAGTGTTCATGCTGAGCTTTTACCAGTATGATGAGTTAATGGTTTATTTTTAGGCAGCCAGTGGATTTCCTTGCATATTGGTAATTAGACAAAAGCAAAGTCATTTTCAAAATTAATTTTTTACTGATACTGAACACAGGTGAGAGGGTTGGCCTCAGGACTTTGATTTGCACTCAAGGGGAGGAAAAAAAGCTTTGTCATTTGAAGAGTATAATTGTTCAAACAGAACTTACCTTGTGCCAGGTGTTGTTCTACAGGCTTACAAAAGTTAACTTATTTAATTTTATCAATAACTCTTGAAGAAACTAGTGATAATCCTAGTTTTACAGTTGAGTAAGCCACTATGTGCTGTTTTCTTTGTTATAATAAAAAGTGAGACCCTAATCAGAGTATTTCTTGAAAGGGGGACTTGAGAGACTGGATTCAGAGGCTTTAGTGCTGGTTTTCGAATTCTTGCTTCAGCAGTTACTCCGTATGACTGTGACATAATAGCATAATATTGGACTGCCCTCTCTCTCAGGGTCCTCAGTTATTATTTTATAACCTTACTTTGGCCTAGAATTGGCCCTAATATGGCTGTTGTGATGATTGGATAAATTAGTGTTTGTATAATGCTTAGAACAGTGCCTGGTACTCAGAGTGTGCTATGTAAGTTTTAGCTTTTGTGTCGTCATCACCATTATTATTCAAGATATTAGATTGACATTAAACACTTGGTGTAAATTAGTCTTGTCTGAAATTATCTTCTATGTCTGGGACTGTATGTTTTGAAAAAAATTAATGTCCAAACAAAACAATTCATTTGTTTTTATTTCACACTTTATTAATCAGACACATACATAGTTGCCAATCAGAGACTCTGATCAGCATGAGGTAATAAGAGTCTTCATAGGAAATTGATAAGATTTTGCCCCAAAGCAAAGTAATTTGACATTCTAGCTTTAGTAGCCTTATTATTGGTGAATGTGCTATTCTCTTAGGCCTTCTGAAATAATGAAACTGGTTAATGGAACCCCTCATTACAGCCTTCCATGGGTCCCCATGGGCCCATGCTGCCATGATAGGTAAACCTGAGCCAAAATATCTCTTCAATGGGCAGCTGGAGAGGCAAAGCCATAAAAGTCATAAAATATGTTTCATGACTGCCCTTCGCCATGCTATTTTTTAAAAGGTAGTCTGTGTTAAAACATTTTCAACAAAGACTCACATAATAGAGGCATGCCATTGATTTCCCAATGAAGAGTATAAATAGTTCTGGGAAATATGATGGAAGAATCCAAGTACGCATGAGGTACTTCCATTGTAATGATTGTCATGGTTCTCATGTGTTTCCTCATCAGAAACCTTTTTGTAGAGACAGTTGCTTTCTTATCTTGCAAATAAGTTTCAGAATAAATATATCTGAATAAAAGGTGAAAAAGGGTTAAGTGACAAGGGGAAATAATAGGTAAAGAATAACATCTATTAGGACTGGGATATTTTATATTGGATATCTAGTATAGATACTAGATATCCAGTGATTACAATTGCAACAACTACTTGGTTACCCGAAATATTTCATTTGGATTTCTAAAAAGTAATTCTATATTGGGTGTGGTTATAGAAGGTAAATGCTAGGCCAATGGATATTCCATACTTCTTCTTGTAAGCTTCAAGGGAATGTGGCTAGTGATTTGAGATTACTCAAGGGCATTTTGGTGTGCAGTTTTAGGGGAAGTCGGTACATTAATGGTTCCTCTACACTTCATTACTAGTTTTAGTATTACACTGAATGGGATTAAGTCAGTTAGATTTATAAACTCTCTAAACAGAAAGAGAGAAGCCTAAGGAAGGGGGCCTAAGAAAAAGAGTATACTTGCAGAAGTAAATGTCCTACAGAGAGAAATTAAGTTTTAAGAATTTTTTTTTTTCCAGAAAGGTAGATATTAGAAGCTTGCATCGATTTATGAATATGTTTAAACACTAAGAGGTTTTTGGTAGAATGAATTGATTCATTCCATCTAGGACCATATTACTGTTGAAGTGAACTGTGTTTTCATTACATTCATTAGTTACACAGTTAGTTTTATTTTGTAAAATTTAAAATAATTAGTATTTGGAGAGCAATGGGGGAAAGAAAATGCAGGGAACTGAGTATCAAGATACCCGCATTCTACAAAAAAAGCAACTTTGCATCTGTCTACTCTTCAGCCAAGTCCTCTCTCTCTTTATTTCTAAGAGTAAGCTCCCTATGTCTCAATTCCTCAACTGTAGACTGAGAAAGATGGACTGAATCAGAAAATCAAATGACTGGCAGTTGGGCTTATACCCCTCTCCCTCCCTCTACCCTGGTCATGACAGGCAGCAATCACAGACCACAGACTCTCCCTGCTGAGCCAGTGTGAGGCCTCCGAATTCCCACTGCAGTGACCCAAGCAGCCTTCCCGTGGTCCTCATCACTCAAACTGAACTTGAAATGAGACATGTTGGCTAGCCCCTAGTCTCTAAAATTCAAATGTTCTAAATAGTCCCACTTTGAGGTGATAGCTAGGTTTAATTGGGCAGATGTGTCAAATGGAGAAATAGATAAATAGATAATTCATATTCTGGTAAATATGGCATAAATGTTGGTGTCTTTATATTGCCTTCAGTGACTGCATTCCTAGGAGGAATGCTTCCTAGTAGGAAAATTTTGACATTTTTCCGCATGAGTTGACGTATTTACTATTACATCTTTAGAAATGCTGAGCCTATTGTTTTCTTTGTGTTAGTCACTTGGCCTCTTATCCAAAATAACCTTAAAATACTTTCTGCTGGTTTGTACCCAGTCTATGTTCTTCAAGTTTGATCAAAAAATTGTGTTGTCAATGTTCTCTTCAATAGCTATTTATCCCTTGAGCCCCTTTCTAGAAACCATTTGTTCTAGTTTTGTTAAAAACTTGAAATTACATATTTCTGAGTAGTGCATATCTGTCTCTATTCCTTTCCGGGCCCTGTTTCATTGGAAAGTTTTAGAAGTTGCAGTTTATTCCCGACTATGGGCCACAGTTGGGTTCCTGTGCATTGTTAGTCCTATGTCAGTATAGGCAAGAGTTACCCAGAGCTTTCTAATGTGAACAGCAGCCTTTTTAAAATCATAAAATTATATTTAGCTTATGAAATGTCACTGATAAATGTGTAACCTATTGAATTATCTAAAATGATAGCAATTTCTTAAGCACATATTGAGTTTAGCACCACTCCTTGCAATCATCCCTTTTAAATAGAGGAGCAGATGGAGAAAACCAACAAATCCACTTCTTCTTCTTCTTTTTTTTTTTCAGACAGAGTCCTGCTCTGTCACCCAGGCTGGAGTGCAGTGGCATGATCCTGGCTCATTGCAACCTCTGCCTCCCGGATTCAAGCGATTCTCGTGCGTCAGCCTCCCAAGTAGCTGGGATTTACAGGCGTGAGCCCCTGTGCCCGCCCCCCCACTTCTGGTATACCTTTGAATAACACTTTACATTTTGTGGGGTGCTTTTCTGTTCCAGTTGCCAGCATTAAGAAAATGTGCTCTTGTGAATATGATTGTGAGTTGGAACTTAGTAGACAGATTTTGGCTCTTCCCTGATTCTATCTCTATGACTTGAGTAACAATGACCAGTGGCCACAATCAAGGTTTCAACTCTGTAAAACAGGTGTGATGTTGCTAATTTTGTTTGTGTGTATGGTAAAAATCAGTATTATCTCAGGCTATTTGCCTTAAGCTTTTTACAAGAAGAAAGCCATAAGTAGCATGCAAGAAGCTACTGGTGATGATCATCTAGGATGTTTGTTTCTCACTCCCATGTTCCCTGACTAACAAAGAAATAATGAAATTGTCCTTGAGCCAGAGGAATGGCTGGATGGTGGCCAAGGATTTGGGTTGAATCCCCAGTCATGTTTGACATTTGTGTTAATCAGTTGGGTTTCTTGTCACCTAGAGTAATGTTGACTTGGATATGTATTGTTCAGCACAATGAAACAAGTAAACATTTTTAAAATGTTGAACATTTAGCAAACTGACAGTTGTAGGTCTTCATGTCCAAAGGCAATGAAGCATTGTTATATGATTAAAAATAAACATAATTTACATTGACAATAAATAAATATGTACTTTAACTCATGGGAAATGTGAGTAAATCAATTAGCAGTAATTAACACATAGTACTTTAAATAATATTTTGATTGTTTAAAAAGCTAATTTTTCTATTGGACATTTACAGTGGGGCAACCAGGGCATTAATGAACCAGGTTCTGGATGGCTATCAGTTTTGATAAAAATCAGGTCAAAAGGCTTGCTCATACAATTTCCTCTTTGAGAAATTTCCTTGTGACTAATCCCAGGAAGATTAAAAAGGAAAAAAAAAACTTTTATAATAAACAAAATAGCAATATAACTTTATATGGAACCTTTATTTTCAAGGGATCCCAGAATGCTTATAAACTGTTATTCAAACCATGCACAGGACCACTGAAGCACAACCACACTTTGGAGCCAGAAGAGGAGCTGAAATGTCAATTGGAGAGGACTTTCCTGCTCTAAAAGGGGTGTGGTCTGCATGACCTAGTAGGGCTTTCCTGGCTCTGATTTCTGCACGGATGTGTGGGTAGAATGCCTCTGCTTTGGAGCTGCACAGGGCTAGGCTGTATTCCTGTGGAAGATGAAAAGTGAAGCAGAATATAATAGTGGAAAGAGGAGGCATGGAATAAGGATTGTTGATGTTCCAGTCACCAAATGGCAGTGACTACACCATAGTCAACAGTGGTTTGGGCTCCTTGCCCCTGAGGTAGAACAACTCTGGGCCAGGTGCTATTTGAGCCAATTTCTCTTACGGAAATTTTTGCAGGAAAAAATGTAATGCCTGTAATAACAGATCAGACTAGTTCACTCATAGGACCCTAGAATGTTACAGAGGATGGAGCTTAGAGATTATTCAGTCAAAAACCTTCATTTTGTCTTTGAGTAAATTAGAACGCTCTGAGGGAAAGTGAGAGCTACCTTAGATCAGTATCAGAATCTTCTACAAAAAATTAGCTGGGCACGGTGGCACGCACCTGTAGTCCTAGCTACTTGGGAAGCAGAGGCAGGAGAATCGCTTGAACCTGGGAGGCGGAGGTTGCAGTGAGCAGAGATCATGCCACTGTACTCCAGGCGGGGCGACAGAGCGAGACTCTGTCTCAAAAATAAAAATTAAAAAAAAAAAAAGAACTTAGTGAGTCACTAGTTACATCTCCTGTGCAATTGGAGAATGAATTCTAAAATCTTTCTAAGAGTTCTTTCAGCAATTCTGTTGACTATGAGAGATTTATGCCCTCAAAAAGCAACTTGTCTTATTGTTGGAGGTCTCCCCTTAGGAACATTCTTCAGACTATTTATTCTTTCATTGCTTTAATATACATTTATTGAGTGTCAATTATTTGCCAGGAATTAAGCAAGATGTTGAAACACAAAGGAGGATAAAAATAAAACAATAGCACCTCGCAGTTATTGACATCACATAAATGTCAGTTAGTAGGTGCTTTACATATATTAATTCATTTACTCCTACAAGAAGTCTATGAAGTGGAAACTATTGTTTTTCCCATTACAGGTGAGGAAGACAGCACAAGTAACTTGCCAAAGATAAGTGGCTAATAAGTGGAAGAGCGAGGGTTTAAAGCAGGCATGAAGGTGCTGCAGCCCATGCACTTAGCCCCAGCATCATGCTGCTCTCTGACTCACCAGCTAACCAAGTAAATAAATGACAGTGATGAGGTAAATAAACAGGATTCTGTAAGAGGCTTACACAGTGCTCTAAAAGGATGCTTTGAAGGAAGGGAAGATCCCAAAGAACCAGCCATGAGAAGAACCCTTTACAGAGGGAATAACAAGTGGCAAAGCTTCCCAAGTGAGGGTGGGGAAGAACCTGATGGGTTTTGGAGCTCAAAGTTTCTTCCTCTAACGTTCACCAATTTAATCTTTCCCTACATAGAGTAAATTGAGTTCCCCTGCTATTTACATTTGTTTTGTGGATAAGTTAGTCTTTTTCTTTTTAAGAGTATTATTTAAACCATTGATCACTAATTTTATAAGCAAACCTTTACCTTTTAATAAAGCCTTTTGTAAAGACTATGAGTTTCGTCCTTCATCTCTGCTTCTTTTATTTTATTTTCTGTCACCTCAACTGATGCCTTCCTCTTTCAAATAATCATGTTTGCTAAAAATTATCACCACTGATTCTTGGCAAATTAAAGGAGAGAATGAAAATATATTTAGTGTCTACTATGTGTCAAGCATCATGGAGAACATTCTAATACTTCATCTCATTTAATTCTCACACTTAAGTTGTATCACTAAATCATTTTACACATGGAGGCCCTGAGGCCCAGGGAGCTTAAATTTGCCTGAGGCCACCCAGCTGGTTAGTAGCTAACCCAAGATTTGAAAAATAGGGGTCAGGTCCAGTGGCTCACAACTGTAATCCCAGCACTTTGGGAGGCCGAGGCAGGCAGATCACCAGGTTAAGAGATCGAGACCATTCTGGACAACATGGTAAAACCCCGTATCTACTAAAAATACAAAACTTAGCTGGGTGTGGTGGCATGTGCCTGTAGTCCTAGCTACTCAAGACACTGAGGCAGGAGAATTGCTTGAAACCGAGAGGTGGAGGTTGCAGTGAGCCGAGATTGCACCATTGCACTGCAGTCTGGCTACGGAGTGAGACTCCGTCTTTAAAAAAGAGAAAAAAAATTGTTTGATTGATTGCAAAAATTGCTCGCTTGATTGCAAAAATTGCTCAATTCTTTTCTATCTATAACTCACCTGAGACGATGTGTGATCTTACCTATGGCAGTGGTTTCCTAAGACAGGGCAGGATCCTCAGTGGAGTTGAGGGCCTGAGGAAGAGGCACACTTCTTCCTCAAGGACAATCCGTACGAAAAAACAGAGAATAGAAGTTTGAAAAGGTACCCCACTTTTCACAATCCCTGCCTCTTTTTTTCCAGTTGCGAATCACTGAACGCTACCACATTTCCTTATGATACTCAGTGTTTAAGCATTTATAACAGTAACAGCAAAAATTATATAGCTGCTAATATTTATTGAGGACCTCCTGTGTGTCTGGTGTGTTGGTTTTATTCAGTTATCCCAGAAACTCTATACCAGATGTTATTATATTCCTTAATTTACCAATAAACAATAAAGCACATAGGAGTTGGTTGAATTTTATGGATCCTGCTTTTTCTCCCTGTATCTATATCTATATATCTCTATCTATCTATCTATCTATCTATCTATCTATCTATCTATCTCTATCTATCTATCTATCCATCCATTCATCTCTGATATCAGGATATTTCCTACAATTAATGGCATCTTATAATCTCAGTCATAGCTTAGTTGTCATTGCCTATAGATGCATGCACTTGGTCGTAGGTGATTGCAACATTTTACTTCAGTTGTGTTATACATGCGTTGGTAGAACTATGTATGTTGAGTGTAATTACCTTTTAAAATATTTTTCTAATTGTTGTTTCAAAATTTTGTTGACTCGTTGTGATCAAAAAACGTAAAATCAAAACTTACAGAATAAATTTCTAATACTTTGGCTAAAAAAACCAACCTAGAGCCAATGGCATAGTACTCAAAGAAAGGAAATGGCATCAGTGTTCTTGTTGGCACGCAGAATGATATTGTGTTAAAGAAAGCGAAGTGATAAGCAAGCATCATGTTATTATTTAATTAGCATTGCTTTTACTTCCTTACAAGCACATCAAATAAGCCTCAATGTTAGGATCGATGACATCTTAAATCTGATGAAATATGATGAACAACTTGACCAAATAAACATAGAAGATAACTGGTAATGCCTACAATCACAAGACTTGTGAAGGGTACACTAAGAGTTTAAACCTTGGTGATTCATGTCTCAGGCTCTTGATTACTGAACTATCCTGACTTTTAGTAGAGCAGTGAGAATTTTTTTTCTGTCACACATATCACAGATGGACCAACTTATTAAAATTATCAAAAATAAAGATATTTATCATGCATTACACCTAGACAAATACTATATAACTTAGAATATGGCATAATAAAAATACAAATTTTATCACAGTTGATTATGATCTCAGAATAAGATAATATGCTTTCAACTAGTAATATTGATTTGACCTATTGTTAGTCTTCAAGGACAGTGATTAAAGATGGTTGCCATTTAAAAACAAAACAATGTGTCCATTCTACACGCTAGGTTCCCCTAACATTGTATTTCTTTTCCTAAGGGATGAAACTGGTGGTCCATCAGGTAGACATACCTAGGTTTGGCACATAAAAAGTAAGCCAAAATACTCCATTATCTTATAACAAGAACAAAGAATAACAAACAAAACTACTTAAGGAAGAGATAAAGAGTTTTCTGATGGAGGACTAGCCTTGAAATTAAATATTTCCCTATGCAAGTTGACATTTAAGATGTATGACTTAAGAGAGATAAGAAATTGTGTGAAACATAACCTTAAATATTTTGGATCACATTTTCGTGAATTATGCAGCATTTGGCACAAGTTTTAGGAAACAGAAACACTCTGGGGTAATGAGTATTTGCACACACTTTATGTGAACATGTATGCACACTAACACGGTTATATTTATGGCATAATGCACCAGATATACAGAATATGTCTATGTAAAATTGTTTTATTTGTAACATTTCCATCCTGGGACTAAATGTTGGCTCTTTAAAATTTGTTTTTATGTATGCTTCCATGCCGAAGTTACAGAATATAGTTGCTGTATAGCACAAATGTTCTAACTTTTCATGGGCACTCAAAAATGTCCTTTGAGAAGTCACCCTAGAGCATCCTTAGAAATGGCATGTTGTAGTCTGGACAGAACAAAGCAGCAAAAAGAAATAAGATGAAACTATGTTATCATTGGCTATCCTTTAAACATACGAAAAACTCTCAGAAGAGATAATGTGCTGTAGGGAAAAGCTCTGTGTGGGCACAGGGTGTGCACAGTGACCTAATGGGCCTTTTGCATCTCTAATTCCTGTGATACTGCAGATCTAAGAGATGGAGCTGGTAATTGCTTACAACATAACAGATATGTAGAGATATGTACATATATTTTTTCCTCTTCCTCTCCTTCCCCCCGCCTTCCCTGGAGTTCAGCTGAGAGTCTCTTTAAACAAACAAAAACTGTGAGAAACTAAGAGAAGTCAGAGACTGGCCTGCTTTTTAGAGGCAGAATGTGGAAAGTATGAAGATGCTAATTTGACTGCAAAGGCTGGAAAGCAAAGGGACCTGAGCCGTTTATACTACAGGCAGTAGTTAAAAAGAGGGAAAAAAAAAAACCTTGAAAAAATGGGTGTAACCCTGGGCTTTGATACAACTGGCCTTTCGGCCCCCACTTGAGATTTGCACATCCCCAAGGGAAGCTGTGGTTTGGAATAAGATGGTGCATTTAATTTCACTCAGAGAACTTATTGGACTTGGCACCAAAAGAAAGAATTTGAAGTATATTTTTTGTCATGATTAGTGGCCCCCTCACCACAACATTTGATTATTTTGGAAAGGGAAAAGTTAAATCCTTGTAAAGTTGTGATTTACAATTTGCAAGCATCCAGGTAGGGAGTTTGACTTCTGCCAGCTTGATCATGGGATCCACATTTGATTCTAGCTCATTGATGTTTACAAAACAGTTTTATGGGGGGAAATAGAGTTGGAAATATATCCCTTGATTATCCTGGGTGATTTTCTCTCCACACTACATCTTCTCTCATTCACGATGATTTTGGTCTCTTCTGGAACTCATTGCAAGAAACTGGCATGTGGCTGGTTTGCTTTTTGTTTCTAATCTGCAGTATCTGGTATTTTTATCATGTGATTCCTTTGCCCTCACAGTTATGTAAATCTTGAGGCAAAGGAGTTAAAAGGAGTTTCTAATTTTATACCTGAAAATAGCTTTCACTGGATGTTTTTTCTCAAGCTTTATAATTAAGATTGGAGATCTCGTGGGTATTTTAATACGTACTCAAATATGTCCAAACAGCCAGAGGGGAAGTGAATGACCAACTGGGTAGGCTGATGAATATTTTCCTGGTAAATGCATAACTTTCCCCACAACTGTGATGCTTTATCCTTTGACATTAAGAATGCTGTTTGCAGAAGTAACATTCCTTTGAACACTCAGCTTTCTGAAATGGTGTCCCACCGCAAGGACTGGAGAAGGGTGAGTTTGAGCTCAACGCTGGAGTAACAGCCAGGCAAATTAGGTTCTGTCCTAATGTCTAACATGGAAGTATGGTCAGTCAGGTCTTGAAATAAATCTTAAAGTAGACTTAAAAATAATAAATTCCACCTTTTCTACTACTTTTGAATTTTTTGGGTCTATTTCTAGTTGAATTTGGGCTTGTTGGAAAACTGTCTCGAGTATTTCAGCAGTGAGTTTTCACCACGCTTCCTAAGTGAAAGCAGTTTGCTGAATAATGTCAATATAGCAATGTTAGTGGTATTGCTGGCAGAGGAAAAATGCTTTTTACTCTCATTCTGGACTTGAGCAGGAGATAAAGATAAATTCAAAAGTTTTATTGGTACTTCGGAAGTGCTATACTTGTCCTGATTTGAGCATGGTGGTCAGGCATGGATGATTGATGGCAAAGAGCCTAGGTTCCAGTCCCAGCTGGTGGTGAAACCTTGGGCAAATGATTGATCTTCCCTAAGCCTCAGTTTTCTCATCTGTAAGATGGAGTAAGTCTTCTGCAAGATGGAGTAAGTACTTCATTTAGTTGTTGAGGGGTTGTAAATATATTATTAACGGTTGGCACATAGTACAGATTCAGTAATTATTAGCTATTATTGCTGTTTGTTATTGACCTCATCAGCAGCATGTTTCCTGGCTATCTGTTCTGGTAAATTTAGATTCATATTCTCTGTGGAGGTGAAATATGAAATCAGCTTTCTCTTTCTACTCTCACTGAGTTAATGACAGTAAATCAATGACAGCTTTCTTATTCAACCCTACCTTTGCAAAGCTATTGAAAAATTTGAATTAAAAGCCAATTAATCCTGTATTAATGAGGTCTCTTTCAATTGACGGAGATAAAAAGTCAACTCAATCTCTCTTTTATATTTTCTTATGTTTCCAGGAATTCTGTCCTGTGGACTCTTTTCTTCCCTTGCCACATCTCCCCTCCCCTTGCTCATTTTCCTCTCTCTCTCTCTCTCTCTCTCTCTCACACACACACACACACACACACACACACATTTTTAATCTCTCTCCCTTCCTTTTCTAGGACTTACTTTCCTGTATGATGGATTCATTTTAAACAAGCTGTCTCCATATGATGGCAAATATCATGATGGCAAATATGACGCTGAATATCTGTAATGGATATACATTAACAGGTTACTGCTGTGCCCTATTTTTTTCTACATGTACTATTCTTTATATGGGAATAATTTTTTTCCAGTGAATATCTTTATTACTATTTTTCTTTATTTCTTGTAAAAAATGGGATACATGTGCAGAACATGCAGGTTTGTTACATAGGTATACGTGTGCCATGGTGGTTTGCTGCACCTATTGACCCGTCCTCTAAGTTCCCTCCCCTCATCCCCCATCCCCCTGGTGTGTGATGTTCCCTTCCCTGTGTCCATGTGTTCTCAATGTTCAACTCCCACTTATGAGTGAGAACATGCAGTTTTTGATTTTCTATTTCTGTGTTAGATTACTGAGGATAATGGCTTCCAGCTTCATCCATGTCCCTGCAAAGGACATGATCTGATTCATTTTTATCGCTGCATGGTATTCCATGGAGTATATGTACCACATTTTCTTCATTCAATCTATCATTGATGGGCATTTGGGTTGGTTCCATGTCTTTGCTATTGTAAATAGTGCTGCAATAAATATATCTGTGCATGTGTCTTTATAGTAGAATGATTTATAATCCTTTGGGTATATACCCAGTAATGGGATTGCTGGGTCAAATGGTATTTCAGGTTCTAGATCCTTGAGGAATCACCATACTGTCTTCCACAGTGGTTGAAGTAATTTACATTTTATATGGGAATAATTTTGTAATGCACTTGCCTAAAATAATGTGACACTCCTGTCTCCTATAAACATATTTACCCCTTCCAAAGGAGAAACAAAGCTAAATCTTGACCTGTTACTGCTTCTCAGGTGTATCTTCAGGATCTTTGAGGGGTATATATTTGCCTTGAGTTTGACTCTGATGTGGAAATTCCATGGTTCACTCACTGAATGCTTAATGGTATTTTCTAGTATCCCCTCAATAGATGATAGAGCAGGAGGGAGAGGATAAATTTATTAAAACTACCATTTAGAAAAAGAGAGAAAGGGAAACAACTTACAATGGTCTGGAGTTTTTGGCAGATATCATATTCTTTTGGACTGGAGTAGCAGGACTGCTCTCTTCTGGTAGTAGAGAGCTTTCCATGGTCCCCCAGTCTGGCTGCCCTAAGATCTGCTTTCTGAAAGATGTCTCTTGTCCATTGTGTCATAGCCTCATCTGAGAGGGACAAAGGTCCTTGTGCCATGACAAAGTGGCTTTAGCAGCTCATGTCATCCTCATAGGAGCCAGTAACTAGGGGACTGACTCAGGGGTTGGCAATTCCTAGCTCTTTGCCAATTTTGAGTTTCTTTGATAAATACCTTTAAAAACCTAAGGAGTCTTCCTGCCTATTTTTTTTTAACTTTAAGGGCTTCTACATATTATTGATTCTAAGATGCACATTTTCTTTTTTAAAAATTTATTTTTTATTCCAGTAGGATTTTAGGGAGAAGGTGGTGTTTGGTTATATGTGTAAGTTCTCTAGTGGTGACTTCTGAGATTTTGGTGCACCCATCACCCAAGCAGTGTACACTGTACCCAAGTAGTGTTTTATTTCTCACCCACCTCCCACCCTTTGTCACGAGTCCCCAAAGTCCGTTGTATAAGATGTACATTTTCTTTTCACCTTTTAACATTTCTGAACTTGGGAAGTGTGTTATAATCAGTAGTGGCTTAGATAAGAAAAAATAAATTAGTTCCTAAATCTAGTGAATGCTGGTGTCAAGGGCTAGATTCTAGACCCTGGTCTAGGTGTATCTTCTTTCAGTAAGAGCCTTGGCATTTTGCTCACACCTTCCCTACCACCCGTGCTGGCAATGAATGCACTAAAAAGGGCAAAAGCCACTTGTATAAAATTCATTGGTTAGATTGGCTAAGAAGTGGGTGGGACATGATAGGCAAAGTGAAACACATTAACGTACCTATGAATTACCTTCATGATATTTCATATTTAACTATTTACTGTTGTAAGTATTTCTGATATTCATCAATATCATTTACATTAGTATTGACATCATGTAGGATATTGGCTACATTCTCTTTCAAAACATCTCTTGATACCACTCACACAAATACAATGAAGCTTGTATTTGATTCACATGGTTATGATGGAACCTGACATTTGAAAAATTTCCACGTGCTAGTAAATTCACCAGTGTGGTCTCTCTTTATTTATAATCTCTATGGAAGTATTGTCATTTCTGTGTTTTTTTATTGTGTGTGCATTTGTTTTTGTTTTCTTTTAGTTAACATCAGCAAAATCCATGTAGTCTTTTGCAGATTCAGTCTGTTCTCAGATGACTGTTGGATTTAGTATATCTCCAAAGCGCAGAGTTTAGACTCATTTCTGACAAAGGCAACATCACATCAGTCTTCTTTTCATCCAGCCCTCTCAGTTCTGTATCTATTTACTGTGCCCACTTCCTTTCCAGTCTGCACTTCAGTAACTCAGTACCTTTCCATTCCTTAAAGGACACCGCTATCAAAACCCTCATCAAGAAGTAGGCCTGGCACTCATTACTGTCACTTTGAAATGAATTAATGTCAAGTCTAGTTGTGCTTTCATTTTACACTAAGACATTTAGAAAAACTATTTCTCACTGAACAGATTGAAGGAGTAGACTTCACCCTTTTCCCCGGAAGTATGTCTAGTGAAAATACTACTTACACCGATTAAAAATAAAGTTGATCTTGGAAGATGGGTTAGGTGAAGATCTAGATCAGTGCTTAGCAAGCTTAATCGTGAAAATTATCTTGAGCATTTAAAAAATGTAGTTTCCTGGGCCCAGTTCCAGACTCATCGGGTCAGCCTCTCAGGAATAAGGTCTTGAGAATGGTATTTTTAATGAGCTCCCCAGGCAGTTCTTGTGACCAGGCAAGTTGTTATAAAATAAGCCAATAACAGGAGAGGATGTAAACATAAGAGAACACAGTGGATGTCACAAGATACGACATGGCATGCAAAAGGGTAAAACTTTGATCTATGTTTTTCAAGCACATATATAGTTCGTATAATCACTGAAATTGTATTGCTTCTCTTAGAATTTATCTTTCCTATATCGTAAAACTTTAATACATCCAAGAGGTAGAAGGTTGCATGCTGTTTGAAACCAGGGAGAATAAATAAGACTAAATCCCACAAGCTACAAATACAGAGATTCTATGGAATCCAGATATGCTGCTACATCCAGATACATAAACAAAATCCATTGACCTTGTTTTTCTCCTGCATAGTAACTTGACTCCAAATTTAGCATTTCTTTCCTTTCTTCATTTACTTTGGTCTTTCTAATATGAAGTTATTCCACAAGTGATTTTATTACTTTAGGAAAGGGCACTTTTATAGGTAAAATCATGAAAATCATAATCTCTAATAACTTTGTACTATTTAATATTTCTGTATTTAGGAACTAAATTAAAAGTGTTCCAACATCAATTTTTAAATTAAATTACCACCTATCCAGGTGATATTGAAATGATTAAAATGTATTTCTTTACACAATTTAGACAGTGCTGAGTTGCAAATATCTTGGCAGAGGGATAAAACTAGGATAATCAAAGGTGTTGACAAAAGATTTATTCTAAAGTATGATGGTCCCTTTTTAAACGAAACCTTTTTATGGCAAGTATTCATAACACTTGTCATTCATTCAACATTTCTGATGTAATTATTTAATTTGTTTTTAAATGTACACTAAGCTTAGGTACATAAATTTTATATTCCATTTAGTCTCTGGTTTATAAATCTGTGGCCAGTTACTAGTGGCATTTTTGTTAGCCTGAAAAAAGAGACCGAACTGCTCAAGGTCTGAGATCATCTGTCCTATGGTTTTCCAGATCTCCTCGTGTAAGGATTT
This sequence comes from Pan paniscus, assembly GCF_029289425.2. NCBI lineage: Eukaryota > Metazoa > Chordata > Mammalia > Primates > Hominidae > Pan > Pan paniscus. Next base: position 29,886,316 of record NC_073262.2, on the reverse strand, counting down.
GTGAACCCAGCAAAGAGAAAGAGTTAAGCCTATTCTCCTAGTTGGCAGAAACTTTGTAGTTTAAAATTACATACTGACTCTGGTGTAGAGACACAAGAAATTATAGAGCAGACACTGTCCAGGACAACGTATAATTTAAAATGTACTAAGGAATGTATGCCGCATGGCAAAGTAAGTGAAGTGCTTCTTCAGATATAAGTGTTTTGCATAGAAAGGCAGTAATTATCCACTCCTAGGGAAATGTTTGCATTCATTCTAAATCAATATTTACTATTCATTTCTTGTGTTCAACAAAACAGGGATTTAACTTTTTTTAAATTTTAATGAAGCTCTAAGACTGCAATAATTCTACAATGTAATTGTCTTGATATGAAATATTGCTAAATGGTGTTGCTATTTCGAGAAAGAGCAGTGTGAAATGGAAGGGTATCCCTATTTGTGAAATGTTACTTTAGGAACATTCAATTCAAACTCAGCCAAGCAGGGCGACTCACCCGTTTTCAAAGATAACTTAAGCTGTCTCCTTGGTAAGGCCCTAAACTAGGTTCATTTAGATGAGTCTTTGCCTTTATATATATATTTTTTCTCCTAACACACTCCTTCCTCGTAATGATTCTGTTTCGATTCAACTGTTCCCTTTTGGGTGTGTGTGTGTGTGTGAGAGAGAAACTCCTCTATAAATTGGAACTTTTTTTTTTTTTTTTCCTGCAGAAAGAAAAGATTTCTTGCCCCCTTCCCCTCCAAATTCCCCGTGGCTTTTTAGTTCAAAAGGACCTTAAAGAAAATGTTGGAGGAAAATATAAGAAAATAGGGCACATGAATACATATTCTGAGACAAGACTCAAGGTCTCCAGCACATTTTTATTTATGGAGCTTATGATCTGATCATTCTATGACTTTTCCTTAGAAAATGACTATAATTTTTTATTATGGAGTCCGAAAAAGAACTGGACAATATAACAATATGTTATATTACAACATGAATACTCCTTTTCTTGGCCACAGAAACAATAACGGCTTTGCCACTGAGTTTCAGTCAGGACAGAGCCCATCGTGCACGCTATTACATTACCAAATGCCACATAAATGCTCAAGTTTCTGTGAGCAAATATTTTTGCCTTCTACTTTTATGTGTAATTTTGAACTCATCGTTTTCTGTTCTTTTTCCTTTGCTTTTTCATTCCTGTTTTGGGTAAGGTCAAGGAAACGTCTCTTTGAAAATCTCACCATTCCCATGAGGTTTTTCAGATTTTTATATTGATCATCTATTTGATATTACAATTTAATACAAATTATATATTTTCAGATTCACAGATTCTATAGTGTCTCAATGTTAAAATGAGATTGAGAGTAGAGAAGGAGCCAAAAGTAAATGATATACCTTTACAACTGTATCACATAGTTCCTTTGGCTGCTCTGACTTTAAAATATTCGTAGAACAGCAGTGCAGATGGGTCTGCACTAACATTCCCTCTCTTTGCCTTCCTGCCATTCATAATTCATGTGAGCTCTTTGAGTGAATTACTCTTTGGTATGCACTCTGGGGACAAATAGTATCATTTATATATTGTGATTGCTACTCTATTTTATCTTCCTTTTTATTGACAAGAAACAAGGGTGTTGCTTGTAGTTATGAAAGTAAATTGGGTGCAGAAATTGTCCTTCTCTTTCTGAGAGAGGCACCTTCTTTCTGCAGGAAGTGCTATTGTAAACTGTACTGTTATAAATGGTGTGTTAGTTCTCAAGATATTCCTGTCTCAATGTATGAAGCAACAAAGTGTTGCTTTAGCATTCAGTAGAGAGAGCCAATGGAAAAGCAGGCCATTAAGGACACGTTCCTAAAGTCTGGAAAATCAATGGGACACTAAAAAGGGAGCTGAAGTGGACCGGAAGGAACCTCTTGAGGGTCATTTAAAAACCAGAAACTGATTATGAACACAGCTTTTAACCAGGGAACTGGAGGGGGCCAGCAAACCCATTCTTCTGCACTCCAGTTAAATATCTAATAGTTGAGATGTTTTCTGCACAGCCCATAAAGGATAATGAGGAAGGCTTTGATAGCCTTAAAGAAAGTCACTCTGTGGCCTCTCACAAAAACATGATCTGAGTATGAGTGGCAAATGTATGCAGACCCCAAAATAAAGAGAGGCAATACCAGCTAGGTAAGATAGTTACCTTGTTGATTTCATAGGAGAGGGGTCCTAATAGAACTTCGTGCCTGAAGAAAAATAAAAGTAAGGAATGTCAGAATGTAAAATCCGAGATCTCACTTACTTAAGCAGAGACCTTCTAGAGACCTTGAAATTTTCTGTAATTTTACCTCTACATGGTGACTATTTCATGTAGGTTAAATTAAGGATTAACCTGCATTCTTTATTTTATTATAATGTATTTTTGGGGTGAAGAATTATCCCTTATATTAAGGGATTAAATAATATTGGGGTTAAAATATTTTTATATTAGTCCTCTCAAATTGCAATCAGTTCTGAGTTAGTCTTCTATAATTCCTATCTTTACCCTCTAGTTCCAGCAAAGATCGACTTCGTGAATAATTTTTTAAAAAGAAGAACATTTGTGTTGACATATTTATATTCTTTGATAATGAAAAAAATAGTTTTGTTAACTGTTCTTTTTATGATGCCTTTGCTACTCTTAGCAAAAGTCTATTAAAAAGAGAAACCTTAACATCCTCTCCTATGGCACTGAAGACACTTGCACTGACCTTGTATTCACTCTTTCAGAATGAGACATTTACATTGAATAAGAAAATAGTTGAATACTTTAATTCACAGATATAGTTTGTTACATTGTTAGTAGGCTAGTCTACCTAGAATGAAGCAATGCTGTCTCCTGGACTCCAGGCCATAATTGATCAATCAGTCAATTACTTAACAGACATTGCACACCTTCTTGGCATGGCATTCCAAACAACTATTGAGAGTTAGCTGAAGCAAGACAGCTGCAAACAGAATAGAGAACGATCCGTGCTCCAAGACTCTCCTTATTTAACTCACACTTGACCAAAATCTACTGCACTATAGTGTTATGTCTGAAAATGTGGCCTTCCATAAGAATCAAATAATTATACTCTTTGAATAGATTCTGTAAGAAAGAAAAGGGCTCTGAAAGTGCAAGGACTATCCTCAACTAATCATCGAAAGCCTAGTGCTTACATTTACATGAGTATACAGGCTGTGTATCCTGGCACTGCAATCCTGGAAGACTGACACGCATATGGCAGGGAGGGTTACCAAATCAAACCTGGTCATCACTCACACCTGGGCATGTTTCAGTCCCCAGTGGGGTCCAGTGCAGTATCATTCATGGTTAGGTGCCTCCTTTTACAATTACTTCACTGTTTATGTCAGCACTTCTCAAACTTTTTGCTTTCAAGATCCTGTTACACTAAAAACTTATTGAGAACATGTAATAATTATGTGTTATAGCTCTCAATATTACCCTACCAGAAATTAAAACTGACATTGTAAACATTTAGTTATTAATATGTTCTCAAAATATCTCTTCCATGTTAACATAAATGTGGTTTTATTTGATTAAAAAATAACCACATTTTTTCCAAGCCAAAAATATTTAGTGAGAAGAGTAGCACTGTATTTATATAGTACTACTTTATAATGAGATTTTAGTAAATCTCATTAATTGTCTGGGTTCTTATATCTGCTTCTTCATTCAATTTATTGTCATATTGAATAGTATCTTGCGTCTGGAAAAACCTCCTTTGTACACCCATGGGAAAGTGAGGATGAAATAAACAAAATCATCTTAATATTACTATGCAAATAGTTCTGATCCTGCAGAATCTCCACAATGCTAATTTTATAAAACGTTGAATCCATGTGCCTATCTACACTCCCCTGTATGATGGGTTCAGCATAACCTGACACTTAATAGGTACTTTCATGTACACCTGTGTGATTATGGAGAACATTCTGTCACCCTGGATCTCTTCTCAGGACCACTTCTCTTTACCTTCAAAGAAGTTTAAGAAAGAAAAGAAGATAATAAAAATGAAAAAAAATAGACTCATGGGATCCTTATGAGGAACAAAATTATATTCCTGGGACTCTGGATTTCTGTAATCCTTCTGAAGTAGTCAACCTTAGTAGGTTCTAAAATGATTTCAGAAACATGTTAGTTTCAAAGAAAATAGGATATTGAAAAGTGTGTTGTGTGGCATGGATGGGGCACGGCTAAACAACATATCTAGATCCTGCTGCTGTTTTATCATATGATCATGGATGCAATATAGCACAGCTTATTAACATAAGTGCCATAATTTTCAGATAGGTATAACTATCTGTGAATAGCCAAATTAATCTATTCAAAGTATTGTAAGCCTTGAAAAAGCAACAGAAGTATTTTCACAGTTTGAAATTGGTTTTTTGATAATGCGAGTTTAAGATCGACATTTCTCATCTATTTGTTTAGCTAATGCTTGTTGATCACTTACTATGTAGTGTGGAAAAAACATACAAGGAGATATATCTTCTGCCTTCAAATATCTTACAGTCTAGTGAAATCTACCAGTAAAACACAACAGTTAATAATACAGAGTAATAAATGTTAGGGAGACCAAGATGACTTAAGAATGCATAAAAGAGGATATGGCCCAGTCTTGTTGGAAGAGTGAGGCTTCCTAGGAAAAGTAAAGGTATCTTAAGAATGAATGGAATTGGTCTGGTTGGAATTCATATGGAACAGGGAAGATATGCCGAGTAGCAGGCAAGTTGAGAGAGCACGCAATTTGTTTGCTGATGTGAGAGAATTTCTGATGGCTAGAGTGAGGAGCATGTGGGTCAATAAGAGAGGGATTAGAAATGTGAACAAAGAGAAGGGAAGTGACTTGAAAAAAGTTTGGACTTATTTTTGAGATAATTATGGAGTCCTCAAAGGGTTTTAATGAAAAGATAATCACAAATAAGCTTGCATTTTATCAAATTCACTTTGGCTTCAATTTAGACATAGAAGCCAAGACTAGTTAACAGACTGTTGTGCTGACCCTAGAAAAAGGGGTTGGAGGCCTACTTAGGGAAGCAGTTGAACTGATCATGGAAAGTGGAAAAATTCTAAATATATTGAGAAAGGTGAATAAACAGGCTTTAATGATTGGTACAGATGTGAGGACAGGGTGAAGAGCAATACTTAGTGTTTTCAGCAGGTTGCTGACGTAGCAATTGAATACTTTCATTGAAATAGGGAGTCCAGTAGGAGGAATATACTGGTGCAGGTGTGGGAGATAGGAAATGAATTCAGTACTTTTGAGATATCCAAGTTGATATCTCATGTTGAGTATTGCATGGCATCTGTGGAGTCCACTAGAATATGAAATCCATCAGATTGATGACTCATGACATTATGGAGTTCACAAAATTATGGAATCCACTTGACTAACTTCCATAAAATGGAAAACCTTATCACTTTGCTTCTTATTCTTATCCGTGTGTGTGTGTGTGTGTGTGTGTGTGTGTGTATCTGTATGTGTATCCTACTGTATTAGTCCATTCATGCTGCTATAAAGACATACACAAGACTGGGAAGGAAAAGAGGTTTACTTGGACTTACAGTTCCATATGGCTGGGGAGGCCTCAGAATCATGGCAGGAGGCAAAAGGCACTTCTTACATGGCGGCAGCAAGAGAAAATGAGAAAGATGCAAAAGCGGAAACCCCTGATAAAACCATCAGATCTCGTGAGGCTTATTCACTACCACGAGAATAGTATGGGGGACACTGGCCCCATGATTCAAATTATCTCCCACCAGGTCCCTCCCACAACACATGGGAATTCTGTGTACAATTCAAGGTGATATTTCAGTGGGGACATAGCCAAACCATATCTCCTACTATATATCTGATGAATAGTTAAAATTCAATAAATATTTATGTAATAAATTAATTTAAAATAGCATGAATAAAAAATCTGAAGATCAGAGGAGAGATTTAGAATGGCTTTATAGATTTGGAAGTCGTTAGCATATGGATGAGATTGAGGTCAAGGGAGTAGCTGCAATAAGCACAGGTAGATAATGTAGAGTGAAATGAGAAAGGACATTAAAAAGTATCTGGGGGAGTTGCAACTTATTAGTAGATAAGGAATAGACAGAGGAAACTTAAAAGTAACTTAAGAAACAGAGGAAAATGAACCTATAAACACTACAGAAAACAAGAGCCAGAAATAAATTATGTCAATCAATGTTTTTATAAGAAACAGTGGCTGACTATCTTATACAAATATAACTTTACTGAAGAATATCCGGAGATAACAGAAATGATGAGGATATGGAGAACTAGGTTTGGAAAATGGGTATGAACAAACCAAGCTCTGGAGAACTGGATAGCATAAAAGACAATAAATGCAATGCAGAAGGAATTGGGAGATGGGTTGTCACTGCCAGTAAATGAAAATGGTCTCTAACTATCCCTACACCTGGACTTGATCAAGCTTCAAGCCCTAGAAGAAATTATCTGATTAACTGAGCCTTGCTTACAGCACTGCACCTTGTTCTAGGGAAAAGAGAAGGTTTTGTCCCTTCAATTTCCATAAATGAGAAGCAACTATCACCCACCAAAACTCCATACCAATGGAGCATTCCCCAAAAGGTAAGTAGAAATGACAATAGGAGGGGGAGGGTAGAGGTTGAGTTGAACAACAACAAAATGACAAAGGTCATTATGAGACAAAAGATAGAAAACTGTGGCAATCTGGTAAATACAGATAAATTTGGATAAGAGATAAAAGCAAATACTTATTCATTGGCAGTAGCAACAAGAGGATTATCGGTAACTTAGGTAAGTGCAGTACCAGTAGAGTGCTGGAAACCAGTAGTGCTAGAAATCAGGAAAGAATAAGTTGAGGTGTGAGAGTTGAGTGAGAGAGTAGAAATAAGGTAGACAACTCTTTTAAGAATTTTAGTTTGCAATAAAACAAAACTTAATTTGTTTTATGTTTTGGAAAATTCAGAATGGTAGGGAAAACAATTCACTCTTAGGTAGGGATTTTTTAATTCTGATGGTCAGGGTAGGAGTTTTAAAGCTTGCAGGACCATAGATGGATACATTTCTGTATCTGGGCATTTGTCTATACACTGGAATCCTTTGCTGTTTTTGTAGGACACCAATAAGTTGCAGAACTCTTTAAGTGCCTTTGCCTCTTAAGGTCTTGGCTAATGATTTACCACTTTAATGCCTTCATGTACAGTGCTGTTATGCTTAATATTGGTGCTTCATAGTTAGAACCTACTAGCGTTGGCTACTTAAGAAGAATTAAAGAAGTCCAGAGCTCCAGCTACATAATTTTGTTTCTCATAAGGATCCCAAGAACTAGGATTTCAAGCACATTGAGGACAGGAGCTATTCCTCACAGTACTGACCACAATATTGAGCACAAAATAGTGCCCATGCTTAGGAAATACTGATTGATTAGTTTATTGATTTTTGAGAACATTGACTGAAGTGACATTTACCTACAAATTTTCACAAAAGTTATTTTTGTTTTCTTTTTTGAAGTTTCATTTGATATATTTTTTTCTCCCTTTATCAGTTCCCCTATACAAAGCTGTTATGAAAAAGCATGATAAAATGTGCATTTTTGCATTTTAAGAAAGAATAAATTTTTAGATTGGAAACATTGAAAACAAACTGAAACCAATGAAAAGTGTATTTTACTGACTTATATCTAAAAATGGCACTGCCCAATTTAAGCTATTTTTAAAACCTGTATATTCATGCAGCTTGCATACCAAAATGAAAATTGGTGAGCTATAAACCCTTGAAAAACAGGGTTTATAATGGAAACAGTAATTGACCCTTAAGTACAACATCAAAAATACAATACTATATAATACAAAGCCCAGGGCTTGGGATCCCATCTCTGTTCTAACCTCAGACTGGCACACTAACCCAACACCACAAAGCCAACTAATAGTTATATTTTGAGATGTTTTCTTCTTGCATGGCAGAGAAAATGGGTAAGTGATCCAATAGCCACATGCAGCTAAGTTTCACAGAACCAGCACCCTAAATATCTTTAATAAACTCACAACTAAATAATTGGACTTGCTTGGAAAAACAATTTATTTATTGTTTTTAAATGGAAACTCCTACTCCTGAAGTCGTGCCATGTTGCATCATGGCCTTTGGGTATGTGACATTATACCACAGGATGCGGTGAGGCTAGAATGACCAGTTGTCAGGAAAGCTCATGGAATCACGGAACATACTCAGAATATTTAGAGTTGTCTTCAGCTTTGCTCTAGTTCATAGTTGGTCCAGTTTTCCCATTTTCTAAACCACAACTACCCATTTTTATCATGAGAAAATGTGATCTAAACTAAAGAGAAAAATGCAAGTATTAAACTTGATTAATGAGATCTGAAGGGTATATTCAGATTCCGGGTTTCAATTTCAACTTGGCTCTAGGCAAAGAGGGGTGTGTGCATACGTACAAAGAATCTTAGCCGATACTCTTTTGTTGTTGCTGTTATGGTGTGGAGGGGAAGGGGTTAAGGGAGTTTATTGCTAAAGAAGGAAAGTTCAGAGATTCCTTTCATTTTAAGGTTGAAATATGTGAGCATTGCCAGCTTATTTTTTTAAGAAGCTTCCAAAGAATTTGTCAGCTGAAAATAGTCAAGATTTTGCCTTCTAAAATGTCATCTATTTACACAAATCGAGCAGGACTATTTGGTGTTTCCTTCTTGGGCATTCTGTTTCTGTTGCATGTATAACTTATGAACTTGTAAAATGAGTGAAATATTATTGATTTAATTTATCTACATAAAACCTTTTCCTCTATTCTGTGACCAAGACACTAACTGAGCTTTGGAGTAAGGACCGTGGGAGAGGTTGGAACTGGGACAGAGAAGGGTATTTTCTTTGTGAGAGTGTTCAGAGGATTTTAGAAGTGATGGTGTCTTTTCTAGGATTTAGCAATTTTGCTAATTGTAATTAAAATGTTGTCTTTGTATGGTGATATGAATAGCTAATATGCATCTTAAAATTTCAGTGCTTAAAAATAAATACAAATCAATTCTGATGTTACAACAGAGCACTTTTATGGCATTTTTCATGTCTTTCTTTAAGTACTAAGATCTGTCTCAGATAACTTCAGGATATTATGAATTCTATTATTTACTGAATGTTAGATTTTTTAAGCGCTCCCCACACACATATTTGAACACAAATACATACCTTCTTCCCTATTTTCTCTCTTATTCCCTCTGTCCTTCCTTATAATTCATTCATATACTGTATTTGCTTCATCCTAATTTCTACTCTTCGTGAATTCTGTATTTTCTTTCAAGGCTTATTACAACTACACATAAATAATTATGTAGTGGGTTACGGTTTTGAAATGTTAGCTGATACATTACCTTTTATATCCTTATACCCTTAGTTCTTCCCCTAAAATTCAGGAAAGTAATAACGTGGTAAAATGCTAAGTAAAAATTGGTAAAGTCTTAGCTTTTGAGTTTCGAAAGCCTATTTTTCTGGGGAAGTAGAAAGAACTCAGGGCATAGACAAAACATTTGAAAAACTACCCAATACATTCAGAGCCAAGCTGCCTTATTGCCATTAGTTAAAACCTTCTCAGCCTGGGGAGGTGTACAGAAAGTTGGAAAATAAACGTTGAAAATTTAGAATGGGTGGGTCCCTGAGAAAAGAACAAGACCCTGCGTCCTTCTCTTTGGTTAGTCCTAGATGGGTGGGAAGAAGGATGTGTAAGGGAGAGGGAAAGTGGGGCAACAGTCACCCAAAACAGGATATGTCAAAGCACCGGGGCTCACGCAGAGCCAAGGCTTCAGGCAAGGACATCAAGTGTCAAGGTCACAGCCTGAATGTGAACCTCTGAGATGTCTGGTGTCCTGGTCTTCACCCACTAGTCCACACGGGCTGCTTCTGGATCCTGCCTGGCAAAACGGTTCAGGACTGGTGGTTTTCTCCTTTTCTCTTCCTTTCCAGGCCCCCTCTTGCATCTCTGAGCAAAATTCTGCCAGTCTCATGGTCTGCTGGGGTCACAGGAATCTCTGAGAGGCCTTTTGTCATATTTTTGGCTACGCTTAAGCACATGGGCATTATGCTACTGTCATGAGATGCAAACACTCTCTGAGCCAACTCAGATCCACCAGGCCTGACAGCCTGCAGCCTGCTGCTCCCACCCCCAAGTCTCCACGTGGGAAAGGAGCACCAGTCTCCTCACACTCAGCCAGCCAATCTAAGATTTCTATTTTTCCCTTGCCTGAACCTGACTAGGTAGAAGAGGAAGCAGATAGCCAGAAATCTTTCTTCAGGACTCACTCAACATGTACCCTATCATCCTCTAGGAAACTGAATACTTTATCTTGAAATATGATATCTTGGTTCTAACTCACTAATTAATACATTTTTTACAACCTGAGGTTTATTTCTTTGCTTCCTTTTGAGGACTAAGCTAAGAATAGACTTGTTTGTTTGAATTTTTTTTTAAATTTAAGTTGTGGCATATTCCTTTCCTGAGGCAAAAGCATAGAAGATATTAATTGGCTAAATAAAGAAAGTCCAAGAAAATATATAGAAAATATATGAATTCACATTTCAAAATATCACCCTACCACAATTATTTGTGCAGTTATTCATTTAATACACATCTCTCCTGCTAAAATATAAGCTCTTTTGAAGGCAGTATCATTTTTGTGTTCATCACTCTATGCTCAGCAACTTGTACCATTGCCTGAAACATAGTAAGTGCTCAATAAATATTTATTGAATAAATGAATAATAACATAGTAATAAAATGCCTAAAGCAATTCTTGTTACTACTAGGTGTTACTTCATCCATCCATAATGCAAAATTAGAATTAGGTAAGATACAGTGAGCCTTTTTGTTTTTTAACCATTGTTGATCTGAGTGAGATTTGAATATCATCTGTTGAGAGAAAAATCATCATTTAGATTAATGTAGAATTTCTAGCAAATTGATTAACTTAGAGTAGTTAAAAATTCTTTTTAAGTATAACTCTGCAAGGTACACAAGGTTATAATGAGGAACACAAGACTCATGAAAACTTTGTTCCTAGTTCTGAGTATTAGTTATAAAGTAATTTTCCTTTTTAAAAAGAATGCTGTAAGGTTTTTATTTTATTCTTGGCTCAAAGCAAAATTTCAGGTGAATTCATCTTTGATTCTTTTTTGAGGTGCTCTCTAAAACTCTATTTCAATAACAATTACCTGCTAAAAATTCCTACTCCCTAGGCTGTTGTATCTGAATGTAGTTCTCATTGACCTAAATGGAGAGGAAAAGTGTGTTGCCGAAGGGAGATACTCCAGAGATTCTCTCTTCTGTGTGTCACAGAAGTGTGTGTGTGTATTTGTGCGCATATGTGCTCAAGAGTCACTAACCTACATGTTTTCACCCATGCAAGGAAAAAGAATTCAATTCTGGGAATTAAAAACTAGATTTAATGTATACTTCCAACTGTATAGAACATACAGATTAACAGAGGAAAATATTCCTATTCTACTCAATGATTCCATAGAGATAGACCTGGGAAGTTTCTTAAACATTGGTGTGTATGTGTTTGTGTGTGTTTGTGTGTGTGTGTGTGTGTGCGCGCTAATCTGTGGGCAATGTGCATGATTAGAATGAATCAAAATATTATAGATAGTAGCAAAATGGAGAGGTCCATTTCCCATAGATCATCTATTGATGGATGGCTGTTTGCTCTGCTTTACTCTGGATCTAATTCATACATTCTTCCCTAGTCATTCAAGCCAACCTTCATTCAATAATGTAAAATGCAACTTTGAAAACACACAATACATATAGAACACACAATAGATTAAACTATAGCTAGTCAGCATGTATTAAGTACTTATGAACGCAGCATATTCTCACTTTTCTTTTTGATAGTTCCTTCATTTAGTTAAAAGTTTTTGTTCTAGAGAGAGAATCAGGTGGAATATGGGAAAGTTAGCTAATAAATTTAATTGGTTGAGGAAATCAATCAAGATGATTTGTCATTTGTAAAATAATTAATGTCTTCATTTCAGCCTAAGGAGATCAACAGAATTACCTTTCTAGATCTTTCTATTGATGTTTATATGTTAAAGATAATTCCGGAGACTTCTTCTTGGTGTTGAGAAAAGTCCATTTTGTTTGTTTTAAATTTTGTATTTTTTTTCACATTGATCACTCAAAAGGGAAAAAGATACTAAATATTCATTCATATTTGGAATTTTTTAAATTGTAGAGGCAATCAGCAGTAGTTTAGTAAAAGAAATAAAAATGGATCTACGAATACCACTTCAGTCTTGTGCAATAGAGGAAAGTTTGAGTGATAAAGTTTGAGTCTGTTGTGGACTGACATTTCTAAAGCAGTCACCATGAAGCATGACTCAAAAAGCAGATTTTAGCATAGACCACAAAATACATATTTATATTGTAGTTTTTTAAAAAACTATTTCTTATTGTTATGGGAACTTGTCCTGCCTTTGAAATTTTGAAAGATAAAAAGTAGGAAGAAAGCAATCTTTTTTGAGGCATGTATTTTAGGTGTATGCAGAATTTTTTTTTTAAAAATAAGGCATGTTCCTTTCCTTCTTATATTTCTTTCTTTCATTTTAATGTCTATAAGAGTCTTATTATTTCAGGAGTACAACAGAAACTTTTATTTTTTATTTTTAATTAATATATTTTTTTAAATTTTTATCTTTGAGACAGAGTCTTGCTCTGTCCCCCAGGCTGGAGTGCAGTGGTATGATCTTGGCTCACTACAACCTCTGCCTCCTGGGTTCAAGAGACTCTTCTGCCCCAGCCTCCCGAGTAGCTAGGACTGCAGGTGCACACCACCACACTGGGCTAATTTTTATTTATTTATTTTTTTAATAAAAATGGGTTTTCACCATGTTGGCTAGGCTGGTCTTGAACTCCTGACCTCAAATCATCTCTCCACCTCGGCCTCCCAGAGTGCTGGGGTTACAGGCATGAGCTACCATGCCAAACCCAATGGCAACTTTTATCACGACCTGAAAATTGTCACACTGTGGACTGGCTTTGTGAAAAATTAAGAAGATAGTGAATGAACTGGGCTCCTAGTCTTTCCCTTTTTCAGGACATGGGCCTTATCTCTGGAGGGGAACCTTGTCCAATGTTGCCATCAAGATCTAGTATGTCCAATGCTGCTAGTGGATTGAAATCTTGACCAGATTATTCATTACCTTGTTTTTTTCTTTCTACAACTTTTCCTTCTTCTTTCTTTCCTCATCTCTCCCCACCACACTTTCCTCTCCGATTCTACAGGTCTGCAACAACCAGAAACTTAGTCTTCACTGATTATGGCTCCAGGATTCTTGTGATTATTTTACTTTCCATTTAAATAGGATATAATTAATACCATTGAATATTCTGAGCATGTGTGGCTACTAATGGGTTTCTTTTTGCTCTTAAGAGAGAAACAAATATTGAAACCAGAAGCTGTTGGAGAGATTTGATCGTTTGAAAAAGATATACAATTTGCTTACTCATATTTATAATTGTGACAAGACCTCTAGGAATCCATGCATTATGTCTTTTATGTGAGGAAAGCAGAGAATGTTTGTTTTGACTGCATTATAACCAAACACTATTAAACAAAGTTGAGTATATTCGTAGCTTCCCTATGCCAGACTAGGTAGTATCTTGTGGCCACTTGAAGGAATTTGGCCTTCACTTGAATGCAGTGGAAGTCACTGACATTTTACTGAGGAGAAGGGGGAAAAGACACAAGTGGTGAATATAGCTAGAATTTTCATTTTGGAAAGAGCAATCTGGATATGGTATGGAAAACCACATTGAATGTGAATGGCTACCTTTGATAGGAGGTTGCTGCAGTAGTCTAAGACAGAGAGGATGAGAGCTTGGACTGGGATGTCGGTAGAGGAAAGAAAAGAACAGAAAGGTGTCAATAAATGTTTATCTATTATGGAATGGATATGGAGGAGTTTAAGAGAAGGCATGTGCAGAATGCCCGTGGCAACTGACTTGTGCATTGGTGTCCTGAGATGCCCTTCAATGGCGAAGGAGAGCGTTGCTGAGGAAGAAGGCCAGGATAGAAGGAAAACTGTGTGTTTCATTTTGACCTATTGCTTTTGAAATATCCAAGTGAAAGTATCCAGAGAGAAGTGGGATACAAGGCCTGGTGCTCAGAGGAGAGATCTAGACCACAGATATACAACGGTGAAACTTTGTGTGTGGTTCGTCATGGGGAATGAATAAGGCTGCCTAAGAAGAAGATAGAAGGAGAAGAAAAAAGCGACACAACCTGCCAAGGAAAATACAACATTGAAATGACGAAGAAGAAACAAGTGTTGAAAAATGAAACCAATGGTCAGGGAGGTGGGAGGAAAAGAAGAAAGCATAATAGTATAAAAGTGGATGAAAGAGAAGTTACAAGATGGAGGAAAATGAAAATAAAATGTATTACAGGCTCTGCTATCCTGAGGCAAAACTGATTTATCTTTTTTGTTTCTTTGTGGGCTTTGTTAGAAGGACTTGCATATGCTAAAAAAGCAAAAACAAAAAGCGAAAAAACTAAAATAAACAAAACTAATGACATTATTCTAACGAGACGGATAAACAGAAATTGGTAGTGGAATCAAATGAGTAAGGCTTGTTCAGTGATTATTAGGTAATTGTGTCACAAATTAGCACCATGGATTTTTCCTTCAAAGCATTTAACATCAGTTGTAACTATAAATTTGCCTTCCTTTCTTCTTTCTCTCTTTTCCCCCTTCCCCTCCCCATGTTTTCTTTCATTGCAGGGACCTTGTCTGCTTTCTACCACTGTGTCCCCAGCATCTAGCATAGTGCCTGCAAAAGTATCCAGAAGGCATTCAATATTTGTAGAGAAACACACAAATGAATCTCAAATATGCAATAAAAAGAGAGACGCTCTGGATTAGGGGGGAAAAAAACAAAACCAAAAAACAAAAACCTTATGCTTCATCCTGCTCCGGATCATTTGGTTTTAAAATACCTAGGGCCTCTCTTTCTTAATACATAAAAGCATATGTCTTGACCAGAAGTATTCCAAGATAACTTCTGGATCCAAAGTTCCATGAGTCTATTTACCTAACTCTGCTAAAATGTTGGGGCAGATCTCTCTGAAAAAAGCTTCTTCTAAAAACATGTTGCCATCCAGGTTGGCTTTATGCTGTGCCAGCGATATTTGAAGAAGGCCAACCCCTTAGGGACATTGCATGATCTCATCCTCTGGCAGCTCACCTATTGGCCATTGCCCTGCCTTGAAGCCAGGAGCAGGTGAGCCTGATAATGTCCCACATCAGCTGTCTTGTTTCCTTTGCTTTTTGCCCCAGGCTTCTGTGCAGCTGCAGAATAAAAGGCCGGGCATGTGCCCTACTGGAAGTGTCTGGAATCCATGGCTTCAATAGACCTTTGACGAGTGGGAAGTTGGAACCATGATGAAATACTGCCCTCTAGACTGATCTCAGGAGGACAATTCTGGGGCGAATTCTATACGGTTTCTCAGAGGGTCCCCAGTAGCACTGAGCCCCCATTTCCACAGTCATATTCAGTTCAATAATATTTTTCCTCCTTTCCTGTTTTGCTTTCTCCAGCGCCCATCGCTAGTTGCTTCCTGGAGGAATTTCCCAAAATAAAAGTGCCTATCCACAAATCCTTCTCCTGAGGCTGCTTTTTTGGAGAATTCAAGTTAAGGAAGATTTCTATTGGATCAATATATGTACATGAAGTTCACTTTACTTTTCATTCCCAGTGAAAATGCTTTGGCAATTTTGAGTACAATTTAAATATTTTCTTCATTATTTTGCATTTCAGTTTTAGACATGCTTTATCTTTATTCTGTTATAAAACTTTAATTAAGACTTCCAACTCTTATATACCACCTCAGATATCTTCCAGCTTTTATACCAGACAGATGATAATCTGTAAATAAATATTTAAATGTACTAGAAATTCAGTTATTAAAGGACTATTATGAAGACGTAATCCTTTTGCTGGTAAAAGCAAACTTACTTACTGGCTAGTATATGTATTTTCATGTATTTTAACTTAGATTTTATTTGTATTATTTCACGTTTGTATGGATTTTAATCCCTGTTGCTGGTGCACTTCAGTTGGGCTTGGAAACTTTTTTCCCATTTTCGTAGTAATGATCCATAAATACTTTGAATAGTATGTACACATAGATATTTCTCTTTTTATTGGGAAAAAAGAAAGTATTTTTCTTGCTGTTCCTGCAACTCATTAATCACAATGCTATATATGCTATTAA
Organism: Pan paniscus; assembly: GCF_029289425.2. Lineage (NCBI taxonomy): Eukaryota > Metazoa > Chordata > Mammalia > Primates > Hominidae > Pan > Pan paniscus. The sequence goes on along the minus strand of NC_073262.2, from coordinate 29,870,032 downwards.
TTATGCTTAAATGTAGTTTGCTTGTATAATTTGTGAACCTCCAATAACTCAAGACTTTCAAATTATTTGTCTTCCATGTTGACATTTTGATTACTAAAACATTCCTAAAGCTAGAAGAAGGACTAATAACGTAGGATTAAAACTATGAATCACCTTTTGATTAAACACTCAGCAATCTTTGTTGCTAAATCTTCACTCAGAGACTAACTCTAAGTCTCATTTGAACTTATAGATGTTAATTCCATATTGATCACCATAGCCTGGTAGATGCAATGCATATTCGCTCAGCTCATAGTTTTAATTTAAAGTGGATATTGATGCTTTGTAATGAGAACAGTGATCTCTAATCATGCAGCTTCAATAAATAAAGCTGAGGGAACAGTGGGCAGCATTGGTGACAGTGGCATTTGGTGACAATCTGTTCTAAATGTTGAATGTAACATATCTCTTGAGTTCACATGTTCACTCAACTCCATCTCTACTGAAGTAACCTAGACTTCCGTTTACATAGTCCTGATAGTGGTAATAATATATGTGTAAATATAAAGATGTTTATTTTGTAAAATAACTCACACATCTCATCCAATTTGACTTGAAAAATTATCTTTTGATGTGTATGAAACAGTTATAGATATTTCCATTTAGCATCAGATAAATTGTGTTACTGGTGACCAAATTACAATAACTAACAAATGGGGAATGCAGAAACCAGGTGCTCTGGTTCCTGGCCCAGTGATGTTCTAGATTTCCACTGTTCTCTGCTTTATGTTCTCACTACGCATTGTCTCCTCAACTAGTGTCTTCCATACACAAACTCACTCTCTCTCTCACATTCTTCCCTCCTCCACCTGTTTCAATAAATAGTAAGATACACACTGGGAACTAGAACAGCTGAATCTTTTGTATTTTTAGTCAACCTGAATTTTGGATATAATCTTGCTGTGATGGTTAATTTTATGTGTCAGCTTCGTGAGGCTATAGGACCCAGTTATTTAATCAAACATGGAGTGAGGCATTGTCAGATCATGGGGAACATCTATAATCAGTTGACTTTAAGTAAAGGAGACTACCGTGCATAACATGGTTGGGTCTCATCCAATCATCTGAAGGCCCTAAAAAACCAAACACCACATGTTCTCACTCATAGGTAGGAATTGAACAATGAGAACACATGGACACAGGAAGGGGAACATCACACACCGGGGCCTGTTGTGGGGTGGGGGGAGAGGGGAGGGATAGCATTAGGAGATATACCTAATGCTAAATGACAAGTTAATAGGTGCAGCACATTAACATGGCACATGTATACATATGTAACAAATCTGCACATTGTGCACGTGTACCCTAAAACTTAAAGTATAATATTAAATTAAAAAGAGCAAAAACTGAAGTTTTCCAAAGAAGAAGACATTCTGCCACAAGACAGTAACAGCAACAACTCGTGCCTGACTTTCCAACCTGTCAGCCTGCCCTATGGCTTTCAGACTTGCCGGCCTGCCAGCCTCTACAATCCTGTGAGCCAATTCCTTAAAATAAAGCTCCTGATATAACATAGGGTATATATATCCTATTGGTTCTGTTTCCCTGGAGAACTCTGACTGATGCACTTGCCTTACGTTTTCTGAGAGTATCAATATAATACAATTTGTACACCACTGACATTGTTATGTTCCTTAAAGGATCTCTGTACATCTGCTCTTGCCCCTTTCTACTGTCCTTACTCCTTGCCAAAATTTCAATTTTCAATTGTAGTTTTGATACTGTAAATTCTCTTCATTTCTTGCATCCTGTCTTAGCAATATTTTCTGTCTTGAAAGTCTTTCTATTTTCTCTATTTTATCTCTAAATTAGTGAGCATGATCTTAATGGATAGAACAAAAAAAACCTGCCATCAACTGGCTCCCTTCAATCTTCCTATTAATAAACTAAGTAGCACTTTACTTTATACTCAAAATATCTTACATTAGTCACACACACATACACACACAAATACACATAAATGCACATACACACTGAATTCTAAGGAATATATCTTATTTTTTCAATTGTATAGTGCAACCTATTTATAGTTTCACAGCAGAGGGCTGAGGAGCAAGGAATCACCTACTATAAACTCAATCACAGATACTGATGTTCATAATTAGGGTTTGAATACTTTGATACTTATGGCCTTTGCCTGCTAGTAATGAGGTAGTGAGGCATTTTGGTTGCCTCCTGGAATTCTCCTGGATATTCTACATAGAACTGAAATTAAACCTGGTCAAAATTAACTCCCAACTTCTTTTTCCAAACTCTTTTTCTCTTTTATTGTATTCCCCATTGGGTTATTGGTAATATCATCCACTGTTTTCAGTGACTCTTGATTCTACATTTTTCTTCACTATATGTCTCCAATGGGACCCCAAATTCTGCTAATTCCATTCCCTGCTAAATGCACCATGATCTGTTCAGCTTCTATAACTTTTCACACTGATTCATTCATTTAATAAATGTTTACTGAATGTGTACTTTATGTCAGGCATGGTTGTAGGTGCCCACGATACATTAGGGAATAAGGCAAGGAAGTGTACCTTTGTGGAGTTTACGTGTCAAAAGGGTAAGACAGACAATTGACAGTTAATATAATTAATAAATTATGTGTGATAGAAGATTTTTTTTTTCATTAAAGAAAACAGAGCAGGGCAAACACCCTGTGAACTGGCTGACTCAATATGTATTTAATAAACATTTTAAAAGTAACGGATTGACTGAAAGCATAGTGCGTTAACCTCTAGGTGTCTTGTGTTCAGTGTCCTAGAAGAAACAAGTTATACTTAAATAAGAACTTAAGTTCATTTATTTGCTTTGGGTGGGTGAAAGTTTTGTTTTGATTTGTTTGCTTTTTGTTTGTCTTTGGTAGAATAGATGAGAAGTCTCAGAAGATGATGAAAGCATAAAATACCAACTGAGTTGTCTAAATAAGCACAATATTTTGCTTTAATCCTTCCTTCCTTCCTTCCTTCCTTCCTTCCTTCCTTCCTTCCTTCCTTCCTTCCCTCCAATTTAGCAAGACTATGTAATTCCTACTGTGATACAGGAACTATGCCTGGCACTGGAGATACAAGGCTTATGAATAAAGAGCCACTGAACTTTAGGCTTTCACAGTCAGGTGGGGAAGCATGCATGTTAAGTCAATGGAAGTCATTAGAGCTCAGTGAGTGAGAGCTAGGGCCCTGGAACTATACTCTCAGGCTCAATTCTAAGTTACTCTGTTTCTGTGGGCCTCATGCTACTTTTCTGCAAAAAAGAAATAATAATAGGACCTACATTCGATGGTTGTGTTAGGAATAAATTAGTTACAATTTATCAACTGCATAGAAAATACCTGGCATACAGTAATTATTTAATAAATTTTTCAATCTTTTTATTATAAATATAATAACATGAGGAATGTTCAGAGAGAGAAAAACATGCTTGGAGAATATGGAAGCCTATATATGGTTGAACTAAAAGTTAAAAGGTGATTTTATATTATCTTTAAAGGAAGAAGTGAAATCAGATTTCCAGAGTTGAGATGGGGATCAGGTTATTTATGGACTCAAAGATACAGTGAGTTTGGGAAGAGCCCTTGGTGATGAATAGAAGCAAGACATGTTGAAGAGCAAGAACTATGTTTGAAATTTCAAGATAAAACATATTAGAGAATAGAGACAAGGTGGAACTACCTGGGAAATATACATGGCAGGAAAACCAGCTCTTTGTAAAGCCATAGAAAGATAGTTGAGTTTGGGCCAGGTGTGGTGGCTCATGCCTGTAATCCCAGCGCTTTGGGAGGCTGAGGGAGGTGGATCCACTTGAGGCCAGGAGTTCAGGATCAGCCTGGCCAACATGGCAAAACCCCATCTCTACTAAAGGTACAAAACATTAGCCAAGCATGGTGGCACACACCTGTCGTCTTAGCCACTCAGGAGGCTGAGGCAGGAGAATTGCTTGAACCTAGGAGGTGGAGGTTGCGGTGAGCTGAGATTGCACCACTTAACTCCTGCCTAGGTGACAGAGCAAGACTCTGTCTTAAAAAAAAGAAACAAAGAAAAAAAAAAGTCGAGTTTTTACTTTAGTAGTTAAGCTAGAACTTCATTATTAGTGGATTATTTTTGGCAAATAGTTGTTGTTTGCATCTTAAATTGTAATGGTTAACTTCAAAGTGCTAGTCATTGTTTGGGACTTGAGAAACTTGAAACTTTGTAATTTAAAAATTACACCATCCTTAGCAGATTTTTATGTTTATTCTATGTCCTATGTTTCCCTAAATATAAAATGAACTTGAGTACTATGAAATCATTTATATTCTCATCATTTTAATCTTCTTTCTAGTTAATATTTTAAACTACAGAATTTCATATGTTATGATTTTTGCTTGGCAGATTTTTTTTCAGGTTATACCTAAATATGAGTTCATGAACACTTTTATGTGATGTATACATGTTAACACTAATTTCAATTAGATAATATATTACATTCCTTCTCATTGTTAATGTGTAATGGAAAGATAATATTTTTTTCCTAAAAATAAAAAGAATAGCAATTTACTTCCTGACATAAAGTAATCTTAATATATACTCATACACAAAGTCCATGAAGGTGTGTATTTATCATCAAAGAAAAAAATGACTTAGAAAAAAGGGCAAACTTGCTTTAAAATATTGATTTTAAATCAATATTGCATGACATCTTTTTATCTACTGTCTGGAAGAAATAACACATTAAACTTTTTATTAAAAGTAAGTTAGAGTAACTGAGAACATTTTCAATTGCATAATAAAGATTTGTGTCAGACATAAACAATGACTTTCTGTGAGCTCTGCTCTGACATTGAACAAATTCAGAATGACATTCACTATCCAACAAGGTTTTTCCTTCTGAAAACACAGCCCACTAAGAATCTCCAAACCACTCTGCCTCCTTGGTTTCTGTATAAAGCACCAGGCAAACTTGAAAAAAATAAACTGACTGGCTAGGGCTTGGTAAGGAAGCCTGAACAATGGGGAGGCTTAAGCAGAATTTTCCGAGAAGCCTATAGCTGCCAAACCAGGCCTTCAGAACCTGCCCTTTTCTGGCCAGGATGGAGTAGCAGAGGAAGAGGATAATCCTAGAGCAAGCAGACCACATCCCCAAACTCTACAGAGTAGTGTATCAACATTCATTCACTCATTCATTCCACTTATGCAACAAATCTTTGCATGCTAGGCATTGTTCTTGGTGCTAGAATACAATGGTGTTCCTGCCCTCAGTCTAGCTCAGAAGACAGATAAAATAACTAATAAATATGTGACAAGTCAGGTAGCAATGTATCCTGTGGAAAAAGCTAAAATAGAAGGAGAAAAGGGAACATTGGGGTGGGTTTAGACTTGCCAGGTAAAATACAGGACACCCAGTTAAATCTGAATTCCAAATAAATCCAGGTAATTTTTTTAGTGTAAGTATGTCCAAAGCATTATTTGGCGCATTCTTATATAAAAAATGGCATATTTGTTGTCCATCTGAAATTCAAATATAACTGGGAACCCTTCCTCCCACCCAGGACCCTACATCTGTGAATCTTATTTGGGTTAGAAGAGGGAGAAGGGTTTTTATCTTTATATTGAGTAGTCAATGAGGTCTTCTGATGATATGATCAAAAGAAGATACCTAAAATAAGTAAGGGAGTGATCCATGCAAATATTTGGAGGAGGAATATTCAGTAGAGGGAAAAGCATGCGAGTGAAAAGACCCTGAAGCCTTGCAAGTTACAATTATAATTTAAGTTGTATTCACAGTTGTGTTCCCAAACAAAGCATGCATAAAGTCCGATTGTCAAACATCTAGTGTGGAGTCTAGATGTGGCTAGAGAGTTGATTATTAGACCCATCAAGTCACCCAGAAATCCCCTTCTGATTCTGCAGAGTGTCTGTTCTTTAGCGAGAGGAACCGCTGATGCTTGCAACTGACTTCTGAGTAACTACTCAGAGAAACTACTCAATGGAGTGGTTCTCAATGGAGTCCAGGCAAAAGGACTTTGCGAACTGTAAAAATACCACCTGTGTTGAGCCTGAAGACCTTTAGTGTCTGGGTTTTATTTTTTTAAAAAAGTCTGATGCTGAGTTGCTTATCTGTTTCTTTCCAAATGCCCAGAACATCACAAGTTAGTCGGCAAAATTGGACGGAAAATTTGGCCAGAATTCTAGAACATCCAATCCTGGTGCTTGCCAGAAATATCAAAAGAGTAGTCTTTCTTGTGGTACTTAGGATCTTCTGACTTCAGGTCCAGTTAAATACCAGGCACTTTCTTTTTCCTTTCTGGGTGGGAGAGTATAAAAGGGTATGAAAAAACGAAATACCTAAGGTAGGGTCTGAGAAGAAAATATATCTCAGCATTTAAAATTTTTCCTATTTTTAGATCCTTGATTGAAAGTAATGTAAACTAATGAGTTTGAATGTTTTTCTTTTGAAGTAAAAAGAGCTGCATAGAAAAGAAAGTGGTGCCTATCTCTGTGCCAAGACCAAAGAGTAATTTTGTGTCCTGGCCATTCAAGTTGTGGGTTGCTTTTCCACAACTATGCCTCCACTGCTATTACTTAGTCTGCTCAGAGCTCTATGCTGACTGGTGCCCACATAATCTAATAATGAGCCAGATGCTCCTGCCGTGTATGTACTCTTAGATGGTGACTTTGGAGGAGATTTAACTCTTTCATGATCCTAGGAGGCAATGGCATGGAAAAGACTAGACAGTTACCTAACATCCGGAAATTAATTCAGCTTGCAAACTACTCTATGTGCAAAAAGGAACGGAGTTAACAATAACAGAAAACCAAGGAAGAGTAGTGGCTTAGAAAGATTTCTTTTTTTTAATGTTTTGGGGTACTGAAAATTATATTCAAATTATCAGGGATTTATTGGAGACCGTTAATTAAATAAAGACAACACAGTTTGTCAGAGACAAGATATCTCCATGTTGTGTGGAGTGATATGTATTCAGAGTTCAGTATCTAGTAGGAAATGTCACTTGGCTAGATGATGGCCCCAGGAACAAGGTTTTGCCTTTCGATTTTGAAGAATCTAAAAGGTATCTAAAATGATGTGTAACTAGACAATTCCTCTTTAACCAGACATCTGTGGACACCTCAGGAATAATAAGTATTCCAGAAATATAGAGAATGAATTATGCTTCAGGATTTTGCTCCAGATATGTCTTCTTAGGGTGTCAATGTTGGTTGAGCTGGTTTAATCATCACTCTTTGTGGAATCCAACTCATAATTATAGAAGGGAGAGTAGAAAGCTTCACTGTGAAAGATGGCAGATCCTTAATTTGACAATTTACTTATTTGCTTATTTAAAATAGATTTTTATAATTTTAACAGAATATATGGAAATTAGTGAGTATCCCTAAAATATATAGAATAAAATAAAAATTTATTCCCATTAACTATAGGTGACATTACTGATGTTTTTTAAGTTTTTTCTATCTTTTTAAAAAAACTGTACCTATATATTAATTAGTGCTTCATTTTCCTATAAAATTGCATAATCCTCTACATATAGTTTTGCTTTCTGCTATTTTGCATTTCACGTTATACTTTGCGTGGATTTCATGCTATTAAGTGTTCTTAAAAACATGTTTTTCAGAGGTTACACATTATTCTGTTATATGATAAACCATAATTTATTAAATCATTTTATATTTCAGGTAGTAATGATGACTCCAAATTTCTACTATTATAAATGATTATTCAGCAAACAACATTATACATAAAATTTTACAAAAATTTCTTGAAATTTATTTTAGAAGTTTTTTTTCTGATGTAATTCTCAGATCAAAATATATAGTCAATTTTAAGATTTGTGCTACATATTGACAAATTGCTGTCCAGGAACATTTGTTCATTGCAAGATTTTATAGCAAGTAATCGTGTGTGTGCATTTTAAGCCTTTTTTCTAGTCTGTTTTCTTTGCTTTTTTCTTGTTGGGACTTTGATGTTTTATAAGGTTTGTATTTGTCTTCCAGTGATTAGCTTTAAAATTATACCTCACTGTAAGACCCTTAGTCCCCTGTTCTTTTAGATGACATAGTGTGTACATATTTTTTATATACATTACTATGGATGCTCTGTTGTCCATTGATGCCTAAAAAGCGATCCTAAAACTTAGTGTCATAGAACAACAATATTTTATATCTCACAATTTAGGGAGTAAGAATTCAGATAGGGCTCAGCTGGGCAATTCTTCAGCTCCATATTTCATTAACTTATCACTTGTTGGTGTTCAGCTGCTAGCTTGGCTGGTCCAAAGGTTTCAAAATAGTTTAACTTGTATGTTGGTGGCTTGGTGGAGGTGGGCCAATAAATTAAGCTCAGCTGGGACCCTCTTCCTTCCCATGTGGTCTCAGGGCCTTTCCAGGTGGTATCTTCAGCACGGTATTCAACCTTACCATATGGCAGCTCATGGCTCAAATAGGGGTATTACAAGGAGACTGGGTGAGCTCTAAGGGGCTTCTTATGACCTAGCCTCAGCCTCAGAAGTAGTTGAATTTACTTGCATTTGATTCAGTAAGCAAACACTAGGGTCAGCCCTGATTTAAGTGGAGAGGAATTATACTTGAAAGAGAAGTCTAGAAAATAATTTGTGGCTATCTTTAATCTACACCTTCCATCTTCTGGCCATGAATTGTTTACTTTCTCTAACATATAAAATACTTTCATCTTCTCCCAAGGTCTGCAAAAGTTTCATTCTCTTATGGCATCAGCTGGTAGTCCAGAATTTTGTCAATTAAATCAGGACCATGTACTCTCTGCACTCTTGCTTCCGCCTGCCACAATATGCAGGGTTGGGATAGAGATAGAGTCATTACAACAAATAATCCAGTTGTATAAGGTTCACAGCAATTTCTGAAATCCAGCATGGTTTGGGGCTTGTTGACTCCCTAAAAATGATTCTCCATGAGTCTTGGCTATACCCTCTGGGTTCCTGATTCTTCCCTTTGAGTTATCCTTTCTTTTCCAATAGAAATTACCAATATTTACATCTACATATTAATAGCTTTCTCAACCAGCTCTGTAGCTGTAGAAGTTTTGAGGTTCAAAGCCCTCTTATTTTGTACAATTTCTGTCCATTTTAGTCTAACCCAATGTAATTAATTTAAAAAGTTTTTGATTTTTTTTCTTTTTTAATTTTTTTGAAACAGGGTGTTGCCATATTGCCCAGGCTGGTCTTGAACTTGTGGCCTCAAGCAATTCTCCCACCTCAGCTTCCTGAGTAGCTGGGATTACAGGCCTCAGCTCCTGTTCCTGGCTCAGTTTTTGGTTTCTTAGTTATCAATGAATAATATACTCCTTTAGAGAAAAGCCATGTCTACAAATCTCTTTGAGATTAACCCTTTATCTTAGGCTCCCTAGGAGACTGCTGAGTGAAAACACCCTAAAAACTCTTAGAAACTTCACTGTCTACTGATGAACGTTTTCTTAGTATGACCCCTTCTGTAGCCCATGCTTTCCTCAGAACTTAATCCACTACATCAGTGCTTTTACATTCATTCCCATGCTCTGTAGTGTCCTCATGGCCACTATCACCAAAGAATACATAGTTCCTATATAGAAGGTGTACATTTTTTTTCTGGCACTTGCTAAGTTTCCCTACCACTAGCTATAACCCCCAACATGCCACCCCATTTTTCATAGTCTACTGCTGCTTCTGTTGCCTCTTTCCGCAGGGATTTCTGAAAGGCTTTGTCAGCCTCAGCTGCTTTAATCAACACTTACACAATTTGAAATTTATCTTGCGATTTCCCTGGAAATGGAGTTCACGAATTTTGTTGTTGCTGTTTTCCTTACTGCGTAGAGTCCAAGAGAGGAGAGAAGAATCAGATCTAACCTGCTACCATCTTACTACCAGAATTAAAATGAAATTATTTTAATATTCTTATATATTTTTTAAAATGATCCCTCTTAGGGATGTGTGTCAGAATGATAAGAGGTAAAAAAGAACATTTTGAAACAGCCGATTTGATATTACCTTAATTTGTATGAACACAATTTATTGAGGCCACTTGGGTATCACAATTTTTATTAACAAGTAATATGTCAAATGAGACACCCCATCGTTCATTTCAGTAATGAGTTCAGATGGGGGTGAGAGTTAGAGATAAGATGAGAAAGTATATTGCATATATTAATGAGTAAAGTGGAAAGGAGGAAAAGGAGATTGGCTAAGAGGAGGGGAACAATGTCTAACAGCTAGTTTATAAGAAGTGACAAAATGAACTGAAGTCAAAGCAACTAAATGGAGAAGGCTGTCTGAATGGACTTCTCAATGAATATGACATTAATCTCGGAGGAAAAGTCCACAGTGTATTTACATTGAAAGAAGCATGCATGTACTATAAAATCCAACATAAAAGTTAAATAAAGTTTTAAGTCAAAATAAAAGATTCTATCTGGAATTCTCTTCAACCTGATCACATAGCTGACTCTCATCATTCAATTCTCAGGTTAAATCTCACCTGTTGAGGAAAGACTGAATTCCCAACCCAAAGTACTCCCTAAATCTCCACCTCATTAGCCCATTTTATTCATAATAGCACATTTCACTCCGTTTTCAGTTTATTTACTTTTCATTTTTATGATCCTTTGTTCCATTCATCCCAATCAATTATCAGCTCCATTACAATGATATCTTCCAGATCTTTTCAACGCTATTTTCTCTACATCTGGACAGATCCTGGTGCCTAGTAGGACCACAATAACATTTTGTTTGTGAATAATAGAGACGGCATGGAAATTTCAGCCTGTCAACAGCATGCCACAGGGGTTTCCACTTGCAGGGATCTAGTCCTTCTTTTCTGCTCTTAGGCATACTTAGATGCAGGTGGGAGTTTGTTCCAACAAATTGGTTATTTATAATATATAAGAAGCTAAAGACTGCATCATTTTTCTGTTGCATTGGATCATCTCATCAGCACTCATTAATTTTGAGTTTGTAAGGTATGTATTTTGTTTACAGTGTGGTCTAGTCATAGAGAGTTTTATCTCCTACTTTCCAAATGTTGTTTGTTTCTTATAAATGGTTTCACTGGCTGTTTAGTTAGCCAGGGCCTTCCTAACAGTATTATGCAATGATAATGGTGAAAGAGAATTCTTTCACCATTGGTGATGAGAATGGTGATGAGAATTCTTCCCTTGTTCCTGAATTTAATGAGAATATCTCTAGTAATTTCACAATAAGGTGAGGCTGATGAATGATTTAAGAGCTCTTCTATATCATGGTTAATAAGTAATGGGATTTCGTTTTATTCAATCAGATGTTTTCATAATAGTGCTGGTATTTGGTGATTTCACATCTATGTAACTGAGATAAATGAATAATTTCCTTATTTTCTTGTTATCCTTATCAAATTTTGATACCATATATTTAATTTTTAAAATTAAAAAACTAGCTAGGCGGGTTGTTGAAGCCTGTAATCCCAGCACTTTGAGGCTAAGGTGGGCAGATGGGTTGAGTCCAAGAGTTTGAGACCAACCTGGGCAACATGGCAAAACTCCATCTTTACAAAAAACACAAAAATTAGCTGGGCTTGGGGGCACATGCCTGCAGCCCCAGCTACTTGGGAGGCTAAGGTGAGACCACCGATTGAGCTCAGGAGTTTGAGGCTGCAGTGAGCCATGATTGCACCACTGCACTCCAGCCTGGGCAACAAAGAACCACCCTGTCTCAAAGAATGAATAAGTAAAAATTCACTTTAATTTAATTAAAAAACTACTGTTTATTATTTTTAGATCCTAGAATAAGTAATATAAGGCCGGCAATTTTGTTCTTTGAACATTTAAAAGCAAAAGCTCATTATTTAAAATAAAATACCATTTTGGCTTAGAACCATGTTTGGAGATAATTTTTTTTGTAACATATCCAATTAATTCAATGTTTACTTGTATATATGGATTGTCTATTTAAACTTGGTACAATTGATAAATGTATATTTTATCAGAAAATTGTGCAATTCATCCAACTTTCAAACTAATTAGAATTAGGCATTTTAATCTTCCATGACCATCTTTATCAAATGATTATGTTAAAAAGTGTAGTTGTTAGGAGCACAGGTTTTGGAGTAAGGGTGAGAGGATTCTTCTTTGAAATTCCAGCACTGATACATAAGAAGCTTTGCTATAATGGCAAGTGAAACCCCCAATTTCAGTGACCACATTTATTAAAAAAAAAAAACAGAAATAAACACTTTAGAGTTTTGTTTTAAGGATTAACTGAAATAATAGGCAATGCTTAAGTGTAGTGTCTGCTACAGAAAAAGTACACAATACATCACAGGTATTTATCATTATAATTTCAATCATTGTTTCTTTCTGGGTTTTATTTGCCGGGAATTTTTCTCTTCTTTTATACTTCTTGAATTTATTTAATATTTACATTATCTTTTTCTTTTATAATAAATCATTTTCTGCTTTTATCTTCACTATTATCTTTCTTCTATTTCCCTTAAGTGGGTTTTCTTTTTCTAACTTATTGAATTGAACTCTTGGTTTATTTTCATTTTTTTCTTATTTAATTGCAAAAATATTACAAGGCTGTGATTTTGTCTCTTCATACCACCTTGGCTGCATCTCATAAAAGTTAAAATGTAATATACTAATTTTTATTATTTTCTAAATTATCTTTAACTGTTAACTTTTATTTCTTTTTGGTCTGAACAAAGTTATTTAGAAAAATTATAGCAACTTTTCTAATGGTTAGAGTTTTTGCTTGTTTTGTTTCTTTAGCCTTTTATTATTATTTCTTATATTATTTTATGTTAGTCAGACAATGTACCCTAAATAATTTCTGCATTGTGGAATATACTAAAATATTTTCCGAAACTCTACATGCCTATTTTTTCTGCATGTTTTATAAATATGATATATTCTATATTCTTTGTAGAGTTTATAATGAAAGTATATTTTAAAATTTAATTTAATTTTATATACATATATATATTTTTTTCTTTTTTTTTTTTTTTTCTTGAGACAGGGTCTTCCTCTGCCACCCAGGCTGGAGTGTGCAGCAGCATGACCATGGCTCACTGCAGCTTCAACCTCTCAGGATTAGGTAATCCTCTTACTTTGGCCTCCCAAGTAGCAGGGACTACAGATGTGTATTACCATGCATGGCTAATTTTTTGCCTTTTTTGTAGATATAGGATATTGCCATGTTGTTCGGCTGCTCTCAAACTCCTGGGTGCAAGCAATCCATTTACCTTGGCCTCCCAAAGTGCTGAGATTACAGGTGTGAGCCACTGTGCCCAGTTGAAAGTATATTTGTTAATTTAACTGTATTAGTTCATTTTCAAATGGTCTCCATTTTTCTCTTGATCTACTAGAGGCATCAATAACAGAACAGTGTTAGTCCTCTATAAAAACTGTTTCTGTACATTTTTAACATTATGTATTTGATTCCATTTTCTTAGCCTATAAAGATTTGTGGTGACCTTTTCACTACTTTATTTGAAAGTATACTTTTTCTGTATAAATGGCTTTTTGTAATTGGATTGCTTTTCCTGAAATATGCTTTTGGTTTAAATTAATATTTTCATCTCTACAATTGAACAAATGGACAACTTTTTCTGGGTAAAAATAAAAGATATCTGAAGAGACTGGAAAGATCAAAGTCCATCATGATACATTTAGAGCAGAGTAACTGCCCTTGTTCTCTTCTGAAGGGAACATCTTTGCCTAAAGAATTTTCTGCTGACATGCAGGTGATAACATGCAACATTAGCATGAAAAGTTGTGAGAAGGAAGGATTTGCTCTTGACTAGTTAAGAAATAGGCTTAACAATTCACAAATTTCCTATGAGATTAGACTTTAATACCTAATAATCACCTTTATCAAGGAAAATATATTTGACACTGTGGGAAATAATTGCAATTTATGGAAATGTTTTGAACCAAGGAAAGAAAAATAAAAAAGATTGCTAATCAGAGAATGGTTAATATGAAGTTGACTCACTGTACTGGAGGGAAGAGGGATCTTGACCAGCTCATCCTCTGGTCTTTCTCTCAGACAAGACTTTGTTTGGCTCCCTAAAGTCATACTTCATCATCACAATTAAAATTCTTTTTACGTAACACTTTAAAAGAGAGACTGCAGTTCATCCCACAGATACCTTTTCACAACTATCATTTTTAGATATCTAACTACATTTACAAATCCTTGCTTAATGCTTTTTTATTTGTTCCTATCTTCTTTTTCCAGTCACAGATGGTAGAGGACAGGACTGTCTTGAGTTTAGTTTGCTGTGTAGTAGGCTTAGCACAGAAACATGCTGTAAAGTCTATCATGATGTGTTGCTGTCTCCTTTTACAAATATTATCCTTCCATAACTCTTCTCACTTTTCCTCCCAAAATGAGCAGAATAATTGATGGTAGTCCAAGTGTTAGGTAAAAAGGTAACCTATAAAGGACAGAGAAGTTTTCACTTTTCCTTTAAATCTTCAATCCTGGGCCAAAATTATTTAAAAACTGTATTTGACAAGGCCATAATATAAATATAGTTTGAAATATTTTCATAAAATTTGCAATTGCATAGTTAATTGGGCGAGAGGGAGTAGCAGACAGTTAGGTTAGATGTAAGTTGCTGTATCATCTCATCAAAGGAATCTAAGTAGCCTCTTTGTCTCAATCTATCCATTAATTTTCAAATACATTTCAACCACTTCAGAATCTACTGATTACTGAATGAGCTATTATCTATGTAGTCTGATTTTGGTGGGGGTGGGGAGGGCGCTTAAAAGGAAAATTGTCTTGAACATGCAGTACCTGGTAGAGGTTTGAATAAAACAATGCCAAAATATACTGGCTCTATCTCAGGACATCCAGGATCCCTGAATAGTCTGTAATTAAGGAGGAGTTGGAGGAGTGGTGCTTGCATTATGTAAAGGAGGGATACATAATTGAATTAAGCAGTGGAGGAAGGGGAAGAAAACAAAGATCAAAGCTAAGTAAGTAACATCAGTTCCTGTTCTTGGCAATGACATTTATGATGAAAAAATTTCTTTTGTTATTTTGCATATTATACCACTCTTCTTCAAATGAATACACTACTGCAAAATTTGTAATTTACACAAAGTTCTTTTGAATATTTGAATGTTAAAGGAAAGCTTTACCAGGTTTAGCTTTAGGAGATCTAGAAATGTCTCCTAATACTTCCTGTGTGGGCCTTTATGTTGGAACATGAAAGCAGCTGACAATGTAAAGAGAAAGAAAACCCTTAAGATTGAACATAGTTACTGGTGTCCCACACATAAACTGTGCAGTTAGGAGTAGCCTCAGGGGGCCATTTCCAGGGAAAGCCTCACCTGGAGAGGTCAGAACCTCAGGATTTTAAAAGCAAGGGGCATGCTTCATTACAATGTGGGCTGGAGGTGAGCAAACATCCCATCACTCTGTAGAGAGGCTGTTTCAAGGCTCACCCAAGTGTTCAGACATAAATACACAAGCAGGAGGCCCTTTAGAAAGAGTTCAGACAAGTTATATACTACCTGAATGTGAGCCAGGCCAAACTGCTCAGGCCTGAATTAAAAGGAAACAGTTTATAGGCTGTAGGGCCGCTTACCAATCCATCTTTTTCACTGGGGAGAAAAAAAATCCCTTTTGCAGAGGTGATGAAAACCTGTATTAAAAGGTGACACAGAAAGAAAAAAAAGAGCTAAGCCAATTGGTTGAGTATTTCAAAAAATGAGAAAACAACAACAACAACAACAACAACATGATTTTTAAACTATTTAAGTGGAAAGGGCAAAAAGGGAAGAATAATTATGGTATATTCTATGATTAGTAGTTCCAGGCCAAATAATAATGACAGCAAAGAACACTTAGAAAAATTTAAGAATTATGTTATTTTTAAGTAAACATCTGTTTTTATGATAGCTACATATATGAATATGTTGATGAACCCTTTACAATAGCGTGAGATGTGAGGTTTGTAAAATTCAAACACAGCCAATTAAGTAGGCCCATAGCTAAAGCCAATGCTCTTGAAAAGTCTAGAAAGGAGAAGTCTAGCCAAAGCACAATTTATGAATTGGTAATTGCTCTGTTCTATTATGGATATTAGTCTGTAAATGACCTTTGACATACTTCAGGCTCTCTTATGCACACAAGCCCATGGGCACTTGCAGATACATGCACACCTCAATGTAGATCATAAATGTTTATTGCCATTGCCCATTATAGATTGAAAATAGAATGCACAGTAATACACATAGAGTATCATATTAGTGGTCTTTGAAAAGTGCCCATAAAGGACATATCTTATTCTTTTGCATTAATGTAAAACATATAAGAGGAATTGCTACATGGTGCTGTGACCAGAAGGGATGGAAATGTGTCACCCCGATCCCCCTACAAGATAGGACTTCTTGACTCAATTGCTGGAAGACAGCCTCCATTAGTCAGCTCCTCCAGGGTTTCCAAAGTTTTATGTGAGCTGCGTGTTCCAAGACATGTTCTTGCCCCACCCTACTCCTTGCCCTGATACAATGATTGATTGAGGTGGATGTAAATATTCTGCCTAAGGCAGGAGAACTCTGAAGGGCTCTATATGCACCTGAGCTTTTGGCTAAGGTTTTATTCGACCTCCATGGGTGTTCAATTTCTCCCTCTGACCAATGCTACCTCTTATTCTGACGTACTTGACTTATCAAAATCATTCTTAGTGCCTTCTTCCAAGAAACCTGGAATATGGTCCTGGAAATAAGACCATATTAAAAGGATTTCAGTAAGTGTTTTGTGCATCAAACTTATTTTATAAGTTGGGCAATGAAATTACAAAAGGAAGACAACCTGCTTAGGTTGAATAGTGTGTGACACATTAGGTATCAGGACTATTTTCTAGTCTTTGGATTACCACTCACTCTTTTGATTGTGAGACTTATCAGGGACATTCGATGAGAATGCATAACATTGTAAGTTGTATTCAATTAGCAAGTGAAAATCTAGGCTATCAAGTAACTATAGTTGCATATTAAAATTATAGACAGGGTAACTAATAAACTAGAACATAGAGGCATATTAAATAACTTGAGTCACCACTGGCTCTATCTTTCTCTACATTTTCAGTAGCATTATGTAGCTAGAAGAGATCTTGGAGAACATGTAGCTCAAGTCTTTCAATGGTACACAAGCAGAACCTGAAAGTGTATGATCTCAGAGTTAAACATGAAAAGTAGACAAGATACTTTGATAAGAAGTAGATAAACCCAAAGACAGTCAATGCATTACCTGGTATTTGGGGGGTAGGTATGGAGTTAAGGACAATACAAGGTATTACCTTCAGGTGGGTTCATCAGTTTTTTAGATAACGATTGAATACACATTTACGTCCCTTAACATGGAAAAAGGGCAGATGAAACTACATGACATGTCCTGTTGTTATCTTAGTTTCATGTATTTCAAACCTTTAAATTGAGTCAAATATAATCATTGAGATCATGGATGTTTATTTGGTATCCAGTATGTGCTAGGAAATGTTCTAGGTGCTGGGAATACAGTGATAAGTAAACTCCTAAAGTCTCTGACCTCATGGAGCTTATATTCTGATAGAAGATACATGATAATTAAGTAAGCAAGTAAGTAAATAAATGTAGCTCATATATATTAAAATGTCAAGTATGTTTTAGCAATAAAAATGAAGTAAGGTAAAAGGATAGTGTATTAGTGAAGGTTCTCTAGAGAAGCAGAACCAATGGGAAATGTAGATAGATGGATAAATGGATACATAGATGGATAGATGGATGGAAGGATGGGTGGATGGATGGATAGACAGATAGATGATAGATAAATGGATGGATGTACACACACAGATATATAGAAAGAGATTTATTATCAATGAAGGATTATCTCAGAAGCCTATAGAGGCTGAGAAATCCTATGATCTACTGTCTGCAAGCTGGAGGCCCAGGAAAGCCAGTGGTGCAGTTCCAGTTCAAGCCTAGAGGCCTGAGAACCGAGAGAGCCAAGAGATATAGGTTCCAGTCTAAATTCAAAGGCCTGAGAACTGGGGGCCAATGATGTAAGTCCCAGTCAGGTTCTGAAGGCCCAAGAACCAGGGTTGCTAATATCCAAGGGCAGAAGGAAATGGATGTCCCAGTTTGAGCAAAGAGAAAAAATTTGTCCTGTCTCCACTTTTTTGTTCTACTGGGGCCCTCCACAGAATGGACGATGCCCATACCCATTGGTGAGGGTGATCTTCCTTACTCAGTTTACCAAATCAAAGGCCACTCTCTTTGGGAAACACCCTCAAAGACACACCCAGAATTAATGTTTTATGAGTTTCTTGGCATCCCTTAGATCATTCAAGTTGATACATGCAATTTACCATTACAGCCAGGTGTGGTGGCTCACACCTGTAATCCCAGCACTTTGGGAGGCCAAGGCAGGAGGATTGCTGAAACCCAGGAGGTTGAGGCTGCAATGAACCAGGATCGTGCCAAGGCACTCCAGCCTGAGTGACAGAGCAAGACTGTCTCCACCTCCAAAAAAATACTTAACCATTACAGACATTGACAAGGCAGAATATTCTAGGTGGGATTGTTAAAAGTTATACTCTGGAAGATTAAATTTGGGTAGAAAGTTGGTTGAGGAAAGAAAGTGAGCCATGCAAATATCTGGAATACAAGTATTCCAAACAGAAAGTAAAAGCCCTGATATAGGAAGGGTTTTGGGGTGTAGAGGAATTTGAAGGCAAGGGTTGTTGGAGTGCAGTGAGTGAGTTGAAGTATGATAGGAAATTAAGTCAGAGTGGTTGTCAGAATCTCATGACTTAGAAGCCATGATAAGGATTTCAAATTTTATTCTAAGTATAATGGGAAGGCATTGGAAGGTTGAGGGTAGGAACATGATATAATATATATATTAGAAAGATCACAGACAACTGTGTGGAGGCCAAATTATAGAGAGTAAAAATATCATAGAAGCAAGTAGTATGAGGAGTACTGAGAGACTATTGCAGTAGCACAGAAAAATGATGGTACTGGCTTTGCTTATGGTGATAGCCACGGAGATGAAAAGTTGTTGAATTTTAAATATGTTTTGATTAGGAACTGACAGTTTTGCTGTTGATTTGGATTTGGGGTGTGAGAGAAGGAGAGCAGTCAACGATGACTCTCAGGTTTTGTTTTTTTTTTTTCTGAGCAACTGAGTAGATGATTGTTCATTTACTTAGATGGTGGCCACTATGGGAAGAAATAAATTGGTGCCATAAGTAAGCATTGAACTATTGCCAATGGTTCATCTGTGGCATGATTAGGTTTTCAGATCTCTCCTGATCCAGTTATGGCTCTACTTTTGCTTATTAGTGCTCCACCATTTAGTTGGGGTCAAAACAAGTACAAAACAAGAATCTGACATGCTAGAGTGCCAAAAGAGAGAGAGAAAAAAGGAGAACTGGAAAGCATAAGATTGTAGGATTGAGAAGCAATGATTATGGTGTTTGTCTTTTTTTTTTTCTGGAATAGTTGCAACAAAGCATACGAGATGTTCTGCCCTTCTATAAGGAATGTAGAAAATATAATACAAGGGTTCTTTTAAATTCTATAATGTTCCCCATTTTTATTGATATTTTCCTAAAATGAAATAGAAATGAATAATGCAAATAACTTTTCTGATTGCAATTTTCATTTCTATTCCTCAAAATACAGTGCTTCACCCACAGCTGTATAATATTCATTGGCAAAATAAACAAATATAAGAAAATTTTCTGATTACCCTCTTCTCCTCACAGCATTTCCCTGATGTCTTTGGTAAAGGACTGCTTTATCTATGGCTTCATGTATGTTTGTGAGAAGGAATGTTGGTTGCAAGTATTTGAAAGATGTGTGTTTACATTTAAATTTCCTTCAAAATTTCAGTCACACTACTTATGCTAGTTTATCTCAAAAAATACTCATAAGGTCACAGATATTGCCTCAGCTAAGATCCTCTGAGAATTTGAAGCCTCACTGGGTCTCAATGCCAAGAGAGTAATATTTGAATAGTTGATGTTGACTAATTCTACTACCTACCATACCATCTTTCATCCAACCAGCAACAAATTCCTAAAAAATACATTCTTTGCCAGTTCTGCCAAGATAAATATGCATTTGCCTTAGGAAAGTTTTGCCAAAAGCAGGACATGTTGGTGAGAAGCCCT
The DNA here is from genome assembly GCF_029289425.2 of Pan paniscus. Lineage (NCBI taxonomy): Eukaryota > Metazoa > Chordata > Mammalia > Primates > Hominidae > Pan > Pan paniscus. The sequence continues at coordinate 29,849,849 of NC_073262.2, read as the reverse complement.
TATCAAAATCATCATCCCATTATTATAATCATTATCATCACCACATTATCATTGTCATCATGTCATTATCTTGGGGTGGGAGGCAAGAAAAGCTTGTGATAAGATGATACATTTCTTAGACACACAGAGTATTTCTACTCTGTTTTCCACACGTCTCATAGACTCTGTGCCTTGAGATCTTTTAATATGCATGTTCAGAGACTAGTGGTTATAATAAAGCGAAACTTAATTGATGTGCTGCAGTAATATGTAGCTCCAACTAACTCTTATAAAGTGACAACCCATCTACAGAGAAAAATTCCAATCCTTAATTATTATTAATATAGCTATCTACGTGATTTAGCTCTGAAGCCATTTCAATGGGCATTGCATTTTCAATATAGGTCAATTAATTTCGTATTAATTGCTGTTATTATGTTGCCCCAGTTGACCTATTTCATATTTGCAAGGCTCCACTGTAGAGGAGAAAAAGACAACAGAGCAAACCTTTCCTTTTAAGCTGCTGTAATGTCCCATCTTTCTGGAATTGCATTCAGAGTAAGGATTTTGCATGAAAGGGCTTCAGGAAGTTACAAAACTCCTTTACATGGCCTGTTGGATCTGTGTACAATTTCTAGCATTACCCAGAATAAATACCAGGAGACTGGTGTGGTTTATAGAAGAGTTTATAGAGAAAAAAAATCCACCCACCAGCTCCCAAGCTGAGGATTACAACCAGGTCCCTGCTGCCAAGTTCTGTGTTTAGGTAAAGCATGAGAAAATCTGCCATTTTTTTTTAAATCACAAAAGGGTTTCTATAGATGGAGCGGTAAGAAGCTGACAGCTTTTTATGCATAAAAGGCAGCTGTTCCTTCTCAGGTAATATTATTAATAAACCCTAAGGTAATGTTTGCTCTGAAATATGTCTAATTGAAATAATTTACTCTGACCCTTGGAGGATTATGAAACTGTTTTCATCATGTTCACACACAGCAAAATAATTATGAGATGCCATATGGAAAAGCCATCATGTGGTAGATGTCTTTCTGAATCTATATTTTTGAAATGTTTCTCACAGATAAATCATATAGCTAATTTACAAAGTAGAGGTGAGCAGTCCCTTTTCCATGTGGAGATCTGATGTGAAATGTTTGCAGACCCAGAATATTAACAGGGGCGTTGACATCAGTAATTACTATAGTTATGAGATATTTTTCACAAAGTATTATGAGAGCAATACTTAGTTATACAGGGAGAAAAAAGCATGGGACTTTTTACATCGTGTATGAAATATGTAGGTACCGACAGTCTCAGAAAACAGTGTGGGCACATTGGTGACTGAGGTGCTTTTTGCCTGTAGCATAAAATCTGTCTGGAAAGTTCCAGCAATTTCCACTGAGATAGCACATTTGGCAAGATGAGGCTGAGTGTGGTATGTAAGGACTTTCGGGAAAACTTGTCAGCTTTCACAGGGAAAGGTCCAAGTGTTTATGGGAACTATGAAGTGGTGTTGGGTGGCTCTCAAAGGGATCTGTGGGGTCACTGGGGACAGACGTTTGAAAGCTTTTTGATGGAAGCTCTTCTGAACTTATCAAAATGGTTAAAAGTCTGGCAGTGAGTCTCATGAGAGCAGACTTTCTTGTGAAATTTCTGGTATGGTACTTTCCTGCCGGGGTGAGAACATCTTAGGAGGACAGACTTTCTCATCATATTTTAATTCTTGGGATCTGTGTCCCTGCTAAACCCAGGAAATGGAGAATCACAGGAAATGGCATTACTTTTCAACCTCTGGGAAGTTAAGATCAGATTTCTCTAGAGTTTCAACTGTTTAAGTAAATCAACTTGCCTAACTTCCTGGCCATCCCCCCTCCCACCAACATAAAAAAGGTGGGGCACAAGAAAAAAAGGGAAAGACAAAAAAGAGGATTTTTGAAAAGTGTAATTTACTTTTCCATAAGTTCCCAGTTTCTACAGACTTCCATCAAGCAAGAAAATCAACAAGGTAGTAAATTATAGCTTGTTAACCCTGTTGTACTTAAAACAGGGTTAACCCTGTCTGCTTTTTCTTACCTCTCCCTCAGGGGTATCAGAAGCCTCTTTGACCCTTTGTGTTGTCAGTTATGTGAGGGATCTCCAGCTGCCCATTATTGGATTTCAGAGAACTTGGTCACAGTTGCAACAAATGAGCATTTTCTTCTTCTAACAGCTCTTTTGAGGCAGACACTGGGATGTGGATCATGAGTCCGGTCAGTCAGTGTCATCTCACAATTAGCTAATAGTTGGCACATGGAAAGCCTAGTTCCAATCCCCATGGGTCCTTGCGGGAGCCTCCCATTTGTTTACAGCCTCATTTTACTTCCATTCTCAGCATTCAGTTATCCTTAAACTTTCAAAGAAAAACAAATTTACATAAAAGCTCATGTATGTGTATATGATCTACAAATATTTACAAGGTTATTTTAGAAATGCATGACAGAAATTTTTTCAGTTTTCCAAAATTGCAGTCTACCTTCCAAAACAGAACATGGGATTTAAAAAAGAAATAGTGAAATGCAAAACTGGAAACCTGACAAAACTATGAAACTGCTGCTATTTTCTAATATATTTCAGGTCAAATCCTTGTACTTCCCATTTTTAAACAACTGCCAAACCTTCATTTTTGTATCTACTAGACATCTGTGCTATTGGTTAGCACTATTTCTAGCTATTGTCTGTCCTAAAATAAAGGTAACATATTTTCTGTGATTTATAGTCTATCATTATTATAGTGCAGCCTCTTAATGCATGAACTAGAGATTTATTGCACACTCATGTCTTATACCAGACTCATGTAATAGAGGAAAGGTAAAATGTCTTGGCTTGTTGAGGGCTCCCTTCTTCAAGCAGTTGTCTTTTTGGTGAGGGGTGTGCAGCTTGATTAAACTACGTCAAGAAGGTCATTGACCAAACGTTGTCTTTAATAGTTTCCCATAGCGTGTATTCCTCATAGGGAGCTTTTCTCAGCTCAGGTTATTTCCACCAATGTTCTCAAACCAAAAGAATGGTCTTTGCAGTAAACCGACAAATTCCCACATTTCATCCTTTATCTCACATGTAAGTGATGACAGCATTTATATTTCTTCTGCTGTCTGGGCCAAGAACAACTGGATTAATGAGCCTATCTCTTTTTCATAAGTGCATTATACTCTCTCTTTGACCTTTTAAGCATGGGAATTTTTGATTTTATAAGACTTATTAAAGAGGAGAATTCCCCATCCCCATGCCACTGTTCTTCTCTTCACATTTCCCCCGCTAAATGGCCAGCCATCAACGAGGATGTATTCAGTAAATATACACACAGACATATACACTCTACGCACACTTTCACATCAACTGGAATGTAGTGTCTATAGCAAAGGTATAAAGCAAAATTTGCTGTAGGATTGCTTTCTTATGTTATAGCACACTCCACAACACTTTTTGAAAGACACTATCACAAAAAGATAAACTGCACAAGTATTTCAAGAAATATATTAGCTAACACTAAATGTATAAAATTTAGGAAAGATAATCTGACACCCAATTTCCTTTTCAGAAATATATTGGTGATATTTTCATGTGTTCTTACCCATTATTGTTTATTAATATTGTAGTTCCTGAATCCTGATTATATTTTTATATGTGAATGGCTGATAACTATGTAGGAATAGAAACATGAGAATATGGCTAAATTCACAAAGCCAGAAGCAAACTACTGCTTCTTTCATATCCTTCATTCAGGCACCGCAGTGCTTATAAATTTTTATTTTGGACTCAAGAATCTCATTATGAGGTCAGTATTTTCCTCCTATTTTTATTCCAGTGAAATTTAGCTGATGCTAAGGCAATGAATTGATTATGTCCTAAAAGAGAACGTTGACAGAGGGCAGTTTCTCAAGACATTGCTAAGTGCACTTGGCTGTTGAGTAATTAGGCTTCCTGTTCTCAGAGCATCAGAACAAGCAAATGAGAGTTGCCTTAAGGTTTCCTTGTTTAGAACATCACTTATTTTTGCCATTTCAGAATCAGGTAAAATCTTTTCTGGTAAAACTTAAACTGTCAGGCAAATTCATTTATTCTATTAGAGTATCATTTAAATGAAAATATCCCTAGAAATTTCATTTTTCCTCAGTTTTTCTCCATTTGACAAGAACAGAAAAAGGAGCTGGTATCTAACCACTCATAAGTTAATTGCAAACGAAAAAGAGGACTTGGAACTGAAGTATCAAGAAGGAGGCTGGGTCTTTTCCCAAATCCCTAGTTTTACTAAGAATCTGTCAAATAGGGAAATCCCATTTTGCTATCCTACAGGGATCTCATAATGAACACATATAAAGAGGAATTTTAAAATTCTTATCTCCAAACTGTTTCTTACTTTATCTAGTGCATTTCAATAAATTATGCCATTATCTATGAAGCTGCTTAAAATAAAAAAAAAAACAAGTATTCTCCTTGATTCCTCCCTTTCTTCAACACCTACAATATATATAGCACATCCTCTACTCTGTTTAAATCTCTTGGTACCTACTGCTAACACCCTAGCACCTCAATTTAAATCACCATTATCTTTCACCTAAACTACTGAAATAACTGTGATCAGTCAGGGTCAAATGAGAAAACAGAGTCAATGCCTGGGAGTATGTAAGAAGCCTAAAATATATGACAAAGGAATTAGAAGGCTGAAAAGCCAACCAAGGATGGTGTGCCAACCCACACAAGTGTTGCCATTCCTGCACCTGGAGGGCAGAGGGAGAATACGATATTACCAGAGCGTAGGAATCAGGGCCAGTCAGCTGGAGGTGAAACCACAGTGAGAGGGGCTGTTTAGATCCCTGATTAGAATTAGAACCATGGGGAGATGAGGCCATTACTAGAGATTCTACCAGAAGCAGTGGGAGGGTTGGAATTGGGGGCTTAATTTATCCCTTCCTTCAGCCTAAACTCATAATTAGGGCTTCCCATTTACCCCACCTACCTAGAAAGCAGTTGATAAAAAACCTTGAACATGTTTGTAAAAGCCAATTTCTGGCAAGCAGAATAAGCATGGGAAATGAATCTGTGAGCAGTAAGGAAGTAGGAAGTAAGGAAGTAGCACAGTCCACCCCTTTTTCTGTGCAGCATGCATTTTTGCTAACTATATATCATTTATTCCCATGAAACAATGACTTCATTCTTCTACCTAATAAAATGCAACCCAAAACACAAATGAAGATGCTGTCACACCTCTCCACAAAAGGGACACAAAAAGTCTCATCTTCACTTTTCATTCTCAAAGTTGAAGGTGGTCAAGTGATACAACGTCCTCTTCATCAGGTCTTGATGCAGTTTCTCAGAGTGCAGTGATTTGTGAATCACTATGAAAATCTATGCATCATGAACACTCCCTCATAGATCATATGAATAGAGAAAGAGGAAAGGGCAAAATAGAAATAATTTATTAATATATACATAACAAAAGCAGGCAGAGCTAGCATCACCCTCATCTCTGTCTCTAATCATGAGTGTGCTGCCTTCCTTCATTCATTTATGTTCCTCTTGCCCTCAACCAGAACCTCAATTGGTCAGGGTTATTTATCTGGCTGGTGAACCAAGACTTCCTTCCTGAAGGTTTGGAACCCTTAGTGATTTTGGCTTTACTGGATAGTTGCCTTTTGATTTTTACTACTAAGCTTGAACGTATTAAGGGAAGATGAGAGTAAATCCCATCATGTTTCAGCAAAACAATTTTCAGTTGTTAGGATCAATCCCCACAACCCCTTTCTTTGGCTGATGGTTCAATGGCAGGAGAAGCCCAAAGTATATCAAGGTGGGGGTTTCAATTATATTTCAAAGGGACAATTCTTGTGTTATTAATGTAAGTATTTCTTTTTTGGGAACTAAGATCTCTAAATCTGCTGAGTATGAAGTTATAAAGACAGCAAAAATGATACAAGTATAGTTATTTAGAGTATTAACAAAAATGGTAATTCCATTTACCCATTTGTTCCAAACCTTTATATTCAGGCCATGAGAGAAGCAGTACCTTATAATGGTTCCTTGTTCAAAGCACTCAATATTCCTAGGATGTGGTCTCCCAGCTGACTTCATAACTGAATCATCAGTAATTAATTTCATTGTTCTATTAGGTAAGTTTTCTTCGGACAATAGGGTACACTGCAAGACAAGTAAATTTCATGGGTATAAATTCCTTGCTGCACATTTTGCTGTGAAATGAGCTTCAACATGTTGTGGGATTCTATGAAGATTAACAGTATATTTTCATAAGTTCATGAAATGATAGTACTGGCAAGAAGCGTAGCAAATCCATGTATAGAATAGATATCCATCTAATGGAGCCAAATTTCTGCCGCTTCCAAAATGGTTCACTGTTGATTACAGAGGACCACTGTAATCAACCTGCCACCTGAAAGCTGCTAATCCCTTTGATAATGATGCTCTGTCAGGTATTAAATATTGGTTACTGAGGTTGTACTTAGAAACCATGTTATGGTGATAAAGTGGAGGTGAAGACCATGCAGTTGAGGCCTTGCATTGCCTCTGTCTGTCATGATGGCATCTTTGTATAGGGACCCATTGGATAAGCACTGGGGAGGGATGCTGCCTGATAGCCTTTGTATGAATTATTTTGACAATATGATTGCTGAGAACTTCCTCAAGAGTGGATGTTCTCAACAATCATAGAGCATTTTGCACAGGATACAAACATCTTCATGCTTTGTGCCCAGTTTTGGTACATTCACATAACTTTTTTCCCAGACAGTGCTCACCAATCTTCTCAACTCTTCTTCCATTTCCTGGCCAACTAGACACCCAACAGTGACTGCCTCTAAATCAGTCTGAACCTCAGGCCATTTCTCTTCCCAGGCATACTAAATAGCAAGACTTCCTGCTCCAAGTTTTGCCCATGAGAGAGGCTATCTCTTCATCACTTTTCTTTAGGTCCACCTTTGGGTGAGGCTGCAGTAGAATAGCAATCCATGGCTGGCCAGTACCAGCATATGATGTGACCCAGGTCAGTTTTTCTTTCTCAGCCAAATCGTCATAGGAACTCCCTTGTGGGTCACATGGGTGAATTGAGAGAGGCAGTGATAGTGCCAGCTATTTCACCTGAAAATGAAATCAATTTTATTGCACCCTTTCAAAAGGCTGCCTCTCTCTTCTAGTCCCTGGAATTATCTACTTGTCACTCTTCTCAGTCATCACATCTTAGGGGGTGTTAGGAAATCCTCCATTTGGAATATCTTTAGCCCTTCACGTGGGTGCTGTTTTCAGGGGCTGGGAATTGCTTTACTAAGTTTCCACTTTGAACTCCTCAGTAGGCCTGCATTTTTTTTTTTTTTTTTTGACTGCACAGACTTGTAACTTGTGGAGTCCTAATTTTTGAATCTGGATCTTCACCTTGAAATATAATTTCTCTGAAGGGTTCTTTTCCACGGGGATAATTATTACCCTCGCTGATCAAAGCACACATAGGCACGCGTCTGGAGGTGGGACCTGGGAAATCCAGCCTCCAGCAGTTTCCTCATTTCTTCCTTATTTCCACTTTTATCACAGTAAACTTCCAGTGTCTCTGCTATTGCTCAAAAATTTATCTTGGGGAAAAGAATTTGTATTTGATAATTCCAGAAATCATGAGAATAACTGATGCTGGACATTTTTCTACAGATGACCTCAACCTCTTGGCCATTTGCTCTGTGTTTCACACAGGACTTTACTGAAGACTCTAAGGAGGACCTGTATCTGTTGGGATCCTTAGGGCAAGCCACAGAAACAAGCTTTGGATACTAGAAGCAGAAAATGGAGTTATTGAAGACTATTGTGGAGTTTACTGTGAGCCAGAGAACCAGGCTGGGTGGCTGTACCACTTAGAATGAGATCCAAACTCACACCATAGTTCCATCCTTGAGGTCGCCATGTTGCTGCCACCCCTCCTGCCACCCCACCACTGAAGCTTTGGATGCTGGATTCTGGGCACAGCGGGGAGAAGTGTTGGTTATTACCATTTTAATATGTTTTCTTTCAAGACCTTTTCAAAATATACATACGTATTTTTATTTCTATTCAAAATGGGATACATTTTTGAAGGTTAGCAATATATTGTGAACATTTTCTTTCCATGCTCAGAAACATTTTTCTATAATATAATTTATAGTGATATAAACTATCTCATAGACCTACCATAGTTTACCTAACAAATCCCAAATCATTTGTGCCATTTCTAAATTTTTATTATCTTATGTAATGCTTTAATGAACATCCTTGCATTTATATTTTATACAATTTTAGAAGTGGAATTACTGGTTCAAAATACATGGTGATTTTTAATTCTTCTGTTGAATATTGACAAATTGCAATCCTGAGAGTTATCTTGAAGGATAGAGTATATGCCCAGGGTTCTTTTTTAAGAAATAATTTGTAATGTGAAACAGAATAGGCTAAATGTTTTTTATTCTCTTAGTCCTACTCTGTCATTCTGCAGAGTTTCACTTATTTGGATTCAAATTCTAATTCCAGCCTACCTCTCTTTTTATATAATTGTTAGGAGGATTAAATTAGATGCATAAAATTGCTGCTTACTACACACATTGCACAAACTAAAAACTTTTCAAAGGTTAACTGTTTTTCTGGTTTATTTTTAAGAGACAGGTTCTTGCTCTGTTGCCCAGGCTGGAGTGCAGTGGTGTGATCACGGCTCACTATAGCCTCATCCTGCTGCACTAAAGTGATCCTCTTGCCTCAGCCTCCTGAGTAGCTAGGACTACAGGCACGTGCCACCATACCCAGCTATTTTTTTTTAAATACATTTTTGTTGAGGCTGGGTCCCCTTTGCTGTCCAGGCTGGTCTTAAGCTCCTGGCCTCAAGCAATCCTTCCACTTCTACCTCCCAAAGTGTTGAGATTAGAGGTGTGAGCCACTCCACCTGACCCAAAGGTTAACTATTATTATTGTTATTATTAATCTGTTTTTTTCCATTCATTTCCTCATTAGTCGACTTTTATTGTTTCAATGTTATTTTATTGTTTTTCAAAGACTCCTTATAGTCACAATATGTACATAATAAATTTTACCCTTTAAGGACACTGAGGTTCCAAATGAAAATGATATTTTTAAGGTGAAACAATTATAGATAGAAAAACAACTTTTTTTCTGTGAGTACTAGATTTCATATTATCCTTAATGTCTTTCTAGGTAGTAACCAAGTGATTTCTCATAAACTGGAAAACATTATTCCCACTGATATTCTTAAAAACATTAAGGATTAAAAAATGTATTTTAAATTCTTCTTGACAGAAATCATTTATTGCAATTACATTGCCAATTCATATATATATTACATATATGTCACCTTGACTTATAGTAACCTGAAGGGGAAATTTGTAGGTTTAGCAAATCCCTTCGAGTAACACCCACAGAACTGAAATCTTATTCCATTTCTTGGTGGTCTTCTACCAATCCAGTCCTCCTGAGGACCATAAAAACTATTGGTTCCTCTCCTAAACTGCTGTAAAATATATCCTGTGAGACCCAGGGGAAAATCTTTCTGAGGTTGAGCATTCCATGGAGACTCAATATTCCAGATTTTGAAATGTAGCTAGAAGTGGAAATGGATTTATTTCTCAGGATCTCTTTGTTCATAATTAAGGATATAAAAAATAGAGTTCAGAATGTGAGTGAAATGTAATTGAAAAGGAAAGCCTTGATTTTACATATAAAATATCTTTACCAGATGGGTGAAGTAAGGTAACTTAAGACAATACTTAAAATTCAATAACAATGATGAAACTATGAAATACAAAACTTCTGGCACCCATAAGCTAGTTCCTAGAAAGAAGGTTATCATATATTGTTAATGTGTTCACACACTTAACAAATATTAATGTGTTCATTACATTTAAGGCATGAGAACTTACACATCATTCAATGGTGATATTAATAATAATTCAGTAATCATTAATGATGTATATGCTGTTAATAACAACAGGGCAAGTTTATTTTTCTGTTTTCTCTGAGTTCACTTGACTTTCCCTAATTTCTGAAGAATTCATTCTTTTCTTTGTGTGCTAAGAAAGAAAGGCATTAATATTTATTTAATTTTAGTCATTCATTTAAATATAGTCTATCTTGTTCTAAAATGTATTTATGGCCAACGTGTTTCTATTTGTTGTCAAGAATTCTTTAATAATTTGTGTATTTTTCTAGCAGTATTGTCTTCCATTTTTCCCTCCACTCATTGGGAAAAATTGCTGATTTCTTTCTTTCCCTTCCTCAAAGTCATCAAATATAGAACACAATCCCTTGTGTGCTCAATAAAATATCCCTATGGAATTCAAAGTCTTTGATAACATTTAATTTTGGTCTTGGGTCGCAGTGACATAGACTTAGTTATCACATTGGCACTCGCTTAATTAAACCTTTCTGCATGATTGAAAACCCTGGTTCCAATGTCTTGAGTTCTGAGATCTGTTTCAGCAGAAAAAGCCCATTTTTTTGTTATGCATTCAAGGCTTGTGTTCTTTAACTGTATTCTGGAGAGAAGGGAAGGCATTCACAGTTTTTGAGTATCTACCATATGAATTATTTTTTTTCTTAGTAATCCTCACAGTCACCTTTTGTTTTATTACCTTGTCCATTTTAAGAATGTGTAAAAAAGTGTAATGCTAATTAGTAAAGCTGAGATTCAAATCCAGCTTCGCCTTCATTTTTTCAAACAGCAAACATGTATCATATGCCTTATTGTATAAGAAAAGTTGTCCTAAGTTGTCCTAAGTTATAGAAGTGCTATAGTGGTAGAAGTGATTGCAAAGTTGCTTCATATTCTGCAATACTGTTGCTGAAACTATTTTAGGTATGTCCTTGGTATTTATCAAATATTAGAATTCTAATGTAGTAAAATCAAATTTAATTTGCAACTGAATCATGCACAAACTAAACAGCAGCAAACAAAAATACACTGATCGTGTCTACACTGGCATGGTCATTAACAGTGACAAGGTCTTCATGTAGTCTGGTTTAGTCTGAGAATCTGCAGCCTGGAATATTCATCTGGACTCAAAGCAAATACTCAGCTGGTATGTTCCAGTACACTCATAGCCAGAGGTAGATTTTCATGAAACTGATCATATGAAACTTATTTATACTTAGGATCCTGGGAGAGGCCCTAGTAATAATCTTTTTTCCTGTTTTTTTCTTTTCTTTATTTGTGAAAGTAAGACAATTTATATTTATTTTCTTCATGGACATATTCCAAATTGTATAAATGTTAGTCTGAACAAATCATTTATCCATGTCTAGTTGTATTAATTTTAAAAATATTGACCTACTTATATAACTGGTTAATTAGTCCTCAGGCATTATCCCTACACTCTAGCTCCAAGGGCTTCTCCTTAGAAATCATCTGGATATCTTTATGATCCAGCAACGGAAAGATTATATCAGCACAGCAGGTAGACTGCAGGACTGTGCCCCAGGTCCAAGGGTGGCATCTGTTTGGATTGGTTGTTACATGTGCTGTATCAATGGTTAAATATTTTGAATATCACCCCAAGTAAACCTGAAGATCTAACTAAATTTCAAAACTCTCATAGCTATTGAAGGACACTTTTAAAGCAACTCCAACTATTTTGTCAGGATATATTATTCATATGTAGAATAGCTGTATATGTGTGCATATATACAGCATGTTTGTGTGTGTGCATGTGTGTGTGTGTGTGAGTGTATGAGTAGAATAGTCCTAAAGGAATGTTCAACATTAAACATAAAATGCCAAGGAATCTTCTGAGGTATTGGTATTTTCTGTTTCTTATCTGTGTGCTGATTATAGAGGTATGTTAAGTTTGTGAAAATTCAGAGAGCTATACAATTATGTGCAATTTTGGCATTACATTATCATTAAATACGAAGTTTAAAAAAATGGAGTAATAGTTTTCCAAAGAGATTGTACTAATTTATATTCCCATCAGCAATGTATTTAACGTAGGCCTTTAAAGGAAATTCTAAAAGAAAATACAAACATATCCATAATTTTACCAACAAAATACATCTCTTTTTAATTTTTATGTATCCCTTACCATTTTGGCAATTTTTAAAAATAATCCTTTTTTTGAGCTAAGAAGAGAGAATGAGGACAAGTTAGATACAATCGCAGCTCATTGTCATGTGTCTACAAATAATATTTACTAATAGAATACTAGATTAAATTTTGCCTGTTAACCATATCATATAAAAATGGCTGGGTACATTTTTACAAAACTTGGAGTTTACGTTTAAGATGGCTTGACCTAAAAGCGTAGTTTACCTAGCATACAAAGAATTTCTCTTGTAAGTCACGCAATTTTGCAAAGACATATGTAATTATTATCCAGAGCAGCTCATGTAAGGCTAATTGGGAGAAAAAAAGACGTATAAAAGCAGGTGCTACTGACAGAAAGAACAAGCTGTGTTTTCAGCACAACCTCCAATTGGAACGACGCAAGGTGGACACTTAGAATGGAAGGCTGCTCCTCACAATGGCATCGACAACTAGGACATCCTTCCTGACTCTTCCCTTGAGTCCTTGAGTTCTTCACACTCCGCTGCTTTCCTCCTACCTCATCTTTCTTTCTTTCTTTCTTTTTTTTGGTTTGTTTTTCTGTCTCCTTCTTGTCCTATTTGTAATTCTCCCCTGTTCCTCTGTGCTGTCCTGGGCTTCTTCTCTTCTTCCTACCTTCTCCTTCTCTAAGCGAACTTTTTCAGTCCTGTTTTTCAAACGCTCTTTTTGGGGGATGACTCCCAAATCACCTTCTTCCAACAAATCTCTCCTGAGCTCCAGACCTTCTACCAGCTGCTGATCTGACACCTCCACTTTCACACCTCAGGAGCAGTTGAAACTTAAAATCTATTGATTCCTACTCTTCCTCAATCAAGTCCTGCTTTATTTTTTTTATTTTTATGTTTTGGTAAGTGATACCATCATCCACCTAGTTGTTTATTCTATTTATTTATTTATTTAGAGACAGAGTCTCACTCTGTTGCCCAGGCTGGAGTGTAGTGGCATGATCTCAGCTCACTGCAGCCTCCGCCTCCTGGGTTCAAGCCATTTTCCAGCCTCAGCCTCCTGAGTAGCTGGGACTACAGGTGTGTACCACCAGGCCCGATGTATTTTTAGTAGAGATGAGCTTTTGCCATGTTGGCCAGGCTGATCTCAAGCTCCTGACCTCAAGTGATCTGCCCACCTCAGTCTCCCAAAGTGCCGGGATTACAGAAATGAGCCACTGCGCCCAGCCTACCTAGTTCAAGCCAGAAGCTGCCATATTACTTTTGATTTTTTTCTGTCTCAAGCTCCATATCAAATCCACCATAACGTCCTAAAGATTTAATTTTGCAAATGTACCTCAGGCTTGCCCATCTCTTTCCATGTCCTCTGTTGTCATCTGCCCTAGTTCATGATTGGGTCATTTTTGGCCTGGATTAATAAAATATGTTTCTCCCTGGTCTCCTTACTTCTTCATTTGTTCTTTCTAATCCATTATTCACCCTGCAGCTAGAATGGTTCTTTTAAAGGGTAAATCTGATCATGCCACTTCCTGGTTCAAAACCCTAAACGGCCTGCTAGTTCATGCAGCATAGAAGTTCAAAATCCTCGTTGTGAACCATAGGGATCTACATGATCAGGCTGCTGCTACACTTTCCAGCGTCTCCTTCCATCTCTCGCATATTTATTACTGTCCTATCACACTGGTCTTATTTCAGTTCTTCAAACTAGCCTGCATTTTCATCTTCCCAAGATGTTTTTATTCGCTTTTCTTTAGATAGTTCTAACTCACTCTTTGGGCCTAAAAGGAAGTGTCAGTTTCCCAGAAAACTTTTCCTCACCTCATTCCCTCATCTACATCAAATCCCCTGACAGACTGTCTTATAGTGTCTTGTGCTTTTCCTTCACAGCACCCAACACTGGTTGTACTTATACTCATATTTCTGAGATCATTGTCTTAATGTCACTTTCTCTTGGGACATTAAGAAAAAATTTTGGAAATATACATGCTACTTGAGGGCGAGGGACAGTGACATTTTTTCAACCTGGCCTGGACTAGATGTTTATGAAAATTTACTGAATAAATGAATGCATCAATTAAATATTTATTGGGTATCTTCTGTTCAGCATACTAATTGTCTTGAAGGAAGAAAAAACAGATTCACTCAAAATAAGTTGAAACTTCTAAACTACCAGACCTCTAAACAATTAGAGGATAAAGGATGACAGTAGGCAATTAAGTGCTAAAATGTGTGGTACAGAGTGAAACTGCTAGAGGAATGCTAGGGAGGAAGAGATCATCTGGGGTTCCAACCACTAGGCGAGTCTTCCCTGAATAGGTGGGGCTTCCATGCACATAGAATTTGGTCACTTCAAACAACAAATATAATTTTTTACTCTCCCATAGCCAAGCCTTAATTATAACAATTATTGATTTTTTTTTACAGCAGTTCTTTTGTGGTTGTAAAAGGCTTCATAAATATGTTATTATTTAAAATTCCTTTTTCATCTTGACATAGTCATATGTTTCTTTGCTTTTTGTACCACTGGTTTGAGTGACATCAGGAAATACTGCTTTTGCTCTAGAGAGACTGTCCTAAATTGGAGCCTTCAGAAGGAATGGCGTTCATGGCACCAAAGTGACACCCCCTTCCCACCCCCAGCAGCAGATGAAATATTTCAAAGGGGACATCTGCCACCACCAGTGAGATTTTACGGAGTACCCACACATGTAGACTCACTAAAGTGGGCATGACAGCTGAAAAATATTAAAAGTGTGTGTGTTTTTAAAAACAACTTATGGTTAGGAATTAAGAAATGACTTTTAAATAAGAACAGATTTTTTTTTTTTTGCAAGTGTATACTTTTTTTTTCTTTTTTCTTTTTTTCTTTTCTTTTTTTTTTTTTTTTTTTTTTTTTGTTGAAGACCCCACACTTGCAAAACCTTTAGGTCATGTGTTTGCTTTACGAAACATTTGGCAAGTAATAGGTGCCATGGGAATATATCCACTCCATCTGGAATCAGCAGATCCTCCTGGTTTCACTGTACCTGAATTACCACCAGTCCCCATGGCTTACAAATGTTTTTGTTTTCTGTCTTTAATAAATTTTGGATGCAATAATTAAATGGAGGAGTCTTAGTAAAGTCAGTTCTTCCTTAACATTTTGTAAGGCAAATCTTAGGGAAGAAAGCAAATGCATATTTGCCAATTTGATGTTTACAAAAATGAAACCTGCATGGAATGGAATTACTTATTTTCTCAGAAGAGCATTGCCTTTCATAAAACGAAGCCCAGTGAATACACGTTATTTTTGACCTAGTTCCCCCCCACCCCACCCTAGTAGAAAACTTTTTAAAGGCATTTAATTTTATTTAGATAATCACAAGTTATGGGTCATGTTGTCCTAACTTTTATGTTCCTTTTAAAAATTGAACAGATATTGAAACTGGAAAAAGGATTTTGTTATCTGATCCATTTATGGTCAGAGCAAGATTGTTTCTTGCTATATATTTTTGGATTTTTAATTTTTGTCATCAACTGAGGATGGTTATATCACTTCACAAATAGGTTTCTAGATTTCCACTGCTTTAATCATTTTGTTTTGCTTTGCCTTGCTTTATTTTGCTTTATTTTATTTTATTTTATTTTATTTTATTTTATTTTATTTTAAGGGGGAGGTCATGTACAAAATCAGGCTTATAATCTCACAAATACAGCGTCCCTTGTTTGATATTTGGATCTTTCTTCTTTCATTTTGGCAAGAAATACTGTGGGAATAAGTGTTTCTGCCAAGTATCAGTTATTTAAATATTTCATTACCTCACAAAATAAAAAAGAAGATGGAAAAAAATAGCTTCTTTAAGACAATTGGACAAAGACAAATTCCTGATCTATCTGAAGCCCGAGTTCTTGCCCTTTCTTTAGAACACTAGACTTTTTAAAAAGTCCCTTTTAAAAGTTTTGGAAGTATTCATACTATTAAATCCAGTTATGACAATTGAAGATAGTTTTCTAAGAAACAAATCTTGGTGTCAAAGAAAGAGCTTTCTTCCTACGTAAGCAAAAGCAAAACAAAATGGAATAGCAACAACCAAGAAAAATATAATAATAAAGTATTAACCTTAATACATTATTATTAGGAGGAAGAAAACACCACACACACACACACACACACACACACAGGCACAATTTTTCATTGATCTTCAATAGCTCCTCTTTCTTATTACACATATCTTATTATACTTATATGTCTAATTGAAAAGACTCAAAAGACTAATAGTGATAAGAAGAACTGGGATTGTGTGTGTGTGAGAGAGAGAGAGAAAGAGAGAGCAAGCAAGAGAGAGAGAAAGCAGACTGCACAAAACCAAATATCCCGTATGGAAATTAACTATTTTTATGTGCTAAAACTTTTTGCTTAATTGCTACAAAATACAACTTTGTATTTGGTGATGAGCTTATAAACCTGAAGATTTTGACTGCTAAAGATAGTAAAAATCTAAGTATATCTAAATAGGTCTAGTTTTACTATTAACAATATATTATCTGATGTATCTGGCAAGAAACATTTCAGCCAGTTGTGGTGGCTCAGCCCAGAAATCCCAGCACTTTGGGAGGCCGAGTTGGGCAGATTGCCTGAGGTCAGGAGTTTGAGACCAACCTGGCCAACATGGCGAAACCCTGTCTATACTAAAAATGCAAAAATTAGCTGGGCGTGGTGGCGGGCACCTGTAATCCCTACTACTCAGGAGGTTGAGGTAGGAGAATTGCTTGAACCCAGGAGACGGAGGTTGCAGTGAGCCAAGAATGCGCCACTGCACTCCAGCCTGGGCAACAGGGCAAGACTCCATCTCAAAAAAAAAAAATCATTTTTAATAAAACACATTTATAGTTTGTATTTATTTCATGTACCACTTTACAATTGTGGCGTCTATATCTTTATCTACAGGCTTGCCAAAACATAACTTAAAAAAAAGTAAAAGAAAGAATACATTTTGCAAATGGAATCTTATAAGAATATTGCCTATAATGGTGAGGCATTTAAGATTGCTTCTTTTGGATCGAATTCCAGGGACTAATTATTGATAGTTTCAGAATGTCCTTGCTTTTAATCCATGTCAGCCATCTGACAAATCCTTAACGTGTATATAAAGGAAGCATATTGTCAATTTCCAGTATATTATTATTTAATTATATTTTAATTTCCTAATGACAGATGGAATCCCTTTATATGCCAGCCTGTTGCTCTATGCTTCAGCTTAAATTCCTATGTTAAAATAAAGTGAATTCTTCTATTTCAGTCTAGAACAATAGTTTTCTGAACGAAAGGGATTGAGCCTGAGAAGCTGGAAATATTCAAAACACTTCTGCACAAAATTCTGTATATGCCATTGGATATAATTTGAATATCAGTAACTTACACATCAGAGCTATGTCAAATATAAAGCTCTAATTTTAGGCCAGGTGCGGTGGCTTATGCCTGTAATCCTAGCACTTTGGGAGGCCAAGGCAGGAGGATTACCTGAGGTCAGGAGTTCAAGACCAGCCTGGCCAAGATGGTGAAACCCTGTCTCTACTAAAAATACAAAATCAGCCAGGCATGGTGGTGGGTGCCTGTAATCCCAGCTACTTGAGAGGCTGAGGCAGAGAATTGCTTGAACCCAGGAGGCAGTGGTTGCAGTGAGCCAAGATCACGCCACTGCACTCTAGCCTGGGGGACAGAGCTAGACTTCATCTCAAAAAAAAAAAAAAAAAAAAGGTCTAATTTTAGTGGATGGAAAATCATATTTTAGACATTGTTTTTTAGACATTTTTATTTAAAACTTTCAATAGCTTACCCTTTCAATAGCTTACCCTTTTACTTTTTATATAACATGTCTCTATTTTTAAAATATAAAAGGAATACTCTTTTTTCTTGTCTTTGAAAACAAATTAAGGAATAAAAGATTCCTTTCGGCATAAATACACATTATTAGACTTAGGAGAAAAATGTAAGGTTAAGTATAGTACCAAATTTTTAGTTCAAGATGTTTTGTTTGTTTGAGACAGGATCTCGCTCTGTTGCCGAGGCTGGAGTGCAGTGGTGTGACCACAGCTCACTGCAGCCTCGACCTCCTGGGCTCAAGTGATCCTCCGGCCTTAGCCCAGCAAGTAGCTGAAACAAGAGGTGTGTACCACCATGCCTGGTTAATTTTTATAGAGACAGTTTCACCGTGTTGTCCAGGCTGGTCTTGAATTCCTGGTCTCAAGCAATCTACCCTCCTCGGCTTCCTAAAGTGCTGGGACTACAAGAGTCAGCCACCATGATCACTTTTCATACCTGAAAAGATTTTGCTTATTAGACCGCCTGTTATGCATATAACTTTATTCAGTAGCAATTTTTTGCTTTTATTATTATTTTTAGTGGACATATAATGATTCTATGTATTTATGGGGTACAGTGTGATATTTCAATACATGTATGCAATATGTAAGCTCAAATCAGGGTAATTAGCATAGCCATCACCTCAAACATTATTATTTCTTTGTTTTCTTGGAAACACTTGAAACCTACTCTTCTAGGTATTTGAAAATATACAATAAATTGTTGATTATAGTCACCCGATAGTCCCATAAAACATTAGCACGTATTCCTCCTATCCAGCTGGAGTTCCTCATCGGTTAACCAATCTCTGGCTATCCCTCTCTTTCCTCTACTTTTGCCTGCCTCTGATAACTACTATTCTACTGTCTACTTCTATGGAATCTACATTTTTAGCTTCTGCATATGAGTGAGAACATGTGTTGCTTCTAAAGATGAAAAAAATGCGAGTATATTAGAGATTATAGAACAGACTCAACCCTTATAATACCTGTGACTTTAGCTTATACTTACAGGATTTTCTTCTCAACAATCATTTATGGGGACAATCCTATGAAACCCAGTTATGGTAAAACTCCAGTTTGTACGTTTTCATATGCTAAGGATCAGGGGAAACCTTGGGCAAGATTACACTCCACAAATCTTAGATGACACAAAATATTAAGTTATTAAAATTATATATATATGTTATATATATGTTATATATGTTATATATACATATATACATGTTATATATATATAAAAGTGCATCTGACTTTATTCATAAAACAGGTTTAGTTATTTGTAAATCTTTAAAAATAGCTTATTCTCTGGTATTATGACCCAGAAGATCTTCCATGAAATAAGTAAATTTTGAGACATTCTCCTTCTATGAGTTATGGTTTTAGTAACTAATGAATTATCTCCTTGTCTGGGATGTCTTAGTTTAGTCACACACACACACACACAGAGACACACACACACACACAAACTTGGTATCTTTTTAAAAAAATTTATGTTGGTCAAGGCATTTAAAATGTGGGATATGGGAAGAGATGGATATGACATTTTGAGGCCTGAAAAGTATGAAGTTTTGGAACCTCCCCCTCCGCTGAGAAGAAGAATGCAAAATTATAAATATAAAAATAGGTACAGGATCTTGGAGGCTATCTTTGCTAGTGAGGTGCCGAGATGCTGAAGCTTAAAGATTAAGGCCTTTCCGTGAAGCTTCAGATTCTTTTCTCATCTCCTTTTTTTCTCCTGCACTTTATTCCCAAGGGGAAGAATTAACGTTGATGGTCAAAGACATTTATAATGCTAATGTGTTAATGTACTAGTCTATCTATCTGTCTCTCACTCCCTCTCTCTCATCATTTCTCACTCACTCTCTTGCTCTCCCTCAAACTCAGTTGTCTTTTTGCAGATTTTTAAAAATCATACCTTCCTTTTCCTGCAGTTTTAGGTTGGGATATATCTTGAGAAGACCTGGGGTGGGACAACTATGGTTTTTATTGAATAAGAAACTTTTACTTTCCCCTTTCTCCCTTGAGGTACTTTTCTTTGTACTCATTATTCCTTGTCATTGGGGTTTTTAGATATAGAAGACGAAGACTCTTTTAGGTATAGAGTTTAGGTCAAATGTCTCAAACCCAAAGCCAGGAGTGTGATGAGAATGCCGAAAATAGACCTGGAGTAAGAGAAAAAACGAGCGACAGAGGCTGGAATGTTTGCCTTGTGGTCAGAGCAGCCCAGATGTTCCCCAATAGGCAGTTGATTCTAGCGGTGCAGATCTTCTTTGTTTTCTGTCCCCAGAAAAAGAAGCAGTGAGTCTTTGAAAATGAGAGACCAGCTAATTTTTAATGTTTGCAAGCAATTTAGTATGTCTTAACAATACACTGACAGCCAAAACCTATATGAGCCTGTTGCAGTGAATGGTCATCAATTTGTAATCTAAGATCTATAGGCAAAGGGGAAAATGGGATTGTCAGTGGATTTGGGCTGCTTAATTCTGTCTATAGCTTAGGGAAAAGGAATCTCCTTCTGGCCAGCATAGGTGTTCAGGGCTTTTGTCTACTATTTCTGAGGAATGAAGAACATGTATTCGCTTAGCCACAGCCACTGCACATATATATCTTCTGGAGAGATCTCAGGTGAAGTGAAGATGGAGATAGGACTGAGAGGAAGTGGCTAGTGGTAGGACAATATTCAGGCATTCATGATCTTAGATTTCTAATAAAATACCATTTCAATTCTACCTTACAGGGTATTAACTGCTTGTACTTTCTTTTTAGGAGATTTCTGCAGCTTATTCTTGGGCTTTAATTTATAGAAACTATTTCTTAACCCTGTTGCTGAGGGATTTTATGGTTTCCAGTAGATCCAGGACTGCCATGCTATTGAGGATTTTCATATTCCCACATTAAATGTAGAGAGGAGCCCGATTATACAGAATGCTTTTCCTGTCATTTGGCCTCTTGACATTTCCCGTATGTTCTATAACTGAGCCTGGCAGGGATTTTGTACGTAGTTTAAATCACTTAAAAAAAAGCAGGTCTGGAATCTCATTTCCTTTTTTCTCTAGGGAACATCCATGTTCTAAATTGACATCAACACATGATAGAAATTGGTCACTCCCTGATATAGTCTTTCAGGAATTTTTGCTATTTTAAGGCCTATTATTATTTCCAGCAGTTGCTACTTCATAATTCAGCAAAATACAGTCATCCAGAACTGTCTGACATATCAGTAGTTCTGCTCCTGGCCTTAACTCCCTGGTAGCTAGCCCTGCCACTTAACACAGACATGATAGGGGGCAAGAGCTTATGGGCTTTGAGTCTAAGAAAAAATGTAGTCCAATCTGTTTCCACTCCTCTCTCTTTACTTTTCCTAGGAATCTAGGTTTGTTTGGTAACTCTCAGCAGCCTTATCTGAATGGAGTCAATCAAGTTTTTAGACTGCATCCTGCCTCTGCCAGTCTAACTGCATCTGCAACAATTTTTTTGTGTGTGCAAAATGAGGGGTGAGAAGAGTGAAGACAGTGAAGAAGAGAACAGACAAAGAAAACTCACAGGGTTTTTTGCAAGATACAAAATAATAAAGAACAGAGAATATAGGCAAGAGAAACATATGAGACTATAAGAAGAAATCAATAGGGAGGAGTTAGAAAAAAATGTATGCTCAATTACAATATTTTTGCTCCTTCCTAACTTCTAAAGAGCATTTGAGTGTTTTGCAGAATTTCTTCAATTCTACGTGAGGGTACTTAGTGGAATAAGTTTTGTTTGTTTGTTTGTTTGTTTGTTTTTGAGATGGAGTGTGGCTCTTGTTGCCCAGGCTGGAGTGCAATGGCACAATCTCGGCTCACTGTAACCTCCGTCTCCTGGGTTCAAGCAATTCTTCTGCCTCAGCCTCCTGAGTAGCTGGAATTACAGGTGCCCACCATCACCTTTCTTTAGAAAGAATTTAAATTTTTAAATTCTTAAAATTTTGTATTTTTAGTGGAGACTGAGTTTTGCCATGTTGGCCAGGCTGGTCTCGAACCCCTAACTTCACATGATCTGCCTGCCTCGGCCTCCCAAAGCGCTGGGATTACAGACATGAGCCACTGCGCCCCGCCTGAGTATTTTTTTTATTACTTATTTATGTTCATTATGCTAGTTCACCATAAGATTTTACATCCACCTGGTTGCTAAATTAATGCTTCATAGGACAGAATACTCACTGACAACCCAATCTTACATTCTTCCTATAAATGCTTTTGTTTTGTTTTCGAGGTTTTTGAATCTCTGAGGTTTCAAAACATGGATAACTGAAGATTCATTAACTTAGGCACTAATGAGTTTCTAAATAAAGGTTTGCATGGATGCAGCCTTATGTACTTAAAAATTTAGCCAACTTCAGAGAATAAATCAACCGAGCATGGCAGGAAAGAGCATGCGAGGACTCTGCAGCTGCAAGGACTTTTTAAAAAAGTAATTGAAAAGAGGTCATTTTCAACCATAGTTTATAGCATATCAGTTTGTAGTAGGTGGTGGGGACTGATTCTGAGCTGTTGTTTGCTTAAATGACTAAGTTGTCATTTTTAATTAGCTTTATGCTTTTCTTAAAGGCTAATTGCTTTTTTTAAAAAATCAGGATTGCTTGATTGCTAATGACAAGGGTGCTATGGTTACATATTTTTTACAGAAAATTCTCCAACCTACCAGGTTGTACAGAACTATATGTCTTTTGGGTTTCTTTTACAATAATGTACATGTTTTTAAAACCAGAAAAATACATATTTACTAATAATATTAGTAAAATAAAACATCCTGTTTTTGGCAAGAGGATCACTGCTAACATATTTAACAAAACATAAACAAACATTCATGGTCCTATTTGGAGTTAAAATATATTTTATATCTCCATTTCCTTACAACTAGCATAATTTTCTGGAGAAGTACACTGCTACAGCCAAATAAATATGCTGAATATAAAAGTCATTTTACTGATACCCCCTGTTGGGAGGTATATGCTATAGGGGGTTTTCTTATCCAACTCCTATTCTGAATCATACTGTGTCATCCACATTTTCTTATTGCTGTGACTTACTGTGTACAAGGTTTAGGTAAAAGGATAGCATCAGAGTGTTGTTTTTGACTGTAGGAGAGAGATTTTACTTCTGCAGAGCTAATTGGTTCCTCAATTAACAGGTAATGTTGTTTGTTACCTCTCTAGGAAGCAGCCAGGTGAGTTAAACACCTCAGATTAATAATGTTCAAATTTTCATGGAGTACTCTCAGGTTGCACATTTTCTGATCACCTACTACATGGCAGGCACTGTTCATGACACTGAACAAAACAGATGAAAACCCCTGTCCACAGGGAACTTAGAATCTAGTGGGAGAAAACAGATGATAAAATGATTAGGTAAATGAAGTGGAATATGAGAAGGCAATAAGTGTTATGAGGAAAAAAATGACATAGGGAAGGGAGAGGTGCCGGTGAGAGTAGGAGAATTGCAATGTCAACGGGGAGGCCAAAGATGGATTCATTTAGAAAGTGATATTTAAACACAGATTTGAAGGAAGTGAGCTCAGGGATATGTGGGAGAGCAGTGCAGATAAAGACAACTGCACGTGCAGAAGCCCAGGGGTGGGAGTGCCTGGTATGTTCATGGAAGAGCAAGGTTGCTGTAGCATGAGAGAGCAACAAGGAAGATACACAGGAGATTAGGTGTGAGTGATAAGGTGGGATGAATCTTACGCAGCCTCAGAGACCCTCAGAAGGATTTTGGGTTTCATGGTTCAGGAGAGGGGAAGGAGGGTGCTGAGTGAGGGAATGCCAGGATCTCATTTAGGATCTAACAAGAGTACTCTCCTGAAGAGAGAACAAATGGAGG
This sequence comes from Pan paniscus, assembly GCF_029289425.2. NCBI lineage: Eukaryota > Metazoa > Chordata > Mammalia > Primates > Hominidae > Pan > Pan paniscus. The sequence continues at coordinate 29,826,120 of NC_073262.2, read as the reverse complement.
ACGACAAGGCTATAGGCTGAGGGATCATTTCTGAAGCTAGTGCAATAGTCCAGGCAGAGAAAGTGAATTTCGTTCTATCTTTAATGTTTCTCCAGTTATCACAGTGGAAAACATTAGTTCATTACCCTCACAGAGAAAATTGTGGTGAAGCATTGAGAAGTCACTAGAAGCTCTGAACGTGACTCCATTCTTCACACTTTCTCCAGTCATAGAATTCACCACAGGGAAAGCCTTCCATCGAACCTGTGATATTTTGGTAAATATGTAATTATACATGCAGCATCTTCATATGTTCTTTTCAGCAAACAATTAATACAAACCAGATGTGTGGTGAGTCAGAATCCTCTCTGGAGGCTGTCCTGAGAAAGTAAAGACATATTGATTTAGAGGCCACACCTGCAGTTCTTGCTGCTGTTTGCTGCTTCTGCTGCAGCTTTGACATCAGCTGCTTAAGGAAAGCCTCTGCTTCCAAAATCCTCTCTTCTTGATTAAGTGGAGGAACTCTGGGTCAAGAAGATTCTTTAATCACTTCATTGCAAAGCACAGAGCATCAAGAAATGACATCGTCTTATAGGAGCTCACTAAACCCCACCTGATATTTAACATGATCTGCTTGCTTTATAGTGAGCTCAAAGCAATCACTTCTAAAGTTATCTGTGAAAATAAAGACTCAGAAAATGTAAGAACAGGTAGGAGTATTTGAAAGGTTTTGAGTAAATATAAAACCTTGCACTGTTTTCCTGATAAACCAAGAAATACGGACTTTCACTGTAAGCAAGACTGTACACTTAAGATATTTAAAAGGGGGGGGGAATGGCTTTATTAAGTGGACAAGTAGTCAAGGAAAAGGTTGGGAATATTGGGAATTAAATTATTTATTATAGTAATCCAAAATCATAGCCAAACAAAGCTCTAGACATGACTCAGATGTAAACATTTTTTTTCTTTTAATTTCTCTTTTTGGTCATTTAAGTGATGAGTGAAACTTTAAGGTTGATGAAAAGTACAGTGTTATAATAGTTTTCATAAAGAGTAAAAGTCTGATAATTTTTCAGGGTAATGGCAGTAACCATCCCACTTTGGGCATTGATTTTTTTTTCAGATTTTAGTTATGTTGACCCAAATCATCACATCCAGATTATAATGTGAAGTCTCTACTTGTAATAATATTTTATTAATAAAGGTTATTAACCCATCACTAAATTTTTATCATGATTGGATCTTCACCTTTACAAAGAAATCCTGATTTCTTATTAACCATTCATGTTCAAGGTGGAGTAATTTGTGTACCTACTAAGGTAGGCAATTTGGATTGTTTTTCTCTTGGTCCAGATGAACTTACACTTCCTCTTTTAATCAATAGTCCAAGAGTATTTTGTCAATGGAAGTGATAGGTCCAAGCAAGAGCTTAGTATTTCAGGCTAGGGGAGCAAATGTACTAATATGGGAAAAAGTTATAAATGGGGATTATAAAATAAGCACTCTCTTAGGGCTATCATCTGAATATTGGTATCCATCCCCAAATTCATATATTGAACTCCTACCTACCAAAGTAATGGTATGAGGAGGTGGGGTGTTTGGGGGATGATTAGATCATGAGAACTGAAACCTCATTATTTGGATTAGTGCTCTTATACAAGAGACCCCAGAGAGCTAATTGGCCCCTTTAACCATGTGAGGACACAGTAAAATGATTTCATCCGTAAGCCCGAGATCAGGCTCTTACCAGACACTGTATCTGCCAATGCCTTGATATTGGACTTCTCAGCCTCCAGAACGATAAGAAATAAATTTCTGTTGTTTATAAACTACCCAGTTTATGGCATTTTATAATAGCAGCCCAAACAGACTAAGACCAAGAAAAAAAACCAAACTGGTATTTAGAAATTGATGTGCTGTGGTAACAAATATATAAATTGTGGAAGCGACCTTGAAACTGGGTAATGGGTAGAGACTGGGAGAATTTGGAGGAGCATGCCAATACAAACCTTTATTGCTATGAGTGGACTTTTAAGGGTGGTTCTAGTGAGGAGCTGCAGAGAAAGCCTTAGTCCTCTTAGAGAATACCTAAGTGGTTGTTGTTCAGAATGTTGATGGAAATATGGGAAGTAATGGCCATTCTGATAAGGTGTCAGATGGAAATGAAGAACATGTTTTTGGAAACTGGAGGAAAAAAGATCCTTGTTATAAGAGGCAAAGAACTTGACTGAATTGTGTTTTTGTCCTAGTATTTTGCAGAAGGTAGAACTTGTGAACAATGTGGCTGTTTAGCTGAAGCTATTTTCAAGCAAAGTGTTGAAGGTGAGGCTTTGCTTCTCTTGACTGCCTATTGTAAAATGCAAGAGAGAGAAATGACATAAAGACAGAAGTGTTAATCAAAGAGGAAGCAGAACTTAAACACTTGAAAAATTCTCAGCCTGTCTGCGTCATCAAAATGAAAACAAAAACAAAAACAAAAATCTGTTCAGGAGAGAAAACGGGTGTGGCTAAAGCAGATTAGGGTGAATCAGCCATCTTAATGGAAGCTAGGACCTATTGTTTTAAAGATTGGAAAGTTGGACATCTCTTCAGTGTTGTCCTCTACTACTTGTGGTGTAGCACTAGGGTCTGAGAATACTCAGCACTGCCAAATTTCTCTACTTCCCCTACAAATTACTTGAACTTTTTGTTCTTCCATTTTCTCTCCCAATAAAAATTTATAATAGATTATCCCACAAATATGAAGGGTGATAGAAATGATAATGCTTTCTTTTTTTAATCTCTGGACAAGATAAATGACTCAAGGGTAAGGAAATGCCTATTTGTTCTTCTTCTTCATTTTTTTTTTTTTAGGAAAGAAGAATAAATTAATTTCATTTGAAGAAACCCAGATGTCCTTAAAATAAGCTGTGACTGCCAAAAGAGTTCTTTAGAAATTCTCTGATGAGTCAAAATTCCAAGATTCTTTCCCATGTTGGCTTGTGTGGTTCCGTAATATTGCTTTGGGTTAGGTCAGACTGATAAGGGATCTCTCACTAAAATGTTCCTACAATCCTCTCGGTTGTCAACCGGTTTTTTGAATTCAGGATTTCTCCAAAATCTTATCCCATCAGGTCATTTTTCATTTCTCACTGATCCCTGAGCTGAGCTGCACGTTAAACAATAAAGGGAACAGTATTTATACAAATGTTGATTGGTTCAAATACTAATTGGCAATATATGTGTGCAGTAGTTTCCTTCAATATATGTTATAATATTCATAACTAGTCTCATGTCCAGGATATCAGACATTATGTATTTGGACACTATTTGTTATACTTCATTTAATTATCTCTCATAGATTATCAATAGAGCATTTTAAAAAAATGAATAAGTGCATGCAGAGTGCTTCTCCATAACCAAATGGGTGTGTATAATTTTTTCTTTGGTAAAATTTCCCAGAGACCCTTCTCTGAGGTAGTCATTTAAATGATAGTGATCTTTGGATGATTTTGTTAGGATTAGATAATAAGGGTATGACTCATAAACATGTCATTTCAATCTGGGAACAAGTAACTATAACCCACTCTCTCTAGCCAAAAACCTCTCATTTTCATGGCTTTCCCACCCCCACATAAATGGCATACACCTCCAGTCTTTACACTGGCAGGTTTTCTTAGAAAAATGACCCATTCCATGATGAAGAATACCTAAATCCCACAAGTAAAAGAAGCAGCCTGTTATTACTCTTCCTGTTCAGTACATGAAAAGCAAAGTATGTGAGAACCAGGCACAACCTGTAATTTGGTAGCCAAACAACAGATCTGTGCTGTAACAGGAAAAATAAAAATATAGTTCTACTTTGGTATTCTTGGATGGCCTGCCCTGGAGGAGTGAAACTGCTTGATTTTCTCACTTTCAGAACAATGTTCTTGTCTGCCACTAGATCCAACTAAAGAAGATCCCGCACATGGGAAGTTCTGTGTTTGTTTCCATTCCAAGGACTGAGATTCGGGAATATATGCTTTTTATTTCCTCTGCCACATATAAGGCCTTCCTCTACTGACACACATACTTTTCTCCTAAATGCATTTTAGGGTTGAACTGTTTTAGGCTGCATTTTCTTCTCTTTAAGCAAGGAACACTGTTGTCTCACTATCGGAGTGATCAGAATTCCTTCTATCTATGATTGACTGTAACTTGCCCTTGGCAGAACGGTTCTTCCTGCTTCAGTCTATAAGGCAATACAAAAAGTTTGATAATGGGCCTTGTTTTATCAATACCAATGACATATGTTGACCTTTTTGACATATGTTGACCTACATATTTAGATCTATAATTTTTAAGCACATGCATGTACATATATACCTATACATATATATATATACACACACACATATATATACACACATACACACAAATATATACTTGTATATATACACACATGAATATGGATATATACATATACTGTATTAGTCAGGGTTCTCTAGAGAGACAGAACTAATAGGACATACATACATATAAAGGGGAGTTTATTAAGGAGCATCAACTCACACGATCACAAGGTCCCACAATAGACCATCTGCAAGCTGAAGAGCAAGGTCCCAAAGCTGTAGAACTTGGAGTCCAATGCTCGAGGGCAGGAAGCATCCAGCACAAAAGAAAGATGTAGGCTGGGAGGCTAAGCCAGTCTAGTCTTTTCACGTTTTTCTGCCAGCTTTATATTCTGGCCGTGCTGGCAGCTGATAGATGGTGCCCATCCAGATTAAGGGTGGGTCATATGTTGACCTACATATTTAGATCTATAGTTTTTAAACACATGCATGTGCATACATACCTATACCTATGCCTCTACTGGGGATGGGGGAGCTATTTCTCCTGGCAAAGAAAGGTTCATTAGATTTACAAACTCAGTGTCCTCAGCTTCATCAGTGTCCTCCCACACATCCCCATTCCAAGTTGCAGGGTCCCATTCTTCCCCAATCAATGCCCTTACTTTAACAGTGGACACCTGGCAAGGCTGTGCATGCAGCTTTCATTGGAGGTCAGCTACTGGCATTATAAGAACTCATGTCTGATTTTCCACCATATCAGCTCTTTCTCTATGGGTGATAAGACTCTCACTCAGGGCAATCTTAGCAGATTTGAGGCTCAGTATCTGCTTCTGAAGCTGGGAGTTAGAATCTCTGAGTTCATCATTTTCTTTCATCACTTTTTCCAGTGATTTTAGGAGCAACCAACCAACTTCATTGTGTTCTTTGGTTCTCCACATATGGTCAAGGTATTATGTATAGAGTCACTAAACTCCTCACCTCTCATGAGTGGTGAATCAGGAGTGTCAAATGGATTTATTGTGTATAACTCTCTAAACAGTTCATGCCAAGGACTATCAGTGTTCTCCATGCCATTAGAAGTAGAGTCCTTAGCATTTTGGGGTTTAATAATATTAAGCAGCCAACTCCAGAAACCCCAAAACCAATGAAAGAACTCCATCCTTAATATTCTCCATCCTCTAGAACCACTCCTGGTACCAAAATCTGTATTAGTTAGGGTTCTCTGAAAGGACAGAACTAATATCTCTCTCTCACACACACACACACACACACACACACACACACACACACACATATATATATGAGTTATTAGGGAGTATTAACTCCCATGATCCCAGCCCACTGACTCAAATATTAATCTCTTTTGGCAACACCCTCACAGACACACCCAGGAGCAATACTTTGCATCCTTCAATCCAATCAAGTTGACACTCAGTATTAAACATCATATATGCCTATATAGTTTAATTGGGAAAATTCATATTTGCCTTGGTTCTTATAATAGCAACAAAAATGATGAAAACATTGTTATTATTGTATAACTCTCACTGAGGACAACATTTTTTAAAATAGATAATGGGAATTTGACACAGTTGCAAGAGAAATAGCTTTTAATCCAAGGAATCCCCAAAGCACAAATCATTCTATGAAAATGTTAGGAATCTGAGGCTCAAAGAAGAGACTTGAAGCCTTGCCAATAGTCCTTTATCTAGAAAGCAATCTGGAGCCTAACCAGGGATTTGACTTTCAGACCAGTGAGTTCCTTTTTCCAGGTTGCTTTTAACCTGAAGTGTTTAGATCACAAGTGTTACTGGTTCTTTACTTCCTTAGCATTCAGTCCCACTGAACTTTTTATTGAGTAGTGTGTATATCAGAACAAAATCTCAGCACTCTAAAAAATTGCAAAATTCTTTCTATTGTTAAACAGAATTGTATCAGCATCATGATACAATTTGATGGGGGAGTGTGCATTCATAAGACAGTATCACGAGACAGATAATAAAGTATTTTCCTGGTAGATGGAAAATCTAAAGAATCTTCTGGTGGGTTGATATGTCATGAGAAGAAATAAAATGTAACTAATTCCAGCAAACCTTTGTATTAACACATGTAACAAGAGGAGACAAAAACTAGGTTTGTCCATCATTTCCCTTGGCTTTATTCTAAATTGGCACAGTTAACCTCTGTGTTTCTGAAGGGCTAAATTGCTGTTACTTCTCCTATTCCCTCTGGGCCTAGGAAAGGCAGATCAATGAGGACAAAAAATACTTTTGTGTTTCAGGAACACGAGGGGGATCAATTAAGGTGCCAAAGCTGAGCTAATGCTTTGAGTTGAGGAGGCTGTATTATAAGGGCGTTTAGAGAAGAGAGGTGTTCTGAAAGTGTTGTAGGTCTTTCTGAGGCTAGAAGGGACCATCAGTCTCTCCAGTGGGAGATATTCTTGACCCTAAGATGCCAATATCATTCATGAGGTAGTCTAGGGATTCTAGAGGTGGGGACTTAACATTAGTAACTATGGCCATAAGGGTCACAGTGAACAATATCCATCCCGGCAAAGAAGACTCCTGAGGGCCCCATCTGAGAAATAGTAACAGCAAAGTCCTGTGTGCACCAATGACCAGAGTGCCCTGCTCCAAATGTTCTGGAGTGACCCAAGAAGAACTCGAGCCTAAACAAAACTTCCTTCCAGAAATATAGGAGGGAACTCGGAGCAGATTCATGATTAAGATAAATTTAAAAAGAACTTGGGAACTCAATTTCATTCAACTAACCAAAAGCCTTGCCCACTCAGATCAATTCTATTTTCCTTTTTTTGTCTTCGTGCATATCCTCCATCTAAACTTTGTTTGAGGTGAGAAAGATAGGTTGAGGAAAAAACCATGAAAGTTATTTCCTGGCATCTCACCCAGGAATGAGTGATGAACAGAGCGTGGAAACAGCTTTAAAAGCCAATTTCTTTGCTCATATGAGGTCATGAAGTTGCTCTTTGCAACTCTCTGGGCACCAGAATGAATGAAAGTGGCACAAAACACACCCAAGGTTTATCATTGATTTACAGTGATTGATGGCTGGTCTTGTCTGATTGTGCTACATTGGCAAACCATCCATCATCCCAAACAAACTCTGTACTCCATAGTCCAATATACAGTTACATCTGGCCAAAGGGTTTAGGATTTTTCTTTCTCTTTCTTTCTTTCTTCTTCTTTTTTTTCCCCCCAGAGAGCAGTTGGTGGTGGGGTGGGAGGAGAAAGAGAACAAGTTGCTTCCTTTTACAAAACTGCAAAGTAGTTGTCTGTTAAGAAGAAAGTACTCTGATGACACATGCTGAATTCCTGTTAAGTTTATGTAGGAGTTTATTCATTTCCATTAAGCAAACCACATTTTCGACATTTCCCACACTTTCCTTAGGCTGGGTCTTCCTCAAGATTTTTTTTAATAAGGTCTAATATTTGTCCTTCTCAGAGAATCAGTCATTCCTAATTCCCAGACCAATCGTGGATGGAGACAGGAAGTTCATTTTTGTAAGATACCTAGAAATGATTATTGAAGTACTCATTACTCAAAACATAGAAGATAATGTATAAGGAAAGAGATGTAACACACAATCCCTTCTTAACTTTAAGATCCCTACATCTCAAAGAGTAACCTCACTCTTTCCTTCCCCTATGTTTCCTAGGAGTTGATATTCATAAGTAGTTAGCTGTAATTACATCTTTTACCCATTTAATATAAAAGTAAGATCATGCTGTGTGTGAGGTTGCCCATTTTTCCCCACATAAGATTATATTTTGAGTGTTTCAACCAGGTCATTGCAAAATCTTCAAATGCCTGATTCTTCAGGATGACCAGGAATGTATTAGCATCTTCTGACTGACTCAGCTGGGTTAAGTGGACTGCTTGGGGTGTGCCACTGCAGCACTGAGGTTGAGTCCACCCATTCTGAATCACCAGTGCTGTTATCTCACCCATGACATGACTTCTCCTGCTCACCTCTGAGCTCTAGGGGTCAGTTCAGGATCTAGCTCACTCCTCACACCCTGCAGTGCCTCTAGTCACAGAATCTCAGGTCCAACTTTGCTGTAGGTGCCATAGTTCCTAGAACTTGGCTTTTTCCTCAGTCATCATTCAGGCCCCTGTTTTTAGACAGTCAGGAGGACCAGGCTTTGCTCTGTCCATGTGTGGTACCTCTCCACACCTCTTTTCTATACATCCATCCTTTTAGAATGCCAAGAGAGATGCTGTTCTGGCTTGACATCGGAGTATCACTTTCTTAGATCTCCCCTTATTCTTCCTCGCCTCCCCGATGCTGCATTCTGACAATCTCTTAGCAAGTTCCACTGTGCCCTGGACCCTGGTATTATGCCAGTGTCATGATTGTGTGTAGCTCTATTACATGGATACACTCCTTTTTCCTAGCTATTAACCTCAGTCATGCCTTCTACCATCATCAACTCCTAATTCCTACATAAACAAATTTACTGTGGCTTCAGTAGCTGTAAGCTAGTTGGTTGAAGGAATTGCACCAGGTTCGTTGATACCCAGATTCTCCCTCTTTGGGTAGTTCTATCAAAGTGACATATCATCTGGATGCCTTTTATGACTTCTAGTGTTAACATCTCCCCAGAGGCTTCCTCTTGGCTCATTGACTTAAACTACGGGAATTTTTCCCCACTGGGGACATTTGGCAATGTCTGGAGACATTTTTGGTTGTCACACCTAGAGGAACGCTGCTGGAATCTGGTGAGTAGAGGCCAATGATGCTGCTAAACATTATACAAGGCACAGAACTAGCCCGCACAATGAAGAATTAAGTGGCCCAAAATGTTGGTGGATATGGTTAGCTAGATCATGTTGAGTTTTTTCATTTATATTTATAAGAGATGTTGTTCTGTATCTTTCTTCACTTGTGATGTCTGTGTCTGGTTTTGGCATCAGGGTAATACTGGCCTCTTAGAATGAGTTGGGAAGTAGTTGGTAAGTGTTCTCTCCTATTTTAATTTTTGGAAGAGTGCATAAAAGTTGGTACTGATTCTTCTTTATATGTTAGGTAGAATTTATTAGTGATGCCGTCTGGGGTGGGGATTATATTTGTGAGAAGTCTTTAAATTCCAAACTCAATCTCTTTACTTGTTATATGTTGTCCCAAACTGTATTTTTGTAGTTCTAAAAGTGGATGCATTTCCCTCTTATTTGAGAAAGCCAAAACTCATTGAAATATTTTCTTTAGTATCTTGGTGAGGGAGAGGAAATAGAATAATTTCTCCAAATGCAGAAATCCTGCCTTAAGCTGTACACACCATAGCCCATGAGCATATGATGCCACACTTACCTCTGGCTCAAGGCACACTGTACCTCCCCTTTCTCTGTGATTCTCAGGGACACATTCAACACTCCTTCCTCCACCTGCCTAACTCAATAATAGTGGATAGATGTACTACCACACCTTGGATCCTCTTTATTAAAAATGAATGGCGAGGCCTCACCAAAGAATCTTGGACTTTGTATCACTCTATGAATGGCACTAAGCAAGGCACTGTGAATAAGATACTAGATCCTTCATGCTCTGGTACTTTTAGGCTAACATGGAAAATAAAATATGTTCACATATGACTTCTTAATATCCATATCAGTGCACTCTGACATGAATCTGTCCAAGTAATTAATTTCATGGAATGTGGCTACTCCTGGCCTCTTCCCACCCTCCTAAGTCCCAGTCTTCAATTCTGGATAGGCACTCTAACAAAAAAAATCTGAATAAAACTAAATTAACATCCAAAAATGATGTATAAAATACGCCAAGCCAGTAATTTCATAAGGAAGCCAAATTCCTTGTGCTGCCAAAATTCTTATCTGGTGATATCCTTCACTTCACCTAATAATTTATATGTTCTAATGAATGAGAAAATGAAACAATTTGGTTCCTTTTTAGTGAAATATATTTTTACTCTCCATTACCATGAGCTTCCTCTCTGCTCTTGGTTTTTCCTTTGCTTTTCTACGTAGCTGAAATCAGAGACACTTGTCTTCCCAGTTAGCTCTCAGCTTGTCTCTCTATTTTCCCTGATATCCTTTTAATCTCACCTCTCTCTGGTATTTTTTCTATATTGAGTAGAATGATGGAAGTTGTTAGCTAGTTATATACAAGCTACAATGGGAGTAGGGAGGAGGGGATTTCACATCCATCTGGGATTTAGTGTACCTATGGAGGAGGTGGCACTGGGCAGAAGGACTCTCTAGTACAAGGGACAAGCATGGGGAAAGGCATCCTTGCAAGGAAGTCCACGACATGCTCTCAAACAGAAAAGGATAAGTTTTGATTGGAATGTAGTGGGTGTGAGAAGGATCAGTGAGTAGAAAGGCTAGAAATGTAGATCTGAGACAGATAATTGCAGGCTTTGAATTCTAAGCCTGAGAATTTAGACATTATAAGCAATAAGGACTCACTGAAGAGAGTGTGTTATAATCTAAGCTGCACTACAGCAGCATTATTTTAGCAGCAGCTTGAAAGATAAGGGGCAGCATGGACTTCAGACTCAGAAGACTAAATCTGTATGCTAGAACTGCCATGTACTAGCTGAGTGAACCAGGAGAGGTCACCAAAATGGGGTTGGCAATACATACCCAGCAGTGCTTTGCCATGGAGTGGAGAGAATGGGTTTCAAAAACCAGAGCTGAGCCTGGCAGGTGTAAGCACTCAGTAAGTGTTCGCTGGGAAAAGGCAATATTGGAGGCAGAAATATTTAAGAATGTTTCTCAATAGTATGAGTAAAAGCTGTGAGGGACTGAGGAAAAAGGAAGGATTGTGAAAGATAATGTAAAGGAAGAATCTCTAGATCTTGAAAAAAGTGAAAAGGAAAAAAATAGATGATGACTGATGTGTTGATAATTGGTGACAGGAAGATGTAATTATCAGAGATAGAAACAGCAGATAAGGAAAATATTTGGTAATTTTAATAAGAATCATACATGACAGAATTTGGTTTCTTGGCTAGTTATTTCTGGAAATAATATCAATTATAATAGTAACTAAAGAGTGAATAGCACTTAATTCTCATATAAATCTTCATGGCAGGCACTACATTAGGTATTATATATTGACCCTACTTTAAAAAATTAAGCAACTGAGGCACAGATAGGCTAAATAAATTGCTCATGCTCAATAACTATCTGAATCAGGCATTAATCGCAGGCACTCTGATTTCAGAATCAGGAAGCTTAATCTCTGCTTAATCTCTATGTTACACTGAAAAGGATTGAAAGCCTAGAATAAGTTCTAGAATACTCAGCTTTTCTGAAGGAGTGGTCAGACCTCCCTGGCCTACTATGGAGAACTATGTAAGTTGTACCATGTTATTGACTTTTCAATGAAACAGATATAAATTATAATGAACAAATGAAGATTTTAAGAATTACTCTGTATCTTTATTTTATTGAAATGAATTCAAATCCAACCAAGACTCCATTCTATTAAGATGGAAAGAGACTTTCAGATGTTAGTGCTACTCTTGACAGACCTGTGGTAAAATCATTGGTCTTAGGTAGAGCAAGACCTAAGACTCTGTTGGGGAACTTCTATAGTCATTAGTCATAAATCCACATTACATACTGCTGAGGCTCCATTTGTATCAGCCTACATAGACATGTTCAGGCCTGGTTTCTCTTCAGTTCCCAGGGTCCCTACTGGCAGGGAAAAGTTGGAGATCATGGGAATCCAAACATTATGTCCATTGACCTTTTTTGCATCACGTCCCTTCTATAACATCCTTGTCCCTTCCATAGAACTATGCCAGTGACTGATACACCTTATATCTCTCCAGTGCAGAAAAGTCTCTCCTTCTCCTTTCTTGTTGATGCATTTGGAGATATTCTCCTTTTTATCCTCCACATCACCAAGACATCAAAGATAATATTTCAATGAGTTTTGGCTTTTTCAAATAAGAGGGAAATGCATCTGCTTTTAGAACTACAAAAATACAGTTTGGAACAACATGTAACAAGTAAAGAGATTGAGTTGGGAATTTAAAGACTTCCCACAAATATAATCCCCACCCCAGATGCCATTTCTGATGAATTCTACCTAACATATAAAGAAGAATCAGTACCGACTCTTTATGCATTCTTCCAAAAATCAGAATAGGAGAGAACATTTTCTAACTAATTTTAAGAGGCATAGTATTACTCTGATACCAAAACCAGACAAAGACACCACAAGTCAAGAAAGCGAACAGTATCTCATATAGACCAAAAAACCCTGAATATAATACTAGCTAACCATATCCACCAACATATACCAAGGATCATACACCACAACCAAGTGGGATTTATCCCAGGAATACCAGGTTGGTTTAGCATCTGAAAATTAATTAATGGAATAGATGCAGAAAAAGCATTTGTCAAAATCCAATACCATTTCATAGCAAAAACACTCAATAAATTGAGGATTGAAGGGAACTTTATCAACCTGCTAAAGGTCATCCACGAAAAACCCACAGCTAACCTCATATGTAATGGTGAATGACTGAAAGCTTTACCGCCAAGATCAGGAAGAAGACAAGGACATCACTCTCGCCACTTACATTCAGCATTTTACTGGTGATTCTAGCAAGAGTAATTAGGCAAGAAAAATAAATAAAAGACATCCTGATTGGAAAAATGAAATTAAACTGTTTGTATTTGTAGAAGTCATGGTTTTGTACACAGAAAATCCTAAAGAATCTATGAAAACCTTAGAGAAAATAAATGAGTTCAGTATGCAGGACACAATAACATCATACAAAGGTCAATTATATTTCCATATACTAGCAATGAATGACCTGATAATGAAATTTTTTAAAAAGTCATGAAAAAGACTAAAATGCTTAGGAATAAAGTGAACAAAAGAAGTATAAAATATATACCTTAAAATTACAAAATATTGTTGAAAAAAGCTAACAAGACAATTTAAATAATTGGAAAGACATCTGATATTCATGGACCAGAAGATTTAATATTGTTAAGGTGGCAATGCTCTCCAAAGTATCTACAGAGTCAATACAATCCTTATCAATATCTCACTTGGGTTTTGTGCAGAATTTCACAAGCTGGTCCTGAAACTCATAAGAAAATCCAAGGAACCAAGAGCAGTCAAAATAATCTTGAAAAGGAACAAGGTTGAGGGGTTCATACTTCTCAATTTAAAAACTTACCACAGAGCTATATGAATCAAGACATTTTGGTACTCACATAAAAACAGATTCATAATGTGTTAGTCCACTTGCATTCCTATGAAGAAATATGAAGAAAAGATGTTTAACTGGCTCATAGTTCTGCAGGCTGTACAAGCATGGCACTGGTAACTGCTTGGCTTCTGGTGGGGCCTCAGGGAGATTTTAATTATGATGAAAGTTGAAGCAGGAACAGGAGCATCACATGGTGAGAGAAGGAACGAGAGAGAGAGAGGGAGGAGGTGCCACACTCTTTTAAACAACCAGCTCGTGCATTAATTCAGAATGAGAACTCACTCATTACAAGGAGGATGGTACCAAATCATTCATGAGGGACCCACTCCCATGACCCAAATACCTCTCACCAGGCCTTGCTTCCAATACTGAGGATTACATTTCAATATGAGATTTGGAGAGGACAAACATCCAAACTATATGATCTAGATAAATGGGATACAATGGAAATTCTAGAAATAAATCTTTATGTTTATAATTAATTGATTTTCAATAAGGATGCTAAGACAATTCAATAAGGAAACATAGTCTTTCAACTGCGACCACTGAAGATCCACATTCCAAAGAAAGAAGTTGCACTCTGCCTCCCATTGCATACAAAAATTAACTCAAAATGGATCACAGTTGTAAATGTAAGAACTAAAATTATAGCAATCTTTGGAAAAAATATAGAAACACATCTTAATTGTCTTGAATTAGGCAAAGGCTTCTTAGAGATGAGACTAACAACACAAGTGACAAAAGAAAAATGGTTTGGGCTTCATCAAAACTGAAAACTTTTGAACTTCAAAGGATGCAATCCAGAAAGTGAAAGGCAGCCTAGAATATGGAAGCAGATATTTACAAATCACATATCTGAAAAGGAACTTGTATCTAGACTATGTAAATATTTCTTACAACTTAATGATATAAATGCAAATATTCCAACTGAAATATGGCAAAGGGTGTGAATAGAAGCTCCTTCAAAGAAGACATGCAAAGGACCGATAAGCTCATGAAAAGGTGCTCCACATCATTAGCCATGAAGGAGGTGAATATCAAAACATGAGATACCACTTCACATCCACAGGACAATGGTAATAAGGAAGACAGATAATAACAAGTGAGGGCAAGAAAGTGGGAAAATTGAAACCCTCCTACAGTACTGGTGGGAATGTAAAATAGTGCAGACATTTTGAAAAACAGGTGGCAATTTCTCAGAGGCTAAACATAGACTTTTCATATGACCAGCAATTCCACTCCTAGGTATATACCCAAGAAAAATAAAAGACATCTGTTCTCGCAAAAAAATCCTTGCACATGATGTTTATAGCAGCATTAATAATAATAGCTAGAAAGTGTGAAGTCAAATGTACATTAACTAATGAATGGATAAATAAAACGTGGTGTAGCAATATAATGGAATATTATTCAACCATAAAAAGGAACTACATATTTGACACACGCTACAACATGTATAAAGCTTGAAAACATTATGCTAAGTAAAAGAAGCTATTCACAAAAGGCCACATATCATAGAATACCAGTATAGATATGTCTATAAAGACAGAAAGTAAATTAATGGTTGCCTAGGGCAGGGGTGTTTGGGGGGTGATGAAAATATTCTAAAATTGATTATTGGGTTTAGATGCACACTCTGTGATTCTACTAAAAGTCATTGAATAGTACACTTAAAATGGGCGAGTGATGAATGCTACATGAGTTACAGCTCAATAAAGCTGTTATATAAAATAATACTTGATGCAACAAAAATGCTAGCAGCTTTGGGAAGAAGGATGAGGGAAAAACAGAGTAAAACCCAAATTTATATCTTCAGAGAAATAACTGAATATACATTATCTGTCTCTTCTGCCATAATATTTTTTTCATGATCCCCTATGAAATTATTTTGGAATGAATGGTATCGAATGGAATAAATATATTCCAACTGAACTTTGGCAATAGAATGCTCTTGTCACTGCAGAGAAAACAATCAAGATTTCTCTTCTCCACTCCACCGGATCATTCCCCATCCAGCTTCCCCACCCCCAGGCCCATGGTTGGCCACACCGGATCATTCCCCATCCAGCTTCCCCACCCCCAGGCCCATGGTTGGCCACCTGGTCAGCTCTCTGAAAAGAACAAACACTAGCTGATTTAAATATACATTGAGGTATAAACTATTCATATTTCAAACTTTTCCTGAAGCTCATAGGTCCTTGGAAGTTTAGTGTGCCAGAGTATCCCAAAGGAATATCTGCAACCTCTGAAGACAGATCCAGCCAACTTACCATGTTACCCAGGATTAGAATTTAGGGCAAGGGGGGCAATTTGGTAAGAGAAACTGCCTAAGCTTTAATAATAAAAGCGTGGCTGGGCCATTAATATTACTATAAAGTAGCAACTGTTTTAAATTGTCTTTTGAACTAGAACCAGAGATTACTATTGTAGGAGAGTTGGGAGGATTTAGTTAAGGTTTAGGAAGATGTGTGGAATGTTCAGAGGTATCAAATTGGAGAGAATATTAATAAGAAAGAAATGGCCTTTTTAAAGAAATTATCAGTAGGAAAATGAGGTGGATTGCTGCTGTTTTAGAGGGGACAAGGAGGGGACAAAACGAAACCAATAATTAATCTTATATGAGACTGAAGGAAATTAAAGTATAATGGATATGAGTGACTTGAGTTTGTTTTGGACTAGAGAACCTATTTAATAATGAGGCAACTGCCCAGACTGAAAAGAAGTGTTTGGGAAGAGATGAAGACAAGCTTATGAAGACCAAATTTACTGAGCTCTTAAAATATGATCATGTTGGAGTGAATTTCAAAAGTTATGATTATTAAAACTACTTACTACTTCTCTTCATTTTTATCTTGCCAAATCCTACCAGTTAAAGAGCACACAACTTAAAACTGCTGCAATGGAACTGAGAGAATTTGCAAAACTTCATTAAAGGTCCCGAATAAACATGCAGAATCTAACAAAAATCAGCTTGTCTTGGCTTTCAAATGTTGCTTTCCTCTCAAAGTGTCCATAAACCATACATCAAGTTGTAATGGAAGAAATGCTGGTAAGTTGCAAATGTTCTGGAAATATTGTGATATTTATCTGCTATCAGCATGTATTTCTCACTATGTTTCTCTCTCCCCTCAATAATATAGCAAATACAGGTGATATGTGCTATGGGACTAGAAAGTCCCAATAAAACCATGATTTAAATATCTAATCATAACTCTTTTAAAAAACAAAGTCCAAAACAGTTATGTTTCCTCTTTAAAGAAAAAAAAAATGCAAGCAGATGAATTTTAGATTCTGAATATAAACATTAATGAGACTATCCAAGCTGGGTGGTAAGAGTTGGGATGAGAGAGAAGGAAAGATAGAAGGAGGAGGCAGTGTCACTGGAAATACATTGATGGATTAACAATGAAAAGCGCAACCAGAAGGAAACTGCCTACACATTTTTACGAGAGAAGGTTAATCTAAAATGACACCAGTCCTGAAAAGGTTAGCTGTCACATTTAACAGCAGGGGCATACAGTGGTCACTGGCTACCTAAGGGAAGAAGTTGGTAAATGACTTTCTTCAGTTCACATACTTTCTGGAGTGAGCAGCTCTGCATTGACTTTGGCTGGCCTGCATTAGGAAGGCTTGCCATTCCGTGCAACGTTTTGTTAACCTAGCTCAGCAGCAGGTCCTGATTGGTCATGGGAGAATCTGGGCTAAATGGTATACATTTCCGATGATGTAAAAGTAAATTAGAGAACAGGGCAAGTTATTACACCAGAGAATGTGGGGCAATGGGGAATAATAAAAATCAGGCTACTCTAATTTCCTTTGAACAACTAAATATGTACAGGTCATTATTTCCTGTAATCCGCAGGCCTCCCAATGCAAGTCCCGGCCTTGTGTTAAAGCCTCTGAGACAAAAACAACAAAATGCAATGTGGAGAGAAATGAAAAAGGCTGTAATGCTATTTAAAGAATGGATTAAGTACAGTTTACAGATGCTGGTTTTCTTCCCATTTTGGAATGTTAAATTAGACAACCAAGGAGGAAAACTCACCTGGTTTGAAAAATTCAGATGTTTTCCTAACAGTAATTTCATTCATGTTCCCTGCAGTGTTTGTTCCGCTACATCGCGGAGGTGGCTGAGCCACAGTTTAACCACATTTTCTTTGCCAAGGCTGGATCATAAAGGGAATCACAGATTCTTCTTGAATGGGGTTTAGGCTGCACTTAACATTATTTCTCTGGAGACTGATCTTAGTCCTTAATTTCAAGTCTATGCCAAACTCGGTCTATTTTTACGACACATACAGCATGCCACTTTTATAAGAATGAGGAAGCCTCTTGTCCAATAGGTACGTAGGTCTGTACACCCCTCCCAACCTCCCAACATATGACAACTTCTAGGCACTAAGAAAAGGTTGCATATATGCCTATGACATCCTCTGTGTTGGCAAGAGAATGACTAAGAATGACTCAGTAAGATGAAGCTTTTACCTGTGTTTTTGGTTGCATAAACCTCTTAAATTCAAATGGCCAGATGCACCTATTAAGCATTCTGATTCTTGCGCATCTAATCAAGCTTGCTGAGGGGTAGAACTTAAAGTCCATTTTAAATAAGGGCCCCAGAGATTCCTATACATACTAAAGTTTGAAAACCATTGCTAGCCATTCTTCACCTTTTCACAAAACGTCTCCAAAGGAGTGCTAGGGATCTTTTTTATTATTATTTTGTGTCTGGGGACCTGTAGAACGATTAATAAATTCATCATGGCTGTACCAGATTTTTGCTCTATACACTGTAATATTGTGGAGAATTGGATTTTCTTCCTATGATACTAAATACTTGTACTACTAAGTCAGCTTATGATAAAGTCCTGTTGCATTTTCACATGTCCTTATTGTTTCACCCATGGAACGATGCATAATTGACAATGCTTTCTTCGTGTGGGGAGTCTTGGCTCTCTGGTAGCTAGACCAGGACAGGGAAGCTGAGGAATGGAAGAGAGCCCTCTCTTTTGGACACTAGACTAGAGACACTAAATTCTTACCTGGTCCCAGTACATCAATCTGGAAAGGCTGGAAAATATCTGGTGATGGCAAGGGTTAAAATAAGACCCTAGGAATCTGGGAATGTGGATCCAGCAGGTAAGGCTGAAGGGATGGGAGCTGTATGTGAAAGACACAAAGGGTAGTCTGCCTGGAAAAATGACAAGACGCTGCCATCTCATGTATGTCTGAACATGAATTTCTTTACTATCAAGCATTATCCCATTTTATTTGGAATATTTCTGACTTAGGCTTCTTGTCTCATGGAAATCATTAATTTCTCCTCTTTCACTCTCAAAGGTATTCCAGTTTAGATTAAAAATGATATGCACATATACAGGAACATCTAGTCCTCCCATTATCTTTGCTGATCTTAAAAATGTGCCACATATCCACATTCTATTATTAAAAGATTATTAATTCCCTTTAAGCCCCTGTCATTTCTTAGCCTTAGAGTAAGTGTTAATCAGGTGATTTGAGATTGAGAAGACAGTAATATTGAGTGAGATAAATAATACTAATAGGTCCCACCGGTACTAGATGTGCAGTGCAGGAAGGGTGGCATCAAAGAGAATGGTACAGAAAGGGAAGACTGGAAATGAGAAAGGCAAGTCATATCAACTTTACAAGTTTGCTTGAGGTCATCCCTGGTACTACCCAAAATCCTGTTACTTCTAATTGTTATTTTTCTTAAAAATAGTTATGTTTGTAATTTAGAGCACCTAAACTAAAATGTTTAGAAATTATCTTTTTATCCAACCATTGAACGTATTTATTTTTCTAACTTTGCTCAATTATTAATTTGACAAATCTATTTTAAAATTATACTTTTACTCTGATTTACCAACTATCAACATTTCTAGCAACTTTTTTTCAGGCTTTCCCCCTATCACCGTCTCTGGTAATAGTCTAAATATTATTAATGATATTTTAGGGGAAAAAAACACGATTCCAGATGTTGGTGTTCTAGAATCATAGAAAATTGGACATCTCTATTTAAAGACAGAAATTGCCATAGATTTTATTAGGTTTGAAAGGCAGAGAAAAAAGTCAAGCAAAACCGGGGGCTGATATTTAGAATTTAAACATTTTGAGGAAAAAAATGTCACTTTCATAGAACTAAGTTCTGTTGCCATTGCCAGAGAGTATCCCTGAGAAAATAAACATATGCACCCCCTCCAAAAAGGAAAAAAAAAAAGTGAGAACAGGATTTTTTTTTTCACTTAATTTGCTGTTTGTTTCTAAAAAAAAAATCCACCCCCACATAGGTCACTTGGAATTCATTTTGTCTACATCCTGGACTGCACGTAGGGAGGCAAAAAAAAAAAAAAAAAAAAAAAAAGAAAGGGAAAAAATGCCTGGGATCTGAAAAGAGGAATGTGGTAGGGCATGGGAATTGCAATGTCGTGGTGGTCACCAGAGCATATTTTGGCTTGTCTTAAAACAAGCAAGCACCGTTGGACCTCTGGAATACTAACAAATTAGTCCTGCTATCAGGCTACCTATCGGAGACTGGATGCCTGAGAAGAAGTGTGTGGGTTTGTAGCTGCAGCCCCAGGCGTTGGCAGGCCCTTCTGTCAGCCCCTGCCCGCTTTCTCACTTCCAGTCGTGCTCAGTGACCTTTGCCCCTATCCGGTGTACCGTTACAGTTCATTTCAATAATTAAACAGTTCGAAGATGGCAAGACTTTTTGTGTTGTCAAGAGAAAATCAGGGCAGTGGCTTTTTCTTAATACTGAAATCAGGAGTGTTTGGGTTTAATTATATTAGCTAGTGCCTGTTCATTAATTTTCCCAATCATTGGGAGACATGTTTGCTGGAAAGATTGGCAATGGGTTAGAGCGGTTATTAAGGCAGGGCATTTCAAAGGAAAGGTATCCGAACTCTGACAAAACCAGATGTCTGAAATTTCAATCAGGGGCCCCGGGTTTCGGTGGCAGCTTACTCCACGAAATAAGGCAGCTACTCTCCCATCTGGAGTCCCAAGTTGTTCAGGCAACCCAGCTAAGGCATTGGACGTCAGCTCCAAATATGCTGATTTTCCAATGCCAGAAAAATAAACCACTCCTTCTGAACTCCAAGTAATTGGCTGCTGTGCCACTTTTGAAAAGTCTCTTACATCCTCACTCACTACGGCTCAGTGAAGCCTTACCACCTCCCCACTTCAAGAGAAGAAAGAAAAGGCAATATAATGTACTTAGTGAAACCAGCAAATTTGCCATTTTTGCTGCTTTAGCAAAAATGTTAATACTTCAAATTTGTTAGGGATGCCTTGGAAATTCTGCTTATTTTTCCCTCTTTGGAGAGTTTAATGTGTACCTTAATGCCCCCTTTCATTATCGGCCTGGCCTTCTTCCTAGCTCTTCCCTGCTGACTCCAGACCTATCCTGGTTATTTTGTGGTTGTGGCTGGCTCTTGGTCATTCAGACATGTTTGTGGCTTATAATGTATCAAATTAGATGCTACAGTCTCCTAGGTCTCCTCCCTATTCCCTGACAAAATTTGTCTTGCTCACAAATCTCCACTGGCCTCCCTGTACTCCTTAATCGACTATCTGCTTTGTGAACCTGAGAAATACCCAACGC
Source organism: Pan paniscus (assembly GCF_029289425.2). Taxonomy (NCBI): domain Eukaryota; kingdom Metazoa; phylum Chordata; class Mammalia; order Primates; family Hominidae; genus Pan; species Pan paniscus. The sequence continues at coordinate 29,804,989 of NC_073262.2, read as the reverse complement.
CTGTCTGTACTCACAATGAAAATGGCCAAATCATAATAATTCAAAGGTGTCCTAATAACGTTTTTTAATCCTTAAGGATACAGTTCACCAATGAGTGTCCTTAATGTTTAAACGTTCAACCAGTCATGTTGTTTACAGTGAGGCTCTAGCGAATGAAGTTATGGCTATCATAATCCTGTGATACCAGTCATAGGTAAATCCTATTTACCAAGTGAAGTAATCGGTGGGATAATAGCAAATTAGTCCTGCTGTCAGGCTACCTATCAGAGGTTGGACACCTGAGGTGAACAGCTATATTTCTTTCTTGACTAGCCAAAAATTCAAACATAGATGACTATTAAAATCTGGTGATAGGTTAGCTATGACACCTGTGGGTTCTTGAGTCAGGAAAACGGGTTTGGGAGCTAGTAAATTAGGCTTACATTCTAATCCTGTTTATTTCTATCTGCAGAATTTTGGGAAAGTTACTTATGGTCTATCACCATTTCCTCCTCTGTAAAATGGACCTGATAATAGTACCTACCTCAGAGCATTGCTGGAAGGATTACATAAATAAATATACCTATGGAACAATGTCTTATCTCAAAGTAATGTCAGTCTTGCTATTGTAGCACCATGAGCTGATTTCTATTATAGCATTTAAGACCCAGATTTATAAATTTTATTTACCTGCTTTCATTTCTTTGTAAGCTCTTTGAGAATAAACACTTGAGCACCCTTCATCTCTGTGTCGTTAGTGTATCACTGCAGTGCATTGTACAAAACTACTCAATAAACATTTGTTAAATGAATGAATAAATAGATGATGAATGGATGGGTGGAAGGATAGCTGGATATATGGATGGACATATGCATATATAGCACTGTGTTTGATCATAAGCAATCATTTTAAGATCATGAAGTTATCCCTAGTGACATCTCTCTTTTTATCAGTTCCTTCAGATTGTGTTGCCTTTCCAAGCTTGGACAAGCTCCTTGCCTTGTTTTCCTCCCATTTTCTATCAATCTTTTCTCTCTTTAATCCTTCTAAATGACTGCTTATCTAATTTGATCTATTAGTGAAAGGGGCTTTATGTACTACAACTTTTGGATAGCTTGCTCATTTTATCAGATTTTTTTCCCCTCACTACTTCATTCCAAGGAAGTGACTAATGTGGGAATTTCAGTAAGGCTATTAGGAAAAGTATTTTCTGTAAAAGACTGTGGACTTTCTTTAAATCATACCCCATGAACATCTGCCTCCTCTACCTGGGGCTAAATCTGACCCTGAACAGTACTTGTTCCAATACATAAACAGTTAAATAAACTCATTTTGGGTGAAAAGATAGGGAGTAAATATTGCAAGACTAAGATGCCACAGTAAACCCCTTATAGCATATACTGAGTTACCGTTTAGTGATAGGTTGAACACATGCAGTTCAGACTGCCTCCCCCACCCCTGAGGAAGTGAAGCCAGAGTGTCAACATGAAATATTCACATCTCACATTTTCCAGGTGTACACAAGCCAAATCTCGCAATGATGTTGGCGACTTCTCAGAGTTGCAAAATAATGGAGAAATTTTCAAGTGAATGATTCTCTGGCTATCTTAAGAATATCCTTTATTCCTACTTATTCTTTCAAATTTGATATTTCAACAGCAGTGCAGGGTCAAAGTAGAATTCAGATAAGTGTCACGTATCTTGCTGAGGTAACAGGTGTATAATGAAGAATTTCTAAAGCTAGAAAATACAATAGATAAAGAAGAATTCAATAAAAACTCTAAAGTTTAATATTTACACTGAAGGGGCATTTATTAATAAAGTTGGAAATATGTCTTAAGCAGTTTTCCAAATGCCTGGTTAATAGCTGTTAGTTACTGAAAGCATATATGGAGCACAGTTGAAAGAGTCCTTAAACTGCAGAGGAAGAAAATGCAGGAGGAACAAGGATGCCACTGGCATCACCTTTCTTTATAAGCAAACCCTATTCATCGTGGGTGCTCTGAAAAAAGCTTGTAAAAGATGTAAAGGAGAAGACCTCAAGGTTACACGTGATGAAAGAGAAAGGACAATAGTGTAAGGGAAAATTAGCATAGGAGAAAAGAAAAGAACAACCACAGAGGAGAGAGAAAACTCCAAGAATTTAATTCTACAGATGCAGGGGACAGAAAGAATGATCAGTGGAGAGTATAACTTGCAGAAAGATGCAACAGTGTGAGAAATAAGGAACGGGGGGAGAATGTGTTTGTTATTCACAACTATATATTCTCAGCAGAGCTAGGCCCTGTTTTATCATACCAAGAATCCTTGAATACAGGTATTTTTGGTCCCTATTTCATAAAAGAAGAATTTGGGGCTCACAGAGGGAAAGCCACATGCCTCAGGTCAATGTTAAGTAAAAACAGGTCCAGGATTCCAATGCCGTTGTCTGTCCCCATCTAAAAAGTGCCTTCGGCACTTTTTCTCTGCACTGTCTGTCTCTCAGTATGGGCAATTGATTTCATGTTCCTTCATTTCCTAGGAAAGAATGGAGACTCCAGAGAGAGTAGTATGGTCTGGTGAAAAGGAAGCTGTCATAGGAGGGATGGATCCCTTAGTTTCAGTACAAGCTTTGTCACTAACTAGCTATGTGCTTTTTAACTGCTGGTCTAAGTTCCTTTCCTCCTCATCTGTGAAATGAGGGGCTAGGGACTCAATGTTGTCTTAAGGTAGCTTTTGGCTCCAATATTATATGGTTCAATTGAATTAAATGAATGTGAACATAAGTAGTGAGGGCTGGGTTCTAGAGATGGTACGGAAATATACTCCCAGCAAGTAAGAGTTGTTAAGGTCATTAGGAGAAATGCTTTAAATTTACATTGCATCAAGTCAATGAAAAAAGAAACTACGTGGGGATACTGAACAAATGTGAAAATCAGAAGACAGATATTTCAAAACTTTTTGGAGAGCATCTGAAGGGAATACAGGAGGGAAGTCAGTAGGAGAAAGGTTGAATCAAAGTTTTCCCCCCTTTGGGGAAACAGCTGCACTGCTGATGTCCCTTGCCTTGTAACAGAGCTGTGTACTGATTTCAGAATATGGAACCACTTGTAGTATTTTTTCTCTCTACTGATTCCAATGAGTATATTATATTCCTAGATAGGTAATTTTGTATTCTCTCTTTATTTTATAACTTGCTGCCAGTTAGCTCTGGGTGCTAATGTAAACTTCACTATTCATTTAACCTCCTTGAAACTTTTTCTTCATTTGTAAAATGTGGTTGAAAGGCGGTTGTTCAAAAGAAATAAGCTTATCTCTTTGAAAATAAATTTAAAATTATATAGTATATACATGCTATTTATCTTATTATGAATATAGAGCCAAATCTTCAATTATCTATATTTTTGTCATATAGCAATAGCACAAATAATTTATAAAATCTCAAATTTATTCATGATTTATTTTAATTTTAATATATTTTACTTTAAGTAATTAGAGATATAACAAGCCATAATATCATAAGGAAAATACATATTTTAAAATTAATCCTGCCTCTTTGTTTCTAGATCTTGCTTTCTTCTGTATGTTTGCAAAGAATATATAGTACACTTCCTTGATCTGTGGTTCCTAAAATGTGATTCCCAACAAGCAGCATCAGGATCACCTGGAAACTTGATAGAAATGTAAATTCTACAGTCCCTCCTTGGAGCTACAGATTCAGAAATTCTGAAGTTTAAGTCCAGCAGTTGGTTATAATAAGCTCTCTAGGTGATTCCGACTCGCACCAAGGTTGGTGGACCAATGCCTTAGATTAGTAAAAAGCACTGTCATAGAGTAAGCACTGCCAAATCCACAAATATTCATTGAATGGCTACCAGACATAAGATACTATGTACACTGATTAGAAAAGTAAATACATAAAGCAGATCTCATGATGCTTGCTTCTGCTTTTCACTGTGTTTAACAGAGAAATAGGGAAGGAGAAAGGACTATGTCAAGTTGTACAAACATTAACAAACATTAAGTTTAAATCCAGCACATCTGGGTGAGAAATGGCAAATGATTCAATTCAGGAGAGAAGAATTTCTTTGTTGTGTACTATCTGAGACATATCCCATATCCCCTGCCCAGACATACTAAAAATTGCTTTAATTTCTCCTAAAGAGATAAAAGGAAAGGGGAATGGGGGAGGGAGGGAGGGAGAGAGTTGAGGGGAGAGAGGGAGAGAGAGAGAGAGAGGGAGAGAGAGAGAGAGGGGGGGGGAGAGAGAGAGAGAGAGAGAAATAGTGCCAAGATTTCTCTCTGAAGTGAAAGAGATATGTTCTGCTTAGCACCCTGAACAAAGATAAGTTTGAAGAGACATGGTGGAAGAAAGGGAAAGGCCACAAGAAGGAGATAGAAATATTGGTACTACCTGCAAAGTAGATTTAAAAATCTAATAACAACCCTCAATCACTGCTCAGGGCAGTGGCATTACTTTGGGGATGAGGAGTCAATAACTGTGGAGGAGGAGTCAATTACTGTGGAGAGGAGAAAGCTGTCACTCTCTTGGGCACATTCCCCAAATGTATGTTATCAGACAGCTGTTTAGTTGGAGACTTCCAACTATTTTCAAGCCATAAAATAAGTAGGTCACACCCTCACAGTATCTACTTATTTATGTGTTTTTAATAACTCTCATAAATGTACAATAAATAAAACCCAGACAATAATATTTAGAGGATAAAAACAAATAAATACCATTTTTAGTAGTTCGTTAGCACAAATCACTGGTCTGCTTTGCTCACCCACTTTGAAAATCATTAGTTGAGACTAAGGTGTAAAGGCATTTGAGTTGCAGTGAGAGAGGAAAGATAGATCTGTGTTTTATATCCTCAAGCATCATTGACTCAGGCAAGTAAAGACAGCGGTTTTTGATGGTGAATGTATATTTTAATCTGCTGGATCCTCCATCAACTAATAAGCACAAGACCCATTCTTCTCCTCTCCCACAAAGTTGACTCTAACACTTTCTCATTAGGTTCCCTCAGAACCCAGCAAAGCTTCTCTGAGTGGTAGAGTGGTCACCACGGCTTACAAGGAGAGGAATATCCAAAGAGTAATTTAAACTTAATTTGGCTGCACACAATCTCCTTTTCCCATGACTCATAAACCCACAGTTCTCTAATTAAACAAAACACAAGATTAGCAATGTGTTTGTGGGTGCTTTGGGCAGGTGGAAGGCTAAAGGGAAAAGAGTTTGAAGAGCCCAAGGCGGGTTTAAAGATATAGCTTTAAACAGCAATTCAATGAGCACGAATTCAGAAGATGCCAGAAATTAGAGGGAAAAATGACTCATAATAATTTGAAAAGAAGCTGGGCAGGCCAGGCTTTTGGATTAAGTTTTGTTTCTGTTAAATGATGTTTTCGTGTGTGTGTGTGTGTGTGTGTTTAGCATAGGTCAGAAACATTGAGGAGGTGGTTTTGTTGGAGAGAAAACAATGGGAAAAATGTTAACTTATTTTGATCTAGATAAAAAGAGCCAGGAACCCTAGACTGACCTCTTAGTTTCTTTAGGCTGGGAACCTGACCTACCAGGGAGAGCGTATAGCTCAACAATACTGTATTTAAAATCATGAAACACAAGTTAGCAAATTAAGAGCCTTTCCTAGGTATTTGTTTTCAGACTGGAGTGATCTCTTCAAATAGTAAATTGCTTCAATTAACTACCTGTTATATATCTTCGTTTATGGCCAGGATCAAGACATTAAAATTCTTCAACCCATGCTCTCCCACACATACCTTGCACAGACTCACCTTAATTTGACAAACATTGTCATATTGATTGTGAGTCTGTGGCCAAGATCAGGATCACTAAGTCCTTGAATTTAACTACCTATCTCCATTGCATGATTTCAAGGAGTATATGTGGAAGAGAGAATACACTAGATAAATATACCCTTATTAGTGATTTCATAGGGAAACCAATGTGCAATGTAGCCCGTTAATGGTAAAGAAAACTGGCCCATATGTGGGCCCCTAGGATTCCTAGTGACTGTGTTAAATTAGAAGGAAGAAGACCTCAAATCCCACTAGGATTATGGGAGGGAAGAGTGAAACAAGGTGTGAGTCAATAGACAAGCCACCCAAAAGAGTACTTTCTAGATAGAAGTAACAACTTTTAAAAATGTCTTACCTCTCAGAAAGATGAAACCAAACTCTCCAGTTAACACTAGTGCAGGCAGTGAGGCTGGAATGAGAGTTTGGAGAAGAAAGGGCAAATGCAATGATTATATTCCATTCTATAGTTTACAAATGAATATAGTGCATTTTAAAAATTTGTCTGAAAATGACTTTAAAAAATCAGTGGGAATTCTCAAATACTAAATCTCTGTGTATCTGGTGACTAAAAGCTAAGCCTAATGGAAGATAAAATGTTGCCTTCTACAATTATTTGGAAGTGAGAATCAATTTTACCATTACTATTGGACCAAACATAGATATATATATATTCTTCCCCAAATTCATGATCAAAGAAGTATTTTGGGAGCCCTCCCAATTCCTAAGTTTTCACATTCCTGAGCCAGGATGCGAAAATTTATTTCATCTTACTTTTCAACTCTGCTCTCATGATGATGACTTCCTGGAACACATATTAAAAATGATTCATATACCTGAAGATTTCCATGAGTAATTTGCAATGTCTCACATTGGTATGGGGAAAAGCAGTGGTAGTATGTATTCTCTCTTTTTTTTTTTTTTTAAGTTGGAGTCTCGCTCTTGTCCCCAGGCTGGAGTCCAATGGTGCGATGTCTGCTTACTGCAACCTCTGCCTCCCGGGTTCAAGCGATTCTCCTGTCTCAGCCTCCTGAGGAGATGGGACTACAGGTGTGCACCACCATGCACAGTGAAGTTTTGTATTTTTAGTAGAGATGGGGTTTCACTATGTTGGCCAGGATGGTCTCGATTCCTTGACCTCGTGATCCACCTGCCTCAGCCTCCCAAAGTGCTGGGATTACAGGCGTGAGCCACTGTGCCCGGCCAGTAGTATGTATTCTTGTATTTGACATTCAAGAATAATAGGAAAATATGTATAGAAAGTGAAAAGGAAAGAGAATATTTGGGTATCTGTGGTGTATACAGAAAGTATAATGAGGCAAGAATACCATATGAAGAAATGGAAGATTCTCAAGGAGAGGGCAAGGCTTATGTCTCAAGATAACATGACAAGATTGTATCAGACATTTGATACATATCAGACATTTGATATGTATCTGATACATTCTAAAACAATTTTAATATTTTAGTACCAAAAAAAAAAAAACCCCTCCAAATCTATGCATACTTGGAAGGCACAAAGCACGAGCTCAAACAAGAACAATCTTTTGGTTCTCTGATGTAGGGGAAATTCCAGAAGGAGCCACTGAGCCTTATGAGTGCATTTTCCCAAAGGATTATAAAAGCACACAGTGCTGGGCCAGTGCACATTCCTTCTGATGTTCTCTTTTACCTTTTCCCTGCTTCTTTTCTCATTTCTCTTGTTATTCCTAAATGCTTAACATTTAGGAGTTCTTCCTTTTAACAAGTTCTTTAGCCTTTGACTTGCCTGTCACCACGGAGTTTTATGCTTTTGTTATAAGGCAGTGAGCTTGCTCCACACACAGTCCAAACTGAGCAAAAAACCCTTCAAAAGCCCCCCAAATGATGGCATTGTCTTTTTTAATGTATGCTCAAAAAAAATGAAACAATCTGCTTGATTCCTTGTGTTAGAACAGCTGGAATGAAATGAATAGAGGGGGGTGAGCAGTTCTGCAAAATCTTTGATAATAGAGAAATGCAAGTGTTCCCCGTCAGCAGTAGGATGACAATTTCTCTGGTATGAATGATGTAACCAAATGGTTGTATATCGCTGCCCCATTCTTTCTTGTCCCAAGGCACCCTTGGAAATGCAATGCTACATCTCAATGGGATTTTCCAGTACAAAGATTCTTTTCAAATAACATAATTGTGGATACACACCACTCCTACAGTGGTAAGTATACTGAAGATGTGCCAAAACATTAGGGCAAAAATTCAGTTCCCATGGCATACAAGCGGGAATCCAACCATTTGCAGCAATAAATAAAATTTTTGTAGACTACGAGATTATAAAGTATGCATTCTCTGTAAGACTCAAATTGCCTGTTTGTTTGTTTTGGAGTAAAACAACCTGATAAATGAAAGAAGAAATAAAAACGTATATGAATGCAGAATTTGCGAATATTTTTGTTTCATAGCTGAAACTGGTATATTTTATTGCTCTCAAATATGAAGCCAATAGATGATAAGTGATCATATAAAGAGATAACAATTCTTTACTTAATATTGGTTGAACTCTTATTTCCTTGACTTCCTGAGACTGTGTAAACAAAATGAACAGGTAAGCAAATTAAAAACAGCAATGAAAAATCTTGCCATCTAAGGTTCAACCAAAATAGAGTTCAGGTATAAAGAATAGCATAACAGAGGGAGGACAAAAATGAGCATAAATAAATCATTGGGCATCACATTTCTGGAAGCCATGACATATTCACAGTAGTTGAATAAACTTCCCTTTAAAAATGTGAAGATGTGTGTAGAACACATAATAGACAGATTTGGATGGCTTCATCGGATGAATTAGAACCAATGGGTAAACTATAGAAGGGCAAATCAGATACCAGCTAAAAATAAGAAAGAAAATCTTAGCTACATTTACTGTATTAGTCTATTCTCACACTGCTAATAAAAAGATACCCAAGACTGGGTAATTTATAAAGAAAAGAGGTTTAATTGACTCACAGATCAGCATGGCTGGGGAGGCCTCAGGAAACTTACAACCATGGCGGAAGGGAAAGCACACACGTGCTTCTTTACATGGTGGCAGCAAGGAGAAGTGCCAAGCAAAGGTGGGAAATGCCCCTTATAAAACCATCAGATCTCATGAGAACTCCCTCATAATCATGAGAACAGCATGAGGGTAACCACCACCATTATTAAATTACCTCCCACTCGGTCCCTCCCATGACACATGGGGATTATGGGAACTACAATTCAAGATGAGATTTGGGTGGGGACACAGCCAAATTATACCCAACAGTAATAACAGTAATAACAAACACTATGACTGGAAACTTTTGAGATGAAATTGCAGTGAATAAGACCCAGGGACTCCTTGCCATAATTCCAGAATTTCCCAGGCTATGATAGTGAAGCAATGATAGGTGTACAGTGCATACTTGAGGAAATTTATTCCTTTAGGAGCATCTTGAAGAACAAAATATAAGACTCTTGTGTTAGGGAGTAGGAGGTAAGAAAGGGTCTGGACTGTGAGTCACTGCTCAAAACTGTAGGCTTCACTAGACACTCATTTTAATCTAGCATTCATTCTCTCTCTCTCTCTTTTTTTTTTTTTTTTTTTTGCTGAAGTCACTCTAATTTTCCTAGGAAAACCAATTCTTCCCTACTCATAACTCATTTAGTTGAGGTTCACATCACCCAGTTAGTTCTAAGGAAAATATTGTGACTTGTATCTGCTAAAAAAAAAAAAAATTACATCCCATGGCCACAGTGATTGGTTAAACAATAAGTGTGTGACCCACAATCAGCCAGTTGGAGCCAAAGAAACCCAGTGAGAAGGAGTCTCCATGCTAGTGTTGTTGAGTGGTCTCAACAAAAGCCTAGAGCTTTTGGAGGTCATCTCGTTATCATAAAAGAAGAGCCTATGTGAAATAAAGTTAACCCAGAATAAAGCAGAACTGCGAAAGGGTGCCGAGTAAAGAGGAGTATGAATTTATGTGTGCTTGCAACCAGTCATACATAAAACTAACCTAAACTTTTCACTCTTTGAGCCTCCCTCACCTCAATCATTGTTTCATTATGTCTGTTTGAGTTGATTTTCTGTCACACGCAACCAAAATGTTCTGATTAATGTATGGATGTCAAGTGAGAACCATGGTGTGAAGTTCCTGGACAGTCAGCAGTTCCCAAGAGCCAGGAGAAAGGCAATGGAAAATGTGACTGCCCCATGACTTTTTTAGAAGCTAGCGCTGAGTACTACACACCATTGACCTTAACCACATTCTCTATTCATATCATTGATTGAATCTTAATTTTATTTTCTCTCAACCTCTGCTAAATAATTTCATTTCCTCATAGCCTTTTCAAACCCATCCCATCTTATTTCAGGCATTCTAGACTTCAGACCACCATAATTTTTACATGCCCAAATACACAGGTATAATTTGGTGCAATGGGAAAAAAATGACAACTAAATTGATTTAAATGCTCGCCTGTTATTGTCGTACTGGGTTCTACCCTTCTTAATTCCTTTATTCTTGTATTGTGTTGTATATTGTTATTTATTGAGTTATGTATTGTCTTTGTGTTTCATTTGAATGCTCTAGAGAGGGAATAAATTTATAAATGCTTAGAATGATGTAGTTTTTATACAATTATTTTATTTCTATTGTGAAATTGTATTTGTAATTTTAAATGTTTCCTTAAAATACTTTAGTCAGGTTCCTGGCACACATTGTTTTTATTTGCAAATAAATGTAATACAATTTGATGAGAAGCAATGTTTAGTACATAATGAATCCTTAAGCAATTGTTTTTCAATTTTGTTTATGATAGATTATGCCTTGCAATGACAGAAGATAGCATGTTAATAAACTTAGGAGAAGTACGAAAAGTTGAATAGGATGCCGGCATCTTAAGATAGGAATTTTTTTAATCTCTTATTTTAATTGTTGAAAAAAATTAAGCTTAGGAACTCCTACTTTTAGAAAAAAAAGGAGACCAGTACTTCCTTCCCACCAATTGCAGTGCTTTTCAATTTTTTAGATGATAAGATATATATATCTTATCATATACATGTATATATATATATGTAGTACATATTCTGTATCCTGGAGCTTAAAGAACAAATTTCTGGCAAGGTGAGGTGACTGGCCCAGTGTCGCAGCTCCTCTAGTCTCATCTGACTACTGTTCCAGCAGAAGGCAGTGATGTCCTGAGCTTACCTGTAGCTTATAACCTTCACCAAAGCTAATCATTCTGAAGCATGGTCACTTCTACAAGCAAATTTAACCAGCAAATGGCTCCAAAGGGAAAAGAGCTGTTACTTTTTTTTTTTCATTTACTCAATTCCATTTAGATGCCTTTGAATAAAAAAAGGAGAGAACATCATTTTAGTTATTCTAGCCTGCTTTCTGAGATAAGCATAGGTTTGTTCATATGGGATTATATCATTAATGGTTTTTTTTTATTCCTTTAAGGATAGCTACCCTATATAATTCAATGGTTTAGATTCTTGTTTCCAAAAGCTTTGAACATGAGTCTCTTCTTGCCTTATGTAATCTTCTGTCAAATACAAACTCAGCTAGTAGGACCTCTAACTTTGTATAAGAATGCACTAAGCCGAGAAGTTAATAATTGAGGGTTATGACTGCAAGAATATAAAGGTGTTTCTTTTATTTCAGGAATTATACAGATTATGTACATGAAAGCTATAAATAAACAAGCAGAAATCTTTCCTTTGTGGTCTTACCCAGGGTATTTCACCCGTTCTCCAACAATATTTTACAAAACCAAAGAGCCAAAATAAAATTCAAATTGTGGTTTCAATAGTAGAATTACTTACATTTATGTAGTTTGAGGAAGTCTAATTTAGAATTCACAGGCCACGGATTTAGTCCCTGCTCTGCCGCTATACACTATTCTCTGACAATGGGCAGCCTAGACCAAGGATTCTTAGACTTGAGTGAGTGTTGGAATCATGGGTAGAGCTTCTTTAAAATGCAGATTCCTAGGTGGACCCTACCAGCAGAGATTCTGATTCTGCAGGTCCAGGGTGAGGCTCATGCATTTGCATTCTAAGTGAGGCTGATGCAATGATGATCTTTGAAAAATCAGTAGTTTAGACCTTAATTATTCTGTTTACAATGTAGCTATTCAATTAGGCCCATCAATTATAAACCTAAAAAGGAAAGCATGACAAAAATTTTTACCACCAAATGAAAAGGTATTTGTTTAAAAATTCCATACTTTAAAATATTAATGAAAGAGTAACAGACTCACAAACACATTGTGGAAAATGTGGAATGTATATTGGCACCATAGTCCAGGTGTGGGAATAGAAGCAGCAGATATCTGTGAGTCTAAAATTATTCACCTGGATAACAAGAGAGTGTTAAGACGAATCTTCTCTCTCTACTTCAGAGTCCAATTTTCTTTTGTTTATCCTTCACAGTTTTTTAATAAGTGAACAATAGCCTCCATATAGCCTGTAAAGATTTATGGTATTTAGGAAAGAGATTCTGTCTTCCCTAGGTCACACATGTGTCTTGAACCTGGTTTTGTAGCACAGGCCAGTAATAGTTTAAAAAACAAAGAAAAAATAAAAAACAATAGTGTTTTCTGGAACAAGTCACATTTCATTTTTGAAGGTATCAAGAGTGCTAACAAGACTCTGGACTTGTAACAGTCTGGACTCTTATGCAAGAAGCCTCAACCTTTATACACTCTTGCAGTGTAATCTTTTTCCCACTAATTGAGATGAGACACTAGTTACGAACAGATTTAGTTAACACTGCAGTTCTGTACCTTCTATCTGAACCTAATTACTGTCCCACACCACCAAATGTTTGCTCATACCTCACCTTCAGTATTTCAGCTGCTGAAAAGTAAATCCCCAAACATTCCCTGATTAAGTTCTTGTTTCATGCTTGTAAGTTAATATTGAGATGCTAAGCCAGAAGGTGGAGGCATTGTTAGTGACAACTAAAATTAAAAACAAAGTGAGAATTAGTTTGTTTCTATAGCTGTCAATGGGGGCTCTGAGGGAATGCCGGTGTGTAACTCCAGTTGCTGTAGTATGCTTAGAAGGATTGCATTCAGTCCCTCACTTTCAATAAATACCAGACATTTGACATATAATGGGATTTCAGGCCATCCAACAGGTTGGGTCTCATGATTACTTTGTTTTATTTTTTGTTTCAGATATATTTTTATATACTTTCACATAGTAGTTATATACTTTCACATAGTAGTTTTGCTTCTCTTAATTGTGAAAACAACTCACAAATGATATTACTTGACTTGTATTTTCTCAGCTGTATCTTTTAGTCGATTGTCTTTCATCTTGAATTTGGCAAATGAATTTTGAAATATGTCTCTAAACATTATACAAGGCCAAATAAATGGCAATGCATATTTTGCAAAGTAGTTCCCCGACTTGTATTTTATGGACCAGCAAAATCACACAAAACAATGGAGACTGACGTAGAGTTAACAATTTTCTATTTAATAAAAAGAGCATTGAAAATATAATACCTCCTATTATACTTTCCTCATTTATCAATAGTTTAGGTTTTTAAAAAGTAAGAAAATAGACAAATAATAATGTCAATTTTTAAAAATTAGCTTAAAAAATACAGTACAATATCTTGCCTGGTTTTTTTTTTTTCAAGATGCACCCCTGAAAATGTTATTGACAGCCTAGAAATACTAAGAACCACTGTGGGAAAGAGAGAGAGTTAATTATCTGCTCAGTTGAGGAGAGGGGTACATGATGGGCATACTGAAGGAGTGATTTTCTGACTAAGCACACAGTCCTTTAGAGAACATGGGAAAAAGTAATATGCACAGGGACTAAGGCTACTAGAAATCTCAGTGCTACTCTTGACCCTAGCTAACTAGTGTGTGTGGGTCTGGCTAATAGCTCTATCCTTTCCTCATCAATACTTGAAAGGGTTGTAAGTATTTCATTAACATGAGTATTTAGAGGACTTCCTGCCCATTTTATTATCATAACATCAGTAGGAAAACAAGACTCGTTTTAAAGAAATTTACTTTGCTGCACATGTTTACTAGTGTTCTGTCATGCAAGATGTATCAGAAGAGAAGACGGCATGTTTCTTATTGTGTATAGATTTTGGCATAAAAATTTACATAATCTGGTCAAAATCTAAATGGACAGTGCAACATAAACTGTTGGTTAGCCTCAGTCTGGGCAGGCTCAGAGTAGCTGGACTTCCTGGACAGTTGCCCCCAAGCCAACATCATAGACCTTAAGCTGCTATGTCAAGCTGGGTCTGACAGTGACGCCTTGCAGATGGCCTGCCGGATGAGTAATGCCTAGTATTTGCTGCTTTACTAATGATGCTCCAGGCTCTGCCATGAAGGGGATGGACAACTGCTTTAGTGGCCAGGTGCAGAATTCATTGTGTTCATTTTGAACAAAGATCTTTTAGAGCTTCTGGAGGAGGAGTCCTTTTTCAGGGTATCAGAGAGAAGGCTGTGTAGTCTAAATTGTGATTTTGCCTGGGGTGGGAATTGGGTGGGTTGAGTGGCAACAAGGTGGACATCCTAAGTAGACAGAGCCATGCAGGTGGACCTACATCATTACTTTACGTATACCAAGATCAACTATCTTATGTAGACTGTGATGGTTAATACTGAGTGTCAACTTGATTGGATTGAAGGATGCAAAGTATTGTTCCTGGGTGTGTCTGCGAGGGTGTTGCCAAAGGAGATTAACGTTTGAGTCAGTGGATTGGGAGAGGCAGGCCCACCCTCAATCTGGTTGGACACCGTTTAATCAGCTACCAACACAGCTTGATAAATAGCATATACAAGAAGCCTAAAGATAATTTTATACTTGGGGAACAATTGAATGCCTTTCCCTGATATTGAAAACAAGGCAAAGGCTATCTGCCCTCACCACTCTTATTCAATATGGTGCTAGAATTCCTATCCTGTGTAATAAGAAAAGGAGAAATAAACACCAAACAGATTAGAAAGGAAGAAGTAAAACTGTCCCTATTTGAAGATGACATGATTGTATACATAGAAAATCCTAAGGATTCAACCAAAAACTACTAGAACTAAGTGAATTTAACAAGCTTTTAGGATACAAAAATGAATGCCCAAAATAAATTGTATTTCTACAGGCTAACAACGAATACATGGTCAGCAAAATTTAAAATCAATACAATATCATTTAAAATTTCTCAAAAAAGATAAATACTTAAACACAAACCTCAATGTATACAGGACTTATATGCTGAAAACATGTTGCTGAAAAAATCAAAGAAGATCTAAATAAACAGACATACTGTGTTCATATGTTGGAAGACTCATCATAGTAAAGATATCTATTTTCACCACATTGATACACAAGTTTAATGCAATTCCTACTAAAATGCCAACAAAATTCTTTGGTAGATATAGAGAACATTATTGTAAAATTTATATGGAACAGCAGAGAAACTAAAATAGCTAGCACAATTTTGAGAAAGAGAAATGGAAGAGGAGAAATAGGTATACCTAATTTTCAAACTTATTATTATAACTACTGTATTCAAGATTGTGTGACAGTGGTGGTGAGACAGGTACATAGATCAATAGAACACGATGGAGAGCCCATTATTAGATGGACACAAATATACTCAACTAATTTTTGACAAAGATGCAAAAGCAATTCCATACAGATAGGCTTTTTCCCCAAAAGATGCTGTAACAATTGGATATCCATAGGCAAAAAATAAATAAATAAATAAAACTTGACCTAAGTCTCACATCTTAAATTAAAAAAAAATGCATCATGGACTTAAATGTAAAACACAGAATTATGAAACATTTAGAAAAAAAATAATAGTAGAAAATCTTTGAGATCTGAAAGCATAATTCATAGAAGAAAAAATAGATTAATTGGACTTCATCACAATTAAAAACTTTTGCTTTGGAAAAGATACTATTAAAAATATGAAAAGAGGAGCTACAGACTTGGAGACAATATTTGCAAACCATATATCTTCCAAGAGAGTAGCATTTAGAACATATAAAGAACTCTCAGAATTCAACAATAAAAAGCAAAGCAATGCAATTTTACTGAACAGACATTTTACTGAAGGGATATATTGGCAACCACACAACTTTGGTGATATTCAACCTAATTATCCATTAGAAAAACACAAACTAAAATGAGGAAATATAACTACATACCTATCAGAATGGCTAAAATAAAAAAAATAGTGCTAATACCAAATGCTTGCAACAATTAGTAGAAAGTGGATCCCTTCTACATTGCTGGTGAAAATTTAAAATAGTATAGGCACTTTGGAAAATAGTTGGGCAGTTTCCTAAAGAAATGAAACATGCAGACATCATATAACCCAGTAATTGCACTTCTGGGCTTTTATATCAGAGAAATAAAAAACTTACACCCACACAAAAACCTGTATGTAAGTGTTTATAGAATCTTTATTCACAATAACCAGATACTGGGACTAATCTAGGTGTCCTTTGGTGTATGAATGGCTAAAAAATCTGTAGTACATGGAATACTATTCAGCAATAAAAAGAACTGAACTATCGATACACATGACCACTGGATGAATTTCCAGGGAATTACACTGAGTGAAAAGAAAAGGCAATCTCCAAAAGTTACACGCTGTATGATTTTATTTGTATATCATTGGCAAAATGACAAAAGTATACAAATGGAGAACAGATTAGTGATTGCCATAGTTTAAGAATGGGTGGGGAGCCTATGAAAGGAAACGTGTGATTCTTACAGTGATGGAAATGTCACCTTGGCTATATCAATGTCAATATTCTGGTCATGATCATGGTATCACATGGTACGGTTTTGCAAAGTGATACTATAAAAGATAACTGGGCAAAGGGAACATGGTATCATTATGTATTTTTCTTATAATTTCATATTATCTACAATTTTCTTAAAATCAAAAAACTTATTTTTAAAAGTTATAGAAGAAAACTCAACTTCTTTATAAATCTTGTGTAAGATTTTATTTAAAAGTTTAAAATGACTATTATTTACTAAATCTCCTAATATTTTTGACTTGTTCTTATCACAGGCAAATAACAAAGACAAATGATTCAGTATTTTCACCAATATAGATTCCCTCCAGGTCCGTTTCAGTTTATCCCATTGTATGTTTCAAAGTAATTCACCTTGTCATCATAAGAGGGAAACATTCCGTACGAAAAAAATAGAATACTTAAAGTCACTTTTTTGCAACCTTCAATAAGATAATTACCTATGTAATATCTACATCAAAACTTACATGAATATATTGATAAGGAATTTTGTAATGGTTGTGTCAGGCTGACAACACCTGGGTCCATTGATAATTTCAGTAAACATCAATTTCAAAAAGCCAGTTCAAATGGATAATCAGATATTACGTAGATCCTGATGTAGTACAACAAGGAACACATAGCAGCAGCCATGAAGTGTCTTTCCTTCACAAACACCTCCCACATATACTACTCTGAATGAACTCAAAACTCTAACTCTGTCTACTAGTTTACAAGAAACCTAGAGGATGGAGACAGGTCAATGACAATATAGTGAAGAGTAAGAGAAATTCAACTTGAAAAAGGACCTAACTCATTCAACAAAAAAAGGGTCAATTGTTAAAGGTTAAATAAAATTTAAGAAATGTATAAATCAAATCAAAGTGTGGATTTTGTTTGTATTCTGATTTGAGCACACCATCTAAGAAAAAGTTAACGGAAATTTAAGTGTGGGCTGGACAATGATGACGTTAAGTATTTGCTTAATGATTTAGATGTTTGATGACATTGTGGTTATGCTTAAAATGGCCCTTACTTTTTAGAAATACATATTGAATCACTTATGGGTAAAATGATATGATGTCTGGAATTTGCTTTAAAACACTCCAGCTAAATAAAATTATTGATGACAAAAGTGGGAGAATAGAGATTTATGGAATAATATTGACTCATATTTGGGAGTTGTTAAATTTGGACAATGGCTATATATAAATTAGTATATCACCCTATTTACTTTAGCATTTGTTTGAAAATTTTTCACCAAAATAAACAAACAAACAATTTTTGCTAAGCGAAAACAAGTAGAGATTTCACAGATGATTGTCAGCTTTTCATATAGTATTTTGAAAGACCTCAAGCAATGTATTCTTGGATCATTATATTATTCAGACTCTGGATCAGATTGTATCAATAACTGGAATTGAATGCCCCTCTATGTGTTCTAATAGTCTTTTATAATGGCATTACTCATTCAGTGGCCAAGATTTTAACATACCTTTAGATTTCTCACTGTAGCAGCCCTTGAGCACTCTAATGCATACCTACCCTGTGCAAGATCCTGCCTTAAGTTTAGTTTTTAGTTTTGTGTGTGTGTGGTTTTTTTTTTTTTTTTTTGGTTTGGTTTAGGGGTAACACAGTTTAAGGTATTGCTACAAAGGTCCTTATGGTCAAAACATGATAAGTAAATGCAAAGGAGGAGAAACATTCTTTGCTTTGGCTTTCTCCTTCCTGCCCCCCGCCTCGTTTTTCTCATTCATTCATTCATTATCTTTTCTTTATTTCTGTCTTTATTCATTCCTCTTTTATTTTTACCTTTTTCTTAGGGATTCCCTTGCTATTAGTTGTATGATGTACTTTTGGAAGATGGTGGTTACTCACGAAAAATACCTTTTACACTTGAGAAAAACAAAACAGTTTCTTTTAAGTACAGTACATTATCCTGCTGAGCTGTCATATGAGAACAGAAAAGTATTCTTGTTCAAACTCATGAAGTTGGAAAAAAACATGCAAATTAAGTGTGAAGCATAAATTGTTCTGAAAACAAACAAAAACAACAACATTAAAAAGAACAAAGTCATCAAGGGAAATTCAAATTCAGGACACAGCTGTGCACAACCTTACAAAGCAGAGAGTGGCAAAGCTCACATAAAGAAAGGAAAGATTACATTAAAAGAGAATGCTCAGTGAAACAAGACATGGGCTAAGTCTACTTTTTTTTAGAGGAGATCATTGTAAGATATTTTAATTACTGCTTAGAAACACCTTTAAGGAACAATTTCCTTTTATATTAATAATGAAATTAACTTTTGTTTCAATTTTGTTCGGTTTTCTTCATAGCAGTGGGACTTATAAAGTGAATAGGTTGTCATCAAATATGCTTAAGAGATCACTCGTTCACTTGTTTACTAATTCAGTAATCTTTTATTGCTCCCCTCCTATGTGATGGGCATTCATGTTTCACAATTAGGAGGTACAGTCCTGAAGTTTCATGTACTTTAACATCCTGCACAGGATACTCAATGTCAAATATAAACACAATGATTACAGTAAAATGTGTTGATGGAGGTATATCCAGAGTTCAAAGTGGCACACAAAAAGACCCTTCAGTCATACTAGGGGCATAAAGGTTAAGTTGTGTGTGCGTGTGTGTTGTTGGCTCACTGTAACCTCTGCTCATGGTTTTAAGCGATCCTTTCACCTCGGCCTCTCCAGTAGCTGAGACTACAGGCACACACCACCACACCCGACTAATTTTTGCATTTTGGGGAAAGGTGGGGTTTTGGCATGTTGCCCAGGCTGGTCTTGAACTCCTGAGCTCAAGCAATCCACCCACATTGGCCTCCCAAAGTGCTGGGATTACAGATGTGAGCCACCATGCCTGGTGGTGGCTGTAATAGGGTGAGCAAGGGGAGGTTTCTGGCATTTCAAGCAAAGAGGCCCATGTGAGACACAGTGGTCTACAATAGTTTGAAGCAATCTAAAGCTACAGGTGGTTAACTGATGGTGGAGCAGAGGGTATATCCTGACACCAGAGGGAGGTGCTAGAGACTTCTTCTGTGATGAACTCAAGATTTACAATCCACCCTTGAACAACATGGGCTTGAACTGCCTGGGTTTACTTATATGCATATTTTTTCAATAAAAGTTACTCCAAGTGTGCCTGCCTCTCCTGCTTCCCCTCCAACCTCCTCCACCTCTGCCACCTCTGAGACAGCAAGACCAACCCTTCCTCTGCCTCCTCCTCCTCAGCCTACTCAACGTGAAGATGATGGGGATGAAGACCTTTATGATCCACTTCCACTTAATGAAGAGTAAAAATATTTTCTTACTAACATTTTCTTTTCTCTAGTTTACATTGTTGTAAGAATATAAAAATATGTGTTAACCATTTATGTTATCAGTAAGGCTTCTGGTCAACTATAGGCTATCAGTGGCTAAGTTTTGGGGGAGTCCAAAATTATACATAGATTTTGGGCTGTTTGGTGTCCCTAACCACTGCATTGTTCAAGGTTCAACTGCACAATATAAAGAATGAGAATGAATTGAAGGATGTTACAATGGGAAAGATGGCATGATCCGATCTGCATTTCAGAACGATATCCCTGGTATCACGCAGAATGGTGAGTGGGCCTTAAAGTGCCAAACAGATGGTAAGGAAATCAGTGAAGATGTTATTTCAGTAATATTCTTTTGTGTTCAAAACCTGTGGCTAACAAAAAGTTAACTTTTTAACCAAATTGTGCCAGTCCTTCTCATATCCATTTTTGTGCCTTTCTTCTGCTCTGCCTTATAGTCAAAGTGGCCAATCTCTGCAAACTACATTTCCCAAGTCCCTGTGTCCACAGGGCTTCCATCAAGGTTTGGCCAATGGAGTTATTGGTGGGAGATTGGAGGACAGGAAAAGGGGAGAAGCTAGGGTATTTCTCCAAATGCCCTAGATTTAATTTTACCATAGTTTAAAGCCAACATGCTTCTTTACATGCTTCTTCTTTTTTTTTTTTTTAAAGTAGGGTTCCAATAATAGTTAAGTAGTGGATAAGAAATCTTCAAAAATAGCCATACGGACAGGATAGAATTTGGTAAGTGTTCAAATAAAAGTACAAAATGTTCTTAGAGCTCAGGTAGGGAGATAGAGCTACCAGCTAATCAGAAAAAAAAAGAAATGGGTTTTATACACTGCTTGGTTGGAATTCTCTAAAATCATAATCTAGTCTATTTTGAGGGCTACACCAGAAAGCACCTCTGAGTTATGTACTCATCAAATCACTGACTATCTTGAGATTGCTAGTCTCCTGGTATTTCCCTCTGTATGTCTACTATGGCACCAATTTTTGTGCTTCTGGTTTGGGCCCTTATCTGATAGAAAAGGAGCTTATAGTGTAGCTGTTTGGACAAAGGCATGCAGGTATCAGGTGACAAGAGAGGCAGCCAGGGGACTTGATATTTATGTGGATTGAGGGCAGCATAATATCTTTGGGATTAGGGGCTACTTATTAATTTCTAGATCCAGAAAACAAAGCACTTAGACAGCATATTGCCACCATATATGAATTAGAAAACCGCAGACCCCATACAGACGGGGAAGAGAAAGAGCTTTTAGGAGATGGAACTGAGGAAGGCATGTGCAATAATTCCTTGTCAAATTATAATATTTTTAAAAAATTAGTCTTCTGTTAAGTATCTATGTAATTGCTTTTTGTTCTGTTTTGTTTTTGATTTTGGATTATGCTCAATTATGAGTGTCAGAAAAATATTATAACAATCAGATGTAACAGAGGTAAAGGACCTGGACAGAGTACCCATTTCGGCTACCTGGGCAAAAAGAAAATCAACTATTTGACTGAAACAATAACACCAGCAACAATGAAAACAGCACCTGGAACAACACAACCCTCCTTCTTTTTAAAACTTGGAGACTCTTAGTGCCTGGCACTTGCAATGAATATTAGTGCTTAATAAACAATAGATTAATGAATGAATGGTTATAAAAATGACAAAGTACTTTTTTTACAGCCTTTGGATGAAAACATGATTATTAAGACTTGCTGCTGGAAAAAAATAAAGCATTCTTTTATTTATCTTCAAATCCAAGTAGTTTCCAACATGTACACCCAAACCAAAATTATGAGTATTATTTTTAATAGATTCTTTTTTCTTCTTAAGTTTAAACAATGAGTCAAATTTTATAGGCACCCCAAAGCTATCCAAAAAACATTTGCCTTTGAAATGCTGAAGACCTTCAGTGTGAACTACCAGTCAAATTGCAATCGTATTTTGAAATCTTAATTTCCTTCCCAAGATAGGACTTTAAGCCTTTTTCTATTTTGATGATGAAATATTGGATTTATAGTATAGAAGGGTAAACTTGAATTTTCTTAATAGTAACAAAAATACAAAGTATCATTGGCAAAACCACTATACCCTCACAAAAAATGAAGCACTATAAATAGAATATTCCAATGGGCAGATGTTAGCTTAAAGTGCGCATTGTTTGGAAAAGGAGTTAATTAACAACTTATTAATTGGATAGAAAATCTGAAACTGTTGTACTTCTAGCAAATACATAATTTTCTTCAAGTATTATTAAAGCGTTTTTGTTGTACCTATTAAAGATTCTTGTCTCTAAGTTAATTTCATTATGCTAATAAGCTATCATCGTTACAGAACCTAAGCTTTGATCCATGTTAATTGTCGTGATCTTCAAAGACAAAGTCACCACTTACTTTAAATGAATTTTACATCTTTTTAAAGAATCACACGGAAATTAGGGGAAGTAATTAATTTTTTATTATGTGTCTCAATATTTTTAAGGGAGGAAGTCAATGGTATTGGCTAGAATTCATTTTAACATTTAACTAGGGAAAACAGCATGAAGCAAAAAAAACTGTTCAGATGCAAAAGATTAAAGAAAATTTGAAACTGGGACCTAATTTGTCTTGATAAACTTTGGTGTTTAATATGCTTCTTTTGTTCTCAGTGTGAAACTGCAGGGTTTTGATTTGTGAAAACTTTTTGAAGAATTAATTCTTTCTAATTTTTCCTCATTTCTTTGCCTTTCTTTTACAGTAAGACAGACAAGTTGACCTTCAAACCATAACTCTTTTAAATATCTATGAACTTACAAGGTTAAATCTATTAGTGGTTTGATATTAGCTATTGTACGCTAACAGAGTAGTGTCTTCTGAAACAGATAAGACTTATTTGTTCCTATATAACAACTGGTTGTTTGAACCTTAACAGGTATAAGCAAATAATGTTATTAAACTATTTGCATGTCTCATTGTAAAACAGACAAGGTTAAGTATAAAAATATTAACTCTATTTTATGAAGTTAATATTTTATGAAATTTTTTTGTATGAAGATAAAATATACTTTAAGGACATACCTGAAGTGGATAATTATTGGTTGTATATTCGTTATAACCAGAGTGACATGCAGGTTAAAGGCATTCTTTAAACCCCCCATCAAAGTAGATCAAACACGAGATCATAAATGAGAAAAGCAGAAGCATCATATGGTATATTTTTTCTTAAACATTCAGAGACAGGGGATTAACAGCCAAAATTATAATTTTCTAATTATTTATACTGTATTAAGCTTTCTGAACGATTTTTTTGAAACGATATGGCATATGAAAGAGATATTACAGTTAAACATACATTAAAAACAGGAAAATCACTAACTGTGGTAAATAAATGCTTCACAGGAAATGGAGATGTATCAAATAGATTTTTAGAGAAAATCTGGTGGCTGTAATATAATTGTTAGCAAATAAGAACATCTTCATACAGCAAACAACCTAATAGTGAAATTCCACTTTACTGTGAAGAATTTCTAAGACCCACTGGAGAAGTGTTGAACTCATTATAATGATTTCTTTATATGTAAACTGTTAGTTCTCAATTCTTTGTCTATAAGAAAATAACCTGGTGATAATAAAAATGAATTTTAGCATGGTGCCCAAGGGTTTATGTTTTTAACAAATATTGCCAGTTGCTTTTAATGCAGATGATTAATGGACTACAGGCCTTAAACGTTGATAACATCAGTAAAAAATTCAAATTTTGTCTGTCCTTCAACTTTATGCATTTCACTTCTTATAATTCTTTACCAGCCAAACAAGCTAATAGTAAAATCCACTGATGTATCAAGAAAATAGCCATAGAAATGAATATATTGGATTCATAATTTTAGTATTAGCATTGTTCGTGTTATATTAGAATGACTAAAAGCAATCAAATGAACTAATTTCATTGATTAAGGTATGATGAAACATAATACATTTTCAAATTAATAGTGTTCTTTTCAAAACTGTGAACCTATATACCTTCTACGGTTTGGTTGTCATTTTGGATTGTTTCCTTTGCATTAGATAGGCACTTAATGCATGTCTGTTACATGAAAATACTAGATTTTAGTCTTTTATTTTGTAACTCAGTGTATGGCCCAATTTAAGGTTATCTGTTTTGTTCACCAGGTGTGGGTATTTTTTTAAAATCATAACCATAGACACAAGATAAGCATTTTCTGCCATTGAGATTATTTGAAAAGCTGTACTGGGGTTTCTGAAGATATTTACATGAGTTTTTTTCTTTTAAAACTTTAAGTTCTGTAATAGCATATGAACATTTATTGTATGTGCCATCTTACAAATTTTCATAGACAAAATCACACATTTTCATGTGTATGAATGTGTAATTTCTCTCAGAACTGCCTGGTGGCAGTGGGGGGCTGGAGGCTGTCTACATTATATTTTGAGATTGAATGTAATCCAATTATATTCACCTAAATTATATTTCCCATTATATTTTGAGATTGTTTCAATTGTATTTTGTTTTGTATTTTGAGATTGTTTCAATACTGTTTTAATCTCAAAATACAATGGGAACAATCTCAAAATATAATGGGAAATATAACTTAGGGTGAAAAGACTCATAAAAGGAAATTATTTACATTAAAAAATATATAACTCCCAAATCCTAAGCAACTCTTATCCATAACATCTCCCTCAAACATATTAAATCATACTTCAAATGTATTATAGAGATAATAGTAATAAATTTGTGAAATTATTCTCTTATTGAAAATATTCACTTTAGGCTACAATGAAAAATCTGGGGACATGATAAAAGTGACAAAGAACTCAAAGTTTACCCTTGAGAGGATTGTGTTAGACTTGGGTTGAGCAGGGAAGAGGAGTACCATTCACATCCAGCTCTACCAGTTTCTTCCTAAGCTGTCAGAGGGCCCTGCTGTAGGTAGGAGGGAGAAGAAAAACTTGTAGAAAGTGGATGAACAACAGCCTTTTGTTTTTCCACTTTTGTGATTGTAAGGAAAGAATGAAGTGTGGACTGCTTTCCTTGACAGATCTTAACACAGAAATTCATAGATTCACATACCTCCTTTTGTCCCAAGCAAAGCCATCTGGTCACTAAGCTAAGAGGTCACTGCTAGATATGACTGTTTAGAGCAACATGTGCCATGTGCAAGTGGCAAGTCCTATGGAGGCTCAAACCCTCTATGTATAGCTTTAATCAATTTAAAGTTTTAGACCAGCTGACATATGATGAAAATTATGAATAAACAACTTCAAGGTTAGGAGATAAGAGGTTTACGAAGCTAAAATTGTTAGATAGTTTAATCAAAGGTGGAATTTATTGAATATAAAACTTTGTTTTAAGACTTTTTATTAAACTATTAGAACAACACTGCAATGGCTTCAAATAAGTTTACAATCAAAGGTGTAGCAAATCCTTTGTTTAGGAACCATAGCCCAGACTTTGTCAAATGCTATAAGCATTGAAGAGCAATAACTTTTAATAACATCTGATTTATTTTAAAAGAGGCATGACTTTCCATTCAAAGAAATATAATATTTATTCAAGGAATAGTTATTTTCCCTGATTGTACTTGAATTAGCCAATTATTAATATTTTTTATTTATTGTACTTTATGCACAGGCTGCATACTGGCACTCTAGCCCTAATTTGTGGCCTGCACAATATTTTATACATTTCAAAGTTAGTTTTTAACACCTAAAATACAAGTATCTGGATTTCTAGCTTAAATTTAAAAAACATTCACTCTCTGAAAATATCGGGCATTTTGATCTACATAGCAAAGATGAGATCAAGGCAAGCAGAAATTTCCTTTTTTACAGATGAGCACTGTGTTCACCTCAGCACTTGGCTAGCTGCCTTCACTTATGTAAATAACTTGTCCAAACCCAAAAGACACTTGGGTTTGCCCCAGTTGATGAAAACATCGTGGTCTACTAGAAATGAATGTCAACCCTATATCCATGATTGCAGAGCCATCTATGTGAAAATCACTGGGATACGTTGAAATTCAAAACAATAATACTAAGGAAAACATTATAAGGAATGAAAAGTGAAAACACGAGAGCAGGATGAACTGTTATCTTAAGAGACACAAGACAGATGGGTTCATGCTCCAAACTACCATTCTCAGCACTTTAGGGAGCCTTAGGTGAATCATTGAGTATTTGGCAAGTCTAAGATTGAGAAGTAAAATGTTAGAATTTAGTGGAAATTACCTTAGTTTCCATGTACAGTAAGTAATATTCTAACTTAAAAATGCTAAAATACCTCTGACTGAAGATGGTTATAAGATGCTCAGGGTTAACTGTGTTAGATGCTTTCCTCTTCTAAAGACCTCTGCTTTTAACTAAATGCTTGCTTATCTTTCTAATTTAACATAGTCCCACATTCTTCTTTGTAGTAATTTTGGGCTATCAGATAACATATAATGGAAAACATGTTTATGCCTTCCACCAGTTCTTGTTGCATATTTCAAATGCTTAGAACAACAATTTTCAGAAGCTTTCATTAAGGTTAATTTAAAAACTACATTAAATACAAACAGATTTTCTCACAAACAAAATGCAATGTGTACTTAACAGACTTCTGTATGTTATATTTGATAAACTACCTCATATAAATGCAAATTTTGACTTTCTGCCAGAACCAGGTGGTATGGAAAATATTTCTATTAAACAAATAATGCTGGAAGAGCAAACTTCAAGCACTGGTATGTTACATAAGGAAAGAGGATGTTTCATTCAGGTTTGATGTATATTTCAGGTTGACCTTTATGCATACAAAATAAAAGAAACATACTGAAGAATAATATGTGGTGAGCGGTTGTCTTTGGCGTGCAAGAGGATTCAGGAAAATATACCTGGGGAGGGATTTTTACATATTCAGAAAAATAAGCTAAAAATATTGTCTTCTGTTTTGCATGGTTATTTGCTTGCGTTATCTTACCCACTGTGGTAGTTATCTGGATAGCTTTCATCTTAATCACTAAGTAAAATTGAACAAAGAGAGCTAAATAAATCAGGATGATCCCATATATCGCCTCACACAGAAAGGCTTCTTTGAACTCTCAGCTAGACAAAATACAATAAGAACACTCATGTAAACAGGAGACCTCCTCAAAAATAATAACCTTAATGTAACTATGAAAAAAACATTAGACAAGCCTAAATTAAAGGATATCCTACAAAATGTATGATCAGTACACCTCAAAATTGTCAAGGTCATCAAAAGCAAAGAATGTCTTGAACACTCATACATCAGAAGACACTAAGAAGATGTGATAACTACATGTAATGTAGTATTCTGGATGAGATCTTGAAACAGGAAAAGGACATGAAAAAACTGGTGACATTCAAATAAAGCATGTAGTTTAGTTTAGTTAATAGTTATATACCAGTGTTGACTCAATTCTGACAAATACACCACAGTAATGTAAGTTGTTAACAATAGGGGAAACTGATACAATGTACACTGGAACTCTCTGTAAAATATTTGTAACTTTTCTGTAAATCTAAAACCATTCTCCCAAAAGTTTATTTAAATTAAAAGAATAAACAGAAGATAAATGGAGAAAATAGTATTTGGCCCGAAGGTATATGTTCAGGCTTATGAGGATACTTCTATTCATTCCTAATAGGATAACTCCTTGGAATTGCTATGTCGGAGATGGTGATGATTATATTCAAATTATATCCGCTTTCTTGCTTAGTCACTGTGATGAATCATGCATGGTGTCCACCTGATGACTAGGTGTTCATTCCAAAGACAGTTGTTGCCTACATGAAGTGCAATGGGAAAACCTGTGACCTTGAACGCATTGGTACTGGGTCCTAAAAATTAGGCCTAACAAACTTGATCCTCGCTGTAGACATAGGCTATATTTGTGAGGTGTTTTTATGAGACAGGCTGAAGACTCCAGAGAAATGTTTGATTTAGGACATGGTAGTCATATTTAAGAATGTTGCAAATCGTTACAAAATACTATAATGATAATTTGCAATATGGGAATAATGCCTAATATAAAAATATACAAAATTGGGAATAACTATTAGGTTTGAGGTGATAGGTTAATTATCTAAAAGTAAAACCCCAACTTTAAAGAAAAAATATTTTATACATAAACACACACACAAACACACACACAGAAAACCCCACGAAGATGCTGATGATAATGATAGCTTCTTCATGGGGACTTCCGTTCTAACCACTGCACATAGAGCTTTATATACTCTCTCCAAGGTTGCTATCACCACTTCTGTTTTATAGTAAAGTCAATAAGACTCAGAAAGAATAAGTAACTTGCCAAAGTACCCACATCTTGTAAGTAATACAGTAACTTTCCTCTAATCAATTTCTCACGACAGCACCTATTACCATCCTTGCCAAACTTTCTCTCCTAT
The DNA here is from genome assembly GCF_029289425.2 of Pan paniscus. Taxonomy (NCBI): domain Eukaryota; kingdom Metazoa; phylum Chordata; class Mammalia; order Primates; family Hominidae; genus Pan; species Pan paniscus. The sequence goes on along the minus strand of NC_073262.2, from coordinate 29,776,684 downwards.
CAAGTCTCTCAGGTCTTTATCTGCCTGGCATTATTTCTTGACTGTCTTTTTAGATTAATGACTCATGTTCATGTCTCAGAGACCATAAATGATAAGGCTGGCATTCTAACCCAAGTCTATCTAACCCCAAAGTCTATGTACTTGAAACAGTGAATTAACATGCCCACAATACAATATTGTCTACATAATGCTCTTGATCTCAAATAATTCTAGAATGGCTAGTAGGCTCAATTATTCAACTATTTGAATTATTATATTTACCTTTGGGGTATGAATAAATTAACACATTTTATGTACATTTGAAAATGTTAAAAAAAAACCTCTCTGATCAAAATATTCACTACCAAAAATATAGTTTTAAAAAGAAAATGGAATTACATTTTTCTCTTTGCAAAATATCTGTCAACTTCAATATGTAAATGTTATGTATATTAAAGTCACAATGTAAAACTGTATAGGAATTATAAAAGTGAATTGAGAACAAAGGAGAAAGCCTGGGGTTGGAACACTGAGAAACTTTGTAGGGTCTTAATGAAAAGTTTCTAGAGAGAGAAGAGTAGACTTTATTGATGTTGTTCTTGCTTAATATAAGACCTTAGGTTTTTATCCCTTTATGTAGGGTATTCCTCCTGCTAGAGAAGATAGAGTGGGCTAGGTGAGATTTCTGGAGATCTGTTTAGACTTCTGATCTAATGTGTTATTTCTGCTAATCTGAGAGTAACATTACTGACTCATAGGAAACAATTTGATTGTCTCTAATGATAATATCTGACTGAGCCTATAACTATTAAGAGCCAACTAGTTTTACTAAAATAATTTTCATTTATATCATAACATACTTAAATTTCTTTCGTTTTAGGATCAAAATGTAGCCAAGGCTTTAGAGTTCATGAACTTTCAAAAAGAGATCTTTTCTTTCCCGTTGAAATGGGAATAGCAGTCATTGTGTGCTTCCTAAGAAATCCTTGTCTTTACAGAGCTAGTAAGTTATAGTATACATATATTCAGCACAACCAGTATTCTATTCCAAAGGGAAGTAAAATTGGAAAATTATAGTTGTTTTTATTAATTCTATATAATAAACGTTTTTCTGAATCCTTGAGAGAATTCAAAAGTCAGAAAAAAATTGATTATATAAAGTATGATTTTAGTAGTGGGTTAATAAAATCATGTGTACTCTTAACATATTTAATGTGAGGAAGCCTGACAAATGGCATTGACTTTATGACAAAATCAATATTTGTTTTGCTATGCTGGGTAAATTTATTTCTCATAGCATCAAAAGAACAAAATTCAAAGAATATGCAAAACCAGAGACTTCCAAAATTGAATATGAAGTGAAATATTATCAAAACCTATATTAAGCTGCTCTAGATTAGTTATTATTTAAAGCAGATAGTCAAAAGTATTCAACTTTTAAAGTGAAACTCTGATGTATTTAAATATGAGTGACTTCAATTTAATACTATTATTATTTCTTTATACATTTTTTCCAGGGAAAATTTCAGATTTTGAGCCAAGTATAGAATTATATGGTTGGAGGTTACATAATGCAGGCCTACAGTGTTTTATATTATGTTTAGGAGATAGAGCATTAGATTTCACAGAGAAAGTCATAGAGATGTCACATTGTTGAAATTTCTGATCTAGTTGCGATGCATAGGTTTGAATGACAAACCCAAGGGCCAAATTCACAAAACAATTACATTTGCTTTTTGCACCCTTGATGCCCAAAATACTGGGATTTGCACTTTTAAACAGACAAAATAAATTATCTCTTTCCTCCTTATAAAACTTTAAATTTACAAATGTTTCTTACCTAACTTTAAGAACTCTCCTTAGGGGCTTAGCAGACCTGGAAAAAAACAGGACAACCAACAAAAAAGGTGTTCCCAGCTCAGCCATCCTGTTTGTCTATCTGTTTAGCTCTAGTTCATTGTAAACCACAGGCACATAAAGATTTCTTCCCAGGGCATCTCTAAAATATGTAGCATCACTTTAAAAAGTAGTTTATGTCATTTTTTAACATATTACATTTATTTCCAAAAGAAAAGAATAATGTCACCAATCAGCCCCTATTTCTCTTTACTGTTGAATAGCAGATTCTGTCCCTTTAAAGCTCATTTCTTGCCATCATTGTCAGAAAGATAAATGCACAAATTATATATAATTTATGCCCATTAAATGTATATCAAAATTCCTAGGTATTAAAAAAAATTCTTGATATTATGACTTTTTAAATGTTGGAAATCTACTTATTATCCAAATAAAAGTTATTAATTAGCAATATGAAAAAATGGATTTTCATTTTAATCAAAAATAAACAAAAATACCCTTAGAATTGTTACAATACTGATATTTATCAGTGCAGATGGATACCCTTAAAGATTCTCTTTTTTGTCGGCCCACAGCCACTTATTGTAAGTACTACAATAACCTTCCTTTCATTGATTGCTCCTGACAACACCTAGTACCATGTCAAACTTTGCCACTTGTGTAGTTTCCCAAGGCTTCATCCTCTTTGCATTGTTTCCTGACTCCTTCTTTATGGTGAGGACTCAAGTTCATGGTCTCCCGGACATTTACTTGTGCTTGTCCCAAGAAAGTTCTTCAGATTGAATCTGATGCTGCAAAACACTTCTGCCTTGATGAAGGAATCTTCCATGATTCGAATAACTTTGTATTAGTTACGGCCTTTAAGTATTCCAGTGCTGAAATTACCAATACGTAGGGCAACTCCACATCCTGGTTTGCCCAGACAGTTCTGTTTTCTGCCTGTTATCATCAGTTAATTATTAGCAGCACTCACTCATACTCTTAAAATTGTTCCTATTTGATCACCATTTCAATAGCCAATTTTTAAAAGACAAGTTGAATGAGAATAAACTCATGAGACACGAGTGACAGAATTGCTACTTTAGGAAGGAACACTATTTGAGTTATGTATAATGAATATTACTGTACTTCTGATGATAAATGCATAAAAATAAAGCTGTAGTGCAAAGGGTCTTTTATTAAAATTCTAGAACCAGGCCTCAGAGAAGGTAAATAATGGAGAGTTTTCTACCCAAAGGCTTAGTGACCATGTCAAGAAATTATCATTTGTAAGTTTATACACACATACCAATTTAGTCTTAGTAATAAGATTTGATTAACAGTGAATAATAAAAGACCTAAGTATTTTAAAATAATATAATATAATATAATATAATTAATATAATATAATTTTATTATTCATAGTATTCTTGTGAGTTACCTCAAATAGCAACCTGTATTGAAAAAGGAAAATAGCACCTACTGAGGGACTACAATGTGTCAGGCATTGAGATGGATATTATAATTAGGCAATGGGATTGTAAATACAGATATGTTAACACACATGGTCAGAGGGCCTCCTGGAAGATCTTGGTAATGAAAGACAAGTTAATCTCTTGGGATAAATAAAAAACTAGGGGAGAAAAAATAAATGAGACAGATACTAATAGGATACAATAGCTTGCCCTTCTACATGGACAATGGAGAGGTTCAACTAGGTTGTTGTCTCAGGTGATGGCTATTGTGGAAAGCTCATATTATCTTTGAAGGTGGGAAGGGAAATGTCTGCAAGCAAGAATCAGGGATCAGCACTGGGAGTGCAGAGAGACAACGATTTCCGGAAGACCTGAGAAGGAATTTCTGGCCATTCCTAAGTAGTAATAGATGCTGGAGAACTGAGGACTGAACCCAGCCATAAGGGGACTCTCATCTCAGCACATACACAGCTGAAAGCAGAAAGAAAGAGTGTGGATTTGAAAAAGGTTTTGCAGATTGAGGATATCCTCAAATTCTCAGGGTAAAAAGTGTATTGATTTAATACTAATGTGCATTTTCTCTAATTTTTTTGGTCTGTATAACTTTATGGCAAGAGTTAATATGTGAACAGCAGTGTACTCTAAACTTACTATTTGAGGTAGTCCATGAACAATTGCATGAATGTAGGGGTGAATGTACCTCACACATGCTATTACATTTCATTCTCACCACAACTTTGGGAAGTAGATATTATCATCCCCACGTGACAGATGGGGACACAGTATACACAGATTGAGTAACATCCAAGATTATACAATTAGTGGCAGAGCAGCTCTAACTCCAAAGTCCATTTATTTTCCAGCATATTATTAAGATTGTAAAGCACTGCTTTTCAAAGTTAAATGTTTGTAGTGATCATCTGGTTTTTGTTTTTATTTTTTAATGCATACTCTGAATCAGGTGGTCTAGGATGGGTCTGAGATGTCACATTTCTAACAAATTCCTAGGTAAGTGATGACAATGCTGTGGGTCCACAGACCACACTTTGAGTAACATGAATATATTGCCTTTATTCTTGAGTTTTCAGGATTATAGATGCACCATTTGTTAAAAGTTATTTACATACTTATTTGCAGCAATTTCTTTTGCATTTACTTATTGTTTGAAAAATTCAAAATTATGATGTATGTCATTGATCACCATTTGTAATTTCTAATCAAGTGAAATATTCTGTGGGATAGATAATTGCGGATGCACTTTTTGTGAGTTAATGATATGTTCTCATAATGAAACAGGATCATGAGGCTAGGTTGATGTGATGTCATATTTCTCTGCAGTCTACAGTATGCTTCCACGGTTAATGTCATATCTCCTATTAGCAACATTTTGTTCCTCTACAGGTAATATACAAAAATATCTCCTACCTATGAAAATTTAAATTTTAGCTCAACTGTTTCATGTTTATTATAAAAGAAAATAAAAAATAAGTAAATACATACAAAGCAGTAAAACAATAACAAATACCCCCAAATTAAAGAAGTTCAACCTGCTATCACCAATATGGTTTCAGGAGACTGTTTTCATGATATGGAGACCGAGCTGAAAGGATTTCCTCCTCTATGTTCATCATAGCTTTTAATTTAATTTTACTCACCTTACTTTGGCTCGAGACCCTCAGTCACCTCTGTTCAGGAGGCAGAGCAGTTCTTTACCATCAATTGTGATAGGCACGGGGAACTAGGCTGAGAGAATGAAGTGCCTCCTATAGCTACTTTGAAAAGCAAGTATCTTAGAACTTGATTATTTAAAATAATAGTAATTTTAAATACTTTGATGTTGATTTTAATATCCCTTTCTTACAATATAATATGTTCCAATATTTTATTATCTAAATATTCATATTATATAAATTATACTTATAATTACTGTATAAATAATTAATGTTCATTAACAGCAAACTTTTTATTATGGCAAAATCTAATAACGACTCTTGCCAATACATTAAGTTGTAGTCATTCTATTTTTAAGTAGCTATTAAATTCTTTAAAAAAGATTTTTTAACAAAGGAGAGCTCTAAAAGTTTATATTAACTTAATTTTAACCAATACAAAAGATAACTTTGTAAAAAAAGAAAAAGTCCTCTAAAAAGAAAACAATCTGGCAAAGTGATTCTAAAGTTCATAGGAAGAGGAAAAAGACCCAGAATATCCAACACAATATTGAGGGAGAAGGATTACATGAATTTGAAAAATTCACACTGACATCAAGACTTACTATAAAGCTACAATAATCAAGAGAGTGTGTTACTGGCAAACTGATAAACAAATAGATAAATGGAAAAAGATTGAGATCCCAGAAATAGACCCACACAAATATAGTCAACTGATATTTAACAAAGTAGCAAAGGCATTTCAATAAAGAACAGGTAGCCTTTGCAACAAATGGCGCAGGAACTACTGGACATCTACATGCAAAAAAAAAAAATTAATCGAGATATTAACCTTATACCCTTTGCCAAAATTAACTCAAATAGATTACAGACATAAAATGCAAAACTATAAACCTCATAGAAGATAGCACAGCAGAAAATATAGATGAAATCTTGGGTTTAGTGCTGACGTTTTAAATTAAAAGGGACAATTCATTAAAAAAAGGATGGATACAATGGACTTCATTAAAATTAAAAACTTCTCCTCTGTAAAAAGGACTATCAAAATTTCAGCACTTTGGGAAGCTGAGGCAAGAGTATTGCTTGAGGCCAAGAGTTGGAGACTAGCCTGGACAAGGTAGTAAAACACTGTTTATAAAAACAAAAATTTAAAACTGGGCATGGCGGCACATGCCTGTAATCCCAGCTACTTAGGAGACTGAGGCAAGAGCTGAGCTCAGGAGACTGACACTGTAGTAAGCTATGACTGCATCACTGCACTCAGGCCTGGTGACAGAGTGAGACTCTGTCTCTCAGAGAAAAAAAAAAAAATGTCAATGAGAATACAAGTAACAGTCTAGTAGAAAATATTTGCAGAGACATACCTCATAAAGAACTGTTATTCAAAATAGACAAGAACTTTTAAACTTGACAATTAAGAAATGAGCAACTCAATTAAAAAAGGAACAAGAGAGCTGAACAAACACCTCACCAAAGATGATATACAGATGGCAAATAAACATATGAAAAGAAGCTTGACATCATAGTCATTAGGGAATTGCAAATTGAAATAACAATGAGATATCACTATACAGCATTTTAAATGGGTAAAATCCAAAACATTGACAACATCAAATGCTGATGAGGGGGCAGAGCAATAGGAACTCTCATTCACTGTTGGTGGGAAGGCAAAATGGTAAAGCAACTTTGAAAGACAGTTTTGGGAATTTCTTACAAAACTAAACATACTCTTACTATCTGATCCATCAATTCTACTCCTTGGTGTTTACTCAAAAGAGTTAAAAACACGTCCACACAACAACTTGCACACAAATGTTTATACCAGATTTATAATTGCCAAAACGTGGAAGCAACTAAGATGCCCTTCAGCAAGTGCATATATAAATAGTTACATCTAGACAATGGAATATTATTCAGTGTTAAAAAGAAATGAGATATCAAACCATGCAAAGATATGAAGACATTTTGAATGAATATTATGTGAAAGGAACCAATATGAAAAGTCTCCACACTGTAAGATTTCAAATATATAACATTCTAGAAAAGGCAAAACTGTGGAGACTAAAAAAATCTGTGGCTGTCAGAGATTTGCAGACAGAAAGGGGTGAATAGGTGAAACAGGTAATGTTTAGGGCAGAATAACTGTTCTGTATGATACTACAATGGTGGCTACATGTCTGTATACATTTGTCAATATCCATAGATTGTACCACACTAAGAGTGAATACTAATGTAAATTAAGGGCTTTAGTTGATAACGTCAATGTGGTTCTTCTGTTGTAACAAACATACGGCACTGATTAGGCAGGTTTATGGTGGGGGTGTCAATGTGTGTGAGAGCAGGGAGGGAGCAAATGGGAATTCCCTATACTTTGTGCTCAATTTTGTTGTAAAGCTGAAACTGTTCTTAAAAAAACACTATTAATTAAAACAAAGAAAGTTATCAATTTAACGTTACATTATGCAGTCACTCAAGGAATGTATAATATTAATATTTCATTTTTGTTTTTATTGTCCTTATACAAGAGAGTTCTTCTAACCTCCATCCCCAATACACACACACACAAACACACATTTCCTGTATATGTTTAAAGCTTATCTCACAAAAGATTATTTTTCTTTACTTGGTAGATGATATTATGGAATGATGTCTTATGTCAAATTGTTATAAATTTCAGGTCTAAGGCATTGACATTTTATGGCGTGAGGCAGGCCAGTGGATGTGATGACATAGAGTAGAATTGGACTATCTTAATGAGTGAATCAATTAGGGGATCAAACATATTTTAAATCTTATTATGGACCCATAATCTAGAAGGGATTTCATAGTAAAATTTCTTAAGTATTAAAAACTAAACTGATGTGACAGTTACTTAAGATCAAATAATAAGCCTTTGCTTTCACAGTATTTGTCAAATAATTTTTTAATTAAAATAAGAAGGTGATGAAAATAAGAAGGCTATGGTAAAGAGAATACCTTGAGCTATTGAGTTCATTTAGAGTACACTTGCGAGGATGTGGATGGATTCTTGGGCACCGAAGCTTCAGATTTATTTTAAAAGCTCATTAATAAATCAAAGTTTTGTCATTTTCTGCAGCAATGTGTATGCATTAACCTTTTACAAAGAAAATGCAACAGCAATGTTTTTATTTCTTACATTATTTTCTGCAAACTTTAAAATTTAACATTTGTGTTAGTTATATTTGTAAGATTATAAGCTTGTATTTCAGGCATATTTTTACAAACACGGGGATATATGCAATATGTACGAAGTCATCTCTGGTGCTTTGCACTTTAACCAATTCATTCACCATTTAAAAACAATTAAAAAATTAATTAAGCTGGATTCTGCCCTTGGATACACACAACAAAAGCCCCATTGAAGTCAATGGAAATTGTGCATGCATATCCAGGGGCAGAATTTGGCCCGCTGTGTTTAATTCACTCTGATCATTCCTATTAATTCAATATTAATATTTCCGTTCATTTATTCAATTAGTTCTGTGGTATTCAAAATTCGTTGTATGTAATACATTGCGATCAGTCAATCATTACGTTTCCAGTCCACTTTCTAACAATCAATATTTGAAGTTAGTCAAGGCAAAATGCACTTAAAAACCAAACAGAAAAAGAATTAGTCCCTCTGCAGAGATCTCTCCCACTTTGTTGCCTTGTTTCTTGGGCCCAACCTCTCCCTGTGGATTTAGTCAGTGTGAGAGACATTAATAAATGTGGGGCAGAGTTGGCCCTTAGATCAAATGCTACTTTGTAGGTTAGCCAAGTAGGGCTATCTAATAACAGCCAGATGTGAAAGACTAAGCTCATGAAATACCCACCACTTAATTAGGTCACACAATACCATTTGGATTCTAACCAAATTTGGGTTATCTCTTTTCTGAGTGGAGGGATCTCTTCTGTCTTCCAAAAACAGATCAAAACCAACACAATATGTTAATATTGCAGTATAAACATTGCATGCATGAATAAGTAGGGCTAAATTCAAGAAGTGCAATGATCCCCATGCTCCAAATTCATTAAAATATGACTTCTGTAGGCAGGAAAATGTAACCTTCTTATATAATTTTTACATCTGTTACAGGTATCCAGACTATGCAAGATTATCTGCAAATTTATAGAGGGAAAGTCTGTGGAAATTTACAGTTCATATTTAAGTATTCATTGAACATTCTAAAAATAATTATATTTTGTTTCTTAATAGCTTTATTGAGTTCTAATTGTAATATAATAAACCACATGTTTAAAATTTACAATTTGATAAATTTTGATGTACATATACACCTGTGATATTGACATTACACTCAAGATATTGAACCTATTTATCACTCCAGAAAGTTTCCTCATGTCTCTTTTGTAATCCCTACCTTTGATTCCCTACCCATGTCTCCCTTCAGGTAACCACTGATTTACTTTCTGTTATTAGAGATTAGTTTGAATATTTCACAATTTTAAATAATAAGAAATATACTATTTTGTGTCTGGCTTTTCACTCAGCAAAAATAATCTGAGATTAAATCATGTTGTGTGTATCAATAGTTCATTCCTCTCTATTGCTGAGTAGTATTCCATTGTATAGATATATAGTAATTGATTTATGCATTGCCCTGAGGGTGGACATTTGGGTTGTTTCTGGTTTGAGGTTACTAAAAGTAAAGCTGCTGTGAAGATTGTTGTACCAATCTTTGTATACACGTACCTTTTCTTTTCCCTTAAGTAACTAAGTAGAAGTGGAATGGCTGGGTAATATCATATGTGTATATTTAACTTTTCAAGAAACTGCCACATTATTTCCAAAGTGGTGTGCCATTTTATATTTACATCAGTATCATCACATGAGAGTTCTAGTTCCTCCAAATCCTTATCAACATTTGGTATGGTCAGTCTTTTTAATTTTAGCTATTCTCATAAGTGTGTAATAATATCTATCATTGATTTATTTTGCATTTCTCTAGTAATTATGTTTAATATCTTTGTATGTGCTTATATGCCATCTGCTTATCTCCTTTGGTGAAGTGTCTATTCAAATCTTTTGTCCATTTTTAATTGGGCTATTTGTTTTCTTTTCCTTTTTTTTTTTTTTTTTTTTTGAGACAAGAGTCTCACTCTGTCACCTAGACTGGAGTGCAATGGCATGATCTCAGCTCACTGCAACCTCCGACTCCCAGGCTCAATCAATTCTCCTGCCTCAGCCTCCTGAGTAGCTGGGATTACAGGTGTGTGCCACCAGGCCTGGCTAATTTTTGTATTTTTACTAGAGACGGAGTTTCACCATTTTGGCCAGGCTGGTCACAAACTCCTGACCTCAAATGATCCACCTGCCTTGGCCTCCCCAAGTGCTGGCATTACATGTGTGAGCCACCACGCCTGGCCTGTTTGTTTTTTTATTGCTGAGCTTTAAGAGATATTTATTTTTTTCTGAATAAAAGTCCTTTCTCAGATATATGTTTGATACATATTTTCCCTCAGTCTACACATTGCCTTCGATTATCTTAACACTGTTTATTTAAAGAACTGATTTTTAATGATAGTCAATAGATTCATTTTTTTAATTTTATTTTTAGAAAAATGCTATTAGTGTTATATTTTAAAAGTATTTATGCCTAGTCAAATGTGACAAAGATTTTCTTTTAGAAGTTTTATGGTATTATATTTTGCATTTAAGTCTGTATTATCCAGTTGAATTAATTTTCAAATATGGTTCAAGGTAAGGATCAAAGTTTGTTTTTCTTTGAATATTAATATTCAATTGTTTCAGAACCATTTGTTAAATAGCATAAGCTTTCTCCACTGAATGAGCTTCACACTTGTCAAAAGTAAGTTATCCATACCTATTCGTCTGTCTTGATGCCAATACCATTCTTTCTTGATTGTTGTCACATTATGCTAGTCTTGAAATCAAGTAGTTTCAGCCCTCAAATGTGTTCTTCTTTCATAATATTGTTTTGCCTATTCTAGATCCTTTCCATTTCCATATAATTTTTGGAGTCAACTTGTCTTTCTCCAGACACCCTTCTGGGATTTTGTTTGAGACTGTATTAAATCTGTAGAAAAATTTGGAGAAAATTGGTAAATTAACTCTATTGACTTTTCCCAACCAATGGGCATGGTGAATTTTAGATTTATTTACTTTTTCTTTAATTTATTTCAACAATATTTTATAGTTCCCAGTGTGCAAATATTGAGGATTTTTTATCATACTTACTTCTAAGAATTTTGTTTTTTATACTATTGTGGATAGTATTTTTAAAATATCAATTGCAGATTGTTTGTTGGTAGCAGATGATAATTTTATATCAGAATTATATTCTGCAGTCTTAACCAACGAACTTATTAGGGTTAGGAGGTTTTTCTGTAAGTTCTATGGGATTTTCTGCATAGAAAATCATGTCATCTGAGATTAGGACAGTTTTAGTTCCTTGCTTCTAATTTGAATATTTTTTCCTATTAGTTTATTGAAATGTCTAAAATCTCCAGTACATTGTAGAACAAAAGTGGTGAATGCAAAAATTTTTGTCTTTTTATTGATCTAAGAGAGAAAAACTTCAGTCTTTCATCACCATAAGTATGGTATCAGCTGTATGTTTTCCCTTGATGGACTTTGTCAGGCTTTGGAAATTGCCATCTATTTCTTGTTTACTAAGATTTCTATCAAGAATGAATATTGAATTTTGCCACATACTTGCGTGTGTGTGTATTTGTATTAACATGATCATATGGTTCTCCTTTAATAGTTTATTAATATAGTGAATTACATGGTTTGATTTTTGAAAACTGAATCAGCCATGCATCACTCAGATAAACCCCAGTTTGTCAGGATGAAGTATTACCCTGCTTGTATATTGTTGTATTTGACTTCCTTATATTTCACTGAGAATTTCTGTATGCATGGCATGAGGGAGACAGGTCTGTAGTTTTCTTGCAGTGAGGTAGTTTGGTGTTCATATCAGGCTAATGTTTTCCTTATAGTGTGAGTAGGGACATTTTTCCTCTTCCTGAATTTCTGAATGAATTTGCATAAAATTGGTACAATTTTTTTTCTTAAATGTATGGTAGAATTCACTACTGAAACCATCTGGGATGAAAGAATTTTTTGGAATGTTTTTAAATTAAAAATTCAACTTATTTAAAATAGATAGGGCTATTCATATGATCTCTTAAGTGATCATTCAATTGTTTCTCTGCTATTTCCATAATTTCTGCTCTGTCTTTTATGATTTTATTTTCTTATTACTTTAGATTTATTTTGTGCTCCTATTACTAGTATTTTATCGAAGACCCTAAAGTCATTGCTTTAAGACTTAAAACATTTATTTAACTAGTCATTTGGTGGTATAACTTTTCCTGCTTATCATGGTTTGTACTGCGTTGGCAGCATCCTACACATTTTGATATGCTGTGTTTTCATTTGCATTTCTAATGACTTTCTAATTACTCTTTTGATTTATTTTTCTGACCAGTGGATTACTTAGAAATGTGTTCTACAATTTCTAAATATTTGTAGATTTTCCAGAGATTTTTCTGTTATTTGTTTCTAATTTAATTTCATTGTAGTCAGAGACCATGTTTGTTTTGCTTTTGAATATATTGGGACTTGTTTTATGGACAAAAAATAGGATATATTAATAAATGTTTCCTGTGCACTTAAAATAATGTATATTCTATTGTTGACTGGCATGTTCAATGAGTCAAATTGGTTGATAGTACTTTTTTTTTAGTTCTTCTATATCCTTATTTTCTATTTCTTCTATCAATTATTGAAATGGGGTACTGAAACCTCCAACTGTAATAATGCATTTATTTTTTTCTTGTGGTTCTGTCAGTTCTTACTTTATGTTTTGAAACCTTCTTTTTAAAAACATCAAAGTTTAGGAATGCCATATCCTCTTGCCAAATTTATGCAATTATTACTATGAAATGACCAGCTTATCCTTTGATTAGTGTTAGTATGGTAAATCTTTTGTCCTTTTAATGTTAAACAATTTTTCTATATTTAACATGCATTTCTTGTAGGCAGTCTATAGTAAGATCTTGCTTCTTAATCTAATGTGATAATCTCTGACTTTTAATTGGAATTTTTAGCTTATTTCTGTTTAATATGATTGTTGATATTATTAGGTTCAATCCTATCATCTACTATTTATTTTATATTTGATCTTTGTTCCCATTCTGCTGTATTTTTCTGCCTTTTTTGAGTTAGTATTAGGTTAGTGCAAATGTAATTATAGCTTTTGCATTGTTAGAATTTGCTGTTTGACATTGGAATATGTTCTTAAATAAATGTGGTTAGGTTATACATCATTTTAATGGGCATTTCTTGCTTTATGGTTTTTTTTTTTTTTACTAATGACTTATTATTTGCTGTTTATTTTTGACTATGGAAATGATGTTAGACACAAAGCAAATTCGAGCGATTTTCTTATTTGAGTTCAAAATGGGCTGTAAAGCAGTGGAGACAACTCGCAACATCAACAATCCATTTGGCCCAGGAACTGCTAATGAATGTACAGTGGAGTGGTGGTTCAAGAAGTCTGGCAAAGGAGATGAGAGCCTTGAAGATGAGGAGTGTAGTGGCTGACCATTGGAAATTGACAACAACCAATTAAGAGTGGTCATCAAAGCTGATCCTCTTACAATGACACAAGAAGTTGCCAAAGAACTCAATGTTGACCATTCTTTGGTCATTCAGCATTTGAAGCAAATTGGGAAGGTGAAAAAGCTTGATGAGTGGGTGCCTCATGAGCTGAGCGAAAATTTTTTTAAAAATCATTGTTTTGAAGTGTTGTCTTCTCTTATTCTACGCAACAACAGTGAACCATTTCTCTATCAGATTGTGATGTGCAAGGAAAAGTGGATTTTATATGACAATTGGTGATGCCCAGCTCAGTGGTTGGACAGAGAAGAAACTCCAAAGCACTTCCCAAAACCAAACTTGCACCAAAAAAAGGTCATGGTCACCATTTGGTGGTCTGCTGCCGGTGTGATCCACTACAGCTTTCTGAACCCCAGCAAATCATTACGTCTGAAAAGTATGCTCAGCAAATTGATGAGATGTACTGAAAACTGCAATGCCTGCAGCCGGCATTGGTCAACAGAAAGGGCCCAACTCTTTACAACGACTCTCGACCACATGTCGCACAACCAACACTTCAAAAGTTGAATGAATTGGGCTATGAAGTTTTGACTCATCTGTCATTCACCTGACCTCCTGCCAACTGACTACCACATCTTCAATCATCTCGACAGATTTTTGCAGGGAAAAAGCTTCTACGATCAGCAGGATGCAGAAAATGCTTTCCAAGAATTCATCAAATCCCAAAGCATGGATTTTTATGTTACAGGAATAAACAAACTTATTTCTCATTGGTAAAAATATGTTGATTGTAATGGTTCCTATTTTGATTAATAAAGATGTGTTTGAGCCTAATAATGATTTAAAATTCATAGTCCAAAATCGCAATTACTTTCCCACCAACCTAATATATTGTATTATTCCATTTTATGTTTTGTTGGTGTATTCACTATTAGTCCTTGATTTATTACTTTAATGATTATCTTATAGTTCATAGCATATATCTTTAACTTATCACAGTCCTGTATAAGAACTTTACCATAGTATTCTTCTATCACCATTCTCCTAGAAATGAACTGCTGCTGTTTTAAATTCTAATTACACGTATGCTACAAACCCCAGAACATATTTTTATCGTTTTTGTTTAAACAGTCCATTATGTTTTAAAGAGATTTGATACTAAGAAAACAATTTGTTCACTCATGTAATTACCTTTTCTGATGTCATTTATTCGTGTAGATGCATATTTTCATTTATTATTACTCAGCCTGAAGGAATTCTTTTAACATTTCTTATGTTACCTACCTGTTAGTAACAAATTCTGTCAGCTTTTGTATACATGCAAAAGTTTTAGTTTACTTTTGCTTTTGAAAGATGTCTTTGCTGGGTATAGAATTCTAATTCAACAGATTTATTCATTCAGTGCTTTAGAAATGATACTCCATTGTCTTCCTGTTTTTATTGGTTTAACAAGAAATCTGTCATATCTTTTTCTTTGCTTCTTTATCCTTATCTTTGCTTCTTTTTTTTTTTTTTCTGGTCACTTTTAAGAGTTTCTCTTTATCCCTCGTTTTGAGCAATGTGATTATAATGTAATCTGGTGAGGTTTTCTTTATATTTTTGTGCTTAAGTTTGTTTGAATTTCCTGGATCTATAGGTTTACAGTTTTCATCAAATTAAGAAAGTTGTCAGTCATAATTTCTCCAAATTATTTTTATGTCCATCCTCTTTCAACTCTTTCAGGGACACCAATGACACAAATATTATGCCATTTAAAGTGGTTCCACAAGTCCCTAATTCTCTGTTTACTTTTTTTAAATAAATGTTTTAAAAAATATTTTCTGTTCATTTTAAAAGATAAATATTTTATTTTTGTTTTTCTATTGCTATGTCTTCAAATTTATTAATTTTTTTCTGCAGCATCTTACCTGCAACTTATCTCATCCAATGTATTTCATCTTAGACATTGTAGATTTCATCTTCACAAGTTTGATTATCTCTTCCTTTACCTCTTACAATGCAATTATAAATTCTATCTTAACATCCTTATCTGTTAATTCTAACATCTGTGGAAGTTCTATGTGGATTTGCTTGATTTTTATTCTTATCATGGGTTGTATTTTCCTACATCTTTTCATGTCTGGTAATATTTGATTAGATGACGGTATCATACATTTTATTTTATTGAGTGTATAAATAGTCTAGAGCTATATTCTGGCACACAGTTAAATCATATGAACATAGTTTGATTCTTTTGGATCTCCCTTTTAAGATTTGTAAGTTGGGTCTGGAGCAAAGCTCAGTCTAGGACTAATTGTTCCCTACCACCCAGGCAAGATTCTGTTGAGTACTTTACCCAGTGCTCCATTAATCATGAGGTTTTCCAATCTGGCTGGTAAGGATAGACACTACTCCCACTGTGGGTGATCACTGGAAACTGTAACATCTAACATTTTTGGGTCCTTCTTTCCCTGGTTTGGGGTAGTTTCTTAATGATCTTCAGTGTTACTTCTCAGTTGAAAGTGGAAGTCTTAAGTTCATCAGGTAATCATAATTTTTGTGCCATGGCCTCATCATTGCATCTCAAACAGGGCATAGAAAAGGGCAGGTTATGGTCCTCTTCCACAATAAGCCATCTAAATTTTCACAACATGAAGAACTTGGAGAAGTGGCAATTATCTGGTTAACTGACTAACTGTAGATCATAGGCATCATTTGTTGTAAACATTATTTAGGGTTCAGAATAATTCAGTTTGGGGAAATAAAATCTAGTTTGAATTCAATGACAGATTTTCATGTGACTCTGCTCTTTGTGTCACTGGGTAGATGCATGCGATTCCAATCATCACATAGTAGCTTAGCAGAATGGAGCCTAGTAACTAGCTCATTCAATTTAGCCTTCTCTTTGGGGGTATTACGGCCTACTGAGTACAGAGTGAATGAATGATTCTGATGATTATAAAGGCCATTGAAGATCTCTACTAGTCAATTTTTCATTTGCCTTTTAAAAAATTGTAGTTTCAGCTTTACTTTTATAGCTCCAGGAACATCCAGTTACATTTTTCTTTATTATTTTTTCTTTAAAGATAAGATCATCAATAAGACGATTGTCTTGCTCATTTAAAAATATTCTTTTTCTCTTCCCACATCCCAAAAATTACATAAACTTTTCCATTCTTAATTCAATGACTTAAACAACTGTTGTGAATTCATAAATGGAAGCATTTGACTACAGGTGGGGATTAATTTGGAAGGGCAGGAAAACTGTTGAAAACAAAGAGCTAGTGTCCAAGTAAATATCTCTTGAGAAATTAGGAAGTACAAGTTACACTGCATGAGAAGAATTGTTACTGAGTGTAATGGTTTAAAGAATTCCAGGTGGTCTGCGTGGGTCATAATGCTAGCATTTCATCTTGGAATAATCTTTATTCTTTTCTTTCCTTTTTTTTTTTTTTTTTTTTTTTTTTTTTTTTTTTAGAACTAGGGCTGCTCCTGCAAAGTGCTAGAAAGTTTGTTCATATAGGCTCTTTAAGTCTGTAGCTACATTAATACAAAATAAAATGTGAAAGAATAATCTGTTAGGAAAGTGTTTCTTTTGTACTAACTATAGAGATAAAAAAAGGCAAGATAACTTTTGAGGTGATGATGGGTGAAGGAGGTATGCATAATCTGGATCGATGCCTAATTCACCACTTCACTTTCCTCATGGGAGTATAGCTCTAGTGTCCACAGGTTGAAACATCAAGGATTTTCTATTTTGTTGTTGTTGTTGTTGTTGGAGGAGAGAGATAGAGATTAGGTAGATAAGGAGATCTATGCTGGTAAATCATGAACAGAAGAGAAGGTGGGGTAGATGGTAAGGAATGATGAAGCAGAAACAATTGGCTTGGACCTCATGAGCTGCCATCTTTTCCTCACTGCCAAGATGGCCCTTATAATTCACTCTACAACAGAACGTAGCAATTCCCACTGAAAATAGCCTGTTCTTGTCTTCAAGGCAAATGAGCAAGTTTTACTTATCTTTTTATAGCCGATTATTTCACACTCTATATTAATCCTTCATTCTTCCCATTGCCTTAAGAGTAGACTCCTTGGCATGGCTTCTTCTACAATCTAGTCCCAACTTATCACTGCATTCGTATCTGATGTCACATAACCTCCAGTCACACCATACAGTGACATTTCCCCCAAGCATCATGCAGTTTTAAGCCTCTTCACAAAGATCTTTTCTCTACCTGGAATGCTTTACTTCTTTCTTACTCACCAAGTGCATCCTGTTCCTTTTTCAAGACCCACCTCAAATGTCTTATTCTCTTTGAAGCCGTTTTCAACTTCCTTAGGAAGAGTCATGGCTTCCCCTATTCGTATAACACTTATCATTAACTATCACCCCTAGAAGCAATACACTGTATCTCCACCCTAATAATTAACTCATCACTGCCACAAGGTAGGCCTTAAGTAAATTAGTATATGAAAAAAATTAAATGAATGAGCAAATCGATAGTTTATTCACACATAGGGATGTCATTCAGAGCCCACAGTGTTCAGTTTTCTCTTCTCTTTTCACATGGGTAAGTGATGCACTGACCTCATCAGTGGGAATTGTTCTAGTTTATTTTTAAAAGGATTTTGCTGCATCGGGCAGTCAGTGCCATCAAAGAAACCTTGATATGCTTGTGCCTTTTGGGGTTGGATAGGGAAAGTGAAACCAAAGGTCAACTACAGAAGCAGAGGCCACTGATGGCTGGATAATGAATGGACACTGACTTGATACTACAAACAGAAGAAAAAAGTGGCAAAGCAATGGAACTGTCAGGAACAAGGTAGTCATGAGCCTATTTATTGACTTGATCCTTAGTCAAAAACTTTGTAAAATTGTTTTAGCAGTAATCTCCCAGTTTTTAGTACCGGGACTGCAGCTAAAACAATTTCACTTAATAGCAGTTAGATATTATAACTACAACCACCTGGAACTGTAATTCTCTCACTACCTTCCTTCAATATTTCCACTGTCACAGCTCCTCAATGAGAATAATCTCTTCTTATAGTGGAATTACTGAAATTGATCTATCAGTTTATATCCATGAATCAGCAACAAATACATTTTTAAGAAATAATTTCTGTTCTCAACTTAATAGTTTGTTTAAATAACTGACATCTACTTTTGTTGTTATGGGTATTAGTACATCAAAATCGTGCTTGTTTAGCCTAGTAAGTAAATTATACAATCGTGGTTCATATTTGTTTGTTTCCAAGGATAAAAGAAACAAATACAGTACGTTTGGAACGTACTAGGCCCACAGTTGATGGAGTGGCCAAATGAATAAAGGTCTGCTTCCTTCTTTTACTTATGTCTGCACTCTAGCTGAAACAAAGGGTGAATTTAAGGTAAATCACATGACTTAGTAAAGCTCCTTAGCCCTTTAAAGGCACCTTACAGATCCATGCTCTAACTTCTGGCTTGGCCCTTTTAGACTATTGCCACCTCTCACATGCCCCCTTTAAGTAGAAAAAAGAGCAAAAAAATGCCTGAGACAACTGTGAAATATTTTGCAAGATTTTAATATTAACTAAAGCAAACTTTCATTCCCTTTGTTTAGCAGCCAGCTGTAGCTGACACAAATGTATGTTGCTAGCTGTGAGCCTGCCCTGAGCATGAGATTTTATAGAAGGGTTTATTTATGGCTAATTTCTTTATCTTTATATTGAATATAATACTTGCTAGTATCTTTCAGCTTGTAATTATTTTGCTTCACATCAAAGAACAACATTAGAAATTAAAGTCCATTCACTGTCATGTATGATTCATAGCCTATGTTATAGATCTTATGAAAGAGGCTCATTTTTCTTTCTTTCCCAGACCTCCTCCCCTCTTCCCTCTGTTCCCTGCAGCCTAATACCTCCACTTCACATTGCTCAGTTCTTTGGGGATTAGTAAGATATACTAATATTTATTTATCACCAATATATAAATGTCAAGGAAAGAAACTTTTTCCTGCCCACTAGCCTGATCCACAATCCAAGGGAACCTTAGTGTCTTTGGCCTCAGCATAATCTTTTACTATGAGATTGTTTATGTTGACTTCCTGAAGCCCTTGCTGAATAAGAACAACATACTTGGTACCAAGATGTTTCACTTTCTTCTCCTTAGAGTGGAATCCTATAGCACTGTGGAACTTATAAATAATTGAGTTATTTTTAAACCACTGGATGTTTTCCAGTCACTCTATTTCACACTGGATTAATTATGTAAGAAAACTGAATTGTTCCTCATCAGTGTTACAACTTTTAAAAACAACATGCTGTTTAAATTCGGGTTTGGCAACTCTGGCCTGAGCCCCCTCAAATTTATGGCACCACACCCATAACATAATAAAACCTTTAGTGGTCCTTTGTCTTTTAGCTTTCCTTCTATTTTTTCTCAAGGGTGTTTTATGCTGGAAGATGCAAACAAAAGTTGTCCAGATGTTATTTGTATCAGAGCAGGATTTCAGTCCAGCTATCTGCGGTTGCAAATGTTTATTTTAATGGGTTATTGTGCAATCCTTGCTGTGTAGACCTTCATGGCCTTATATGCATGTTCTCAGCAATGCCAGGACATTGTTTTTTAAAATATATCATTTTAGTCCAATTGAATGATTAGTAGTCACTAGGGGAGCAAAAATATAACACCTGTAGAAACACAGATAATATTTTTGTCAATGCCCCTATGTTGACATTGTGCAAAACTGCCTGATTATGAAATCATGACCAATGGGCTTTAGGTAAGCAGGAGGAAGGTGTGGTCCAAGCCCTAGCAACAGTCCCAGCCCTCTGAGACTAAGTTACATGGCTGCAGTAAACATGCCAAGGGTGTCGGAAAGAAGCCCAGCTGCTGCCCCATGCAGTTTGATGGAATGAAGGAAGAGCTTAGCTAAGTCACCATGGTGTGAGCAGCAAGTTTATTTTAGCTATTACAACAAGCACAGGGCTGGGCTTATTATTCATTTTTAGAATTCTAATAAAATCTTAACTATGTTTCCTTGATACTAAAGTAAATTGTTTACTCTGTATCTAAAAACAAATATTATACCCAATGTATCAATTAGCGGTGAAGAATTTCTAGTCCTTAAAATTAATTTTGAAAAGAAATTACATCATGTAGAAATGGATTTGATTTTTAAGAAAGTGCTAAATTTTAGAGTTATTAGTTTTCTCTGAGAACTTATTTAAAATCAAAGGTTGCTTAGAGTAATCATGTAGTGGACTCATTTATTGCTGTAAAAAAAAAAAAGCCAACAAAACAACAAAAAGGCAAATTTAAAAGCCCTTAAAATTTAAACTTGCAGTTAGAAAGGATCCCTAAGAAGATTATTCTAGACATTTAACATCAAGGACTAATAAAGCCTCACACTAAAAGTTTTATTAAGAATTTTTGATAGACATGGTAAGCGGATGCTAAAATATTTAGTTCAAAATACATGTTGGAGACTGTCTTTTATTAATCAGTTTTGAAGTCAATTAAATATTGGTATAGTTTTCATAGGTATAAGCAGCCCTAATAAGATTTGGTGATTCAGAAATTAGAGTTTATTATAAGGAAAAGTTTTTTTTCATATTTTAGAAACAGATTTTAGGTTATTTCATATGATATCATGTGTATGTCATTCATCATTATAATAATAGCACTGCCCTATATTTGTCTAATAGTTTATAGTGTAGAAAGTATTTTAAAATTAACTCATGTCTTTATAGCATTGCATATCTTATGGTGTCACACTTTTATCACTCCCCAGAGTTAGAAATATCCTCGAACCATACTTGTTCTTCACAGGTGTGGATACAATGCTATTTCTGTGAGATTTTCCCCCATGCACTCACATTGTTTATTGCTCCTACAGATCAAGGGCTAGAACAGAGCCAACACATAAGCTACTCATATGTTGCATTCATATTCCAAATTATAGGACTTGTGTAAACTATTAAATAATCTCTTTAATTTGTCTACTAAGATTGCATGTAAAAACAGTTAAATATGGCAAATTTGGCTAAAGAGAACACCAGAAGAGAAGAAATGCATGCTGTCGCTTTCTCTTTCTGCCTAGGAGGATCTAACTATCACTGTAGTTGAAGCCCTGTGAATGCAAATGCTTGGTGTCTTAGTTTGGGTTTCCCCAGAAGCTGAACTAGAGGGCACGAGGGCAAGCAGTTTATTTGGGAGGTGCAGGAAACACTAGTTGAGGGTGGTAGGGGAGAGGCCCAGGGAAGTGAAGTCATCCATTAAAGAGTGCTTTATTAAGCTAGCTATCACTGTGTGTGGCTGGAGCTTAATCCTGCAGGGGACCTCTGGAATATGGTAGAAAACACACACCTCAGAATGACCCCATCTGAGAGGTGAGAAAGTTGAGATATTTACATACCACCTCCTGAGACTCACTGTATGAAGACTTATTGGATAGGGGTGGGGGAAGAGAGTGGCAGTGGTGATGGTGTGTTCATGTTTGGTATTTCTGAGCTGACATGTGTGCACAGAGTAGCTTTCTTTGGTCTAGAAATGAAAACCCCAGGCACATAGATGCAAATGATGGCAGGTGGACACCAGTCAGATCACAGAACCAACTCTGCAGAATAAGGGTAGGGCACTTAACGGCATTTGCTGTGTTTGAGAAATAAGATAGTCTAGGATTTAGAGTTTCTAAAGATTCAACAAAATGTGTGCTTTGATTCATGTTGCTAAAATTATTCAAAATATTATTTTTTAAATGTTCTCAAGTGAATTGTCTGGGGAATACAAAATATATCCTTCTCTGCAAGTTCAAGGTCAAATGATCCTTTGGTCCTCATTGTAACCATAATTTCTCAAGGAAGAAGATCACCCATATAGATGGCCAAAGATGATGCACTAACCTCAGAGAAATATTTTAGCACTTTGTTCAATTTCGACAGAAAATGTAAAGTCAAACTTGTTTCTTGGGATTTGCCGCATTCCATTACAAGTAAATTATAGTAAAAAATGAAAAGAAATATAATCAGTTGAAGGTTGTGTTATATTAATTTTTGTTAGTCAAGGTTTTATTGTGGCTGCCTAAAAGAAAGCAGAGCCATTATTCAAGCAATAATTTATTTAACCAACAAGTTTTATATACTATTTACCTTTTATTAGACAACTATAAAATAAATAACATGAAGGTGACCCAGGCCAATGGTGAAGGTCTTTGGAGTAGTGGAGGGCTGATTCTGAAAATTAGCTCTGCCACTTTCTAGCCAGGAGGCCTCAAGCAGGTTACCTCAGTTTCACAAGTCTCAATTTCCTCATCTAGAAAATATGAGTAGGGGACTTAAGGGATTTAATGAGATTATACATGAAAAGCACTTAAGTGCCTGGCATGTATTAAGCACTAATTATGTGTCATTTTTATAATGGTGGTGATAGGAATGCTAACATGGCTACCATTAAAGTCTTTGCAATCTGCTAAAGGGGGCAGCTAGAAACACATACATAATGCAGAGCAAATCATGCCTTGCTCTCTGTGATCAGAGGATGAGCATGATTAAAGACGTATTCTTTGAGGAGGTGGGATGGATAGGTGAATCTTGGAAGAGAGAAAGGTTTCCGATAGGCGGTGATAGTGTTCAGTACAGGAGGGGTAGGTAAATCAAGGCATAGAGTTCTAAATACAGCTGGTGGACCTGGAACAGTTGACTACCAAGTGCCCGAGACAGAGCACATATAGCTGATCTCTTAGTATTGAATATTCCCATGTCTCTGCCCTTGGATTCTTCCCTTCCTATCTACCCTTACGTAGATAGTTAGGTAAACTTATCTAAGTTCCACATTCCGTGGCTTTAATACTAGCAATTCACCATTGTACCCAAAATTTAGTTTGAAGGACCCAAGTTGAGGTTTCCAGGTAAGCTCTTGTCAATGGACTTCAGTCTGCATTTATATGTATCTACTTGGATATCTAATGAGTATCTTTTGCAGTTGACATGTACATAAATCAATTATTTATATTTCCTTCTAAAAGTTATCTATTTCCCCATAGTCTTCCCCAGCTCAGTTACTCGCAACTCCATCTTTCCAATTGCTCAAGCCCCGGATTGTCTGTTCTCCTTCATTATTCTCTATCTCTCAAACCTCACATCCATTTCCTCATCAGATCTGTTATTTCAGATTTCAAAATATGTCCACTATCTGTATTGTTACCATCCTGGTGTACTTCCTGGATTACTGCAATAACCTCCAAATATGTCTCATGGCTTCCACTTGAGAACATGAAAAGTCTCTTCCTGTATTAGTTCATTCTCATGCTGCTAATAAAGACATACCCGAGACTGGATAATTTATAAAATAAAGAGGTTTAATTGACTTACAGTTCAGCATGGCCGGAGAGGCCTCAGGAAATTTACAATCATGACAGAAGTGGAAACAAACAAGTCCTTCTTCACATGGTGGCAGGAAGAAGAATGAGCCAAACAGAGAAAAGCCCCCTATAAAACCATCATATCTCGTGAGAGCTTACTATCATGAGAATAGAACAATGGTAACTGCCCCCATGATTAAATTACTTCCCACCAGGTCCCTCCCATGATACACAGGGATTATGGGAACTACAATTCAAAATCAGATTTGGGTGGGGTCACAGCCAAACCACATCACTTCATAAGCAGCAGCCAGCTTAATTTTATTTGAGTAAGTTGTAGCATACTACTCCTCTTCAAAACACTGTAGGCCCCACCCTGCCCTGCTATTTCATCCAGAGTAAAAGCCAAGTTCTCATAATGTCTAGAAAGCCACCCACAATCTCACCTATTGCCTAGGACCTCACTTCTTTACTTATTTCCTTCTTGATTATGTCATTTTAGTCATACCGAGTTCTTTGTCATTCAACAGATGTGGCTTCACACTCCCAACCTAATGCCTTTCTTCTGCTTATCTCCTCTCCCAGGAACATTACACATCCACACATTTTACTTACCATCTTAAGTCCTTGCTTAAAATTCATCTTTCTCTGTCACATCCTGGTCACAATGACTCTACTATTTCTTTTTCCATATCTCTTACTTCCCAGTAATACAATATAATATTAGTAATTTTATTTCATGTTTATCTCTTCCCGAACCCACTAGGGTATAGCTCCATGAGGGCTGGTGTCATTGTATGTTCTGCTCATATGTTTACTGAAGGAGTGATCAGCACTTGTAGATGCTCAATACATAAAGAACAAGATAATTAATGTTCTTTCCTCTTTCTCTTGAAATTTGCTCTTACTCTATTGGCAGAAATAGCCCTCTGAATCCACAGTGCCCAGGATTCCTTATTATTTGAAGGGTTTTGTATACAATTTCCATATTCTTTGAAGGTTCTCTCCATTGAGAAATGGAGTGTGGTATGAAATAAAGAATTGTTATTTAGTTTACACTTTGAAAGACACCTTTTATTTCTGGAAAATTACTAAAGTTAGATCCATATTCAAAAAAAATCTAATAACATATTGAGTAACTCCAATATGGCCAGCATTGTATGTATTATTTCATTCAAATTTACAGTAATACTGAGTGAGCATCATATCTGCTTTAATGATTTGAAAATTAGAGACCAGAGAAGTTTGGTAATTTGCCAAAATTCACACAGAAAATGAACTGTTCTGGAGTTGGAGCCTAGGTTTTTTTCTGACTCCATAGCACCTATTGATCAGCCACCTTGATAAGATAAATTATTAATAGTATATACTATGTGGATATGTATCATGTGGATGTGAGAAAAATTGAAAATGCACAAAGTCTCTGAATCTAACGAGTAAAGAATAAATACTATTTAAGGAAAATATACCTTTATCTAAGACACTTTATCATATTTCTAACTTACCTTGCTTGTAGGCCACCCCACACGGAATATCTTCACAGCTGTAGAGGAGCCTTTGTTAAAGATAAATGAGATCATGGGAATTGAACATTCATATGCAAAAAACCAATTAGTGAATTATACTTACTAATTTATGCCAAAGATGTATGGACTATAACAACTTTAGAGTTCAATATACCAACATTTTCAAAGTGCTGTTCAAAGTAGCATCTCATGATGTTTGCTGTCTGAAAGTAATCTTTGGAATATTTTATTGTTGGTTTAGATGCTTATTTAAAATTCATTCAAAACTTTGATTTGAACTTCCCAAGAACATTTTATTCCTGTGCCCTTTTTTAAAACCAAATATTGGCTTTTTTTGTGTGATGCCTTTCCCATTCTCTTGTAACTAACAATGATGTTCTTAAAAGTTTCTTTCACTCCTTTCTTCATGCATATCAGCTGGATTAGGAGGAAGACGCATCTGCTTACACTTCTATCAACTAATTTTATGTTATATACTTCAAGTCCAGATTACCAACTTGTGTCATTTCCTTTCTTCTTTCCCAGAGAAGTCTAATTTTCCTTTTTCTATGCAATTAAGTAATTATTCAGGAGGGGGAATTTCAAGTTCACTTAAGAAAAATACATTTTGTTTCTTCACTTCTTTTTTCCCCAGTCTTCTGTCAGCCTAACAAGCATAGCAAGAAGATATAGCCCCACAACCACTTTATGCACAAAGTTAGAAGCATAAAATCTCATGGAAAGAGACCGATTATCCACAGAAGAGGTTGTCTTGCCATTTCTCTCATGTTAGAGGTGAGAAAGTGAGATCCAAAGAGTTTAAAGGGCTTTCCTAAAGGCATACCACTAGAAAGTGACCGAGCCAGATGAGTAGATTGCAAAAATTTTCTCCCAACCTGCACGTTGTGCACATGTACCTTAAAACTTGAAGTATAATAATAATAATAATAATAATAATAATAATAATAATAAAAGAAAGTGACTGAGCCAAGATGAGCAACTCTCCATTCTCATGCATTCTATCTTATGAGTTAGGTTATTTTATTTTTAGAAATTAGGGAACTGATGCGACTTGACTTCTTACTACTACTATGCCCACAGAAGTGTAGGGGTATCAATTATTATTAAGGGCTTATTGATGTTTCCCCACATGGGCATGTTAACACATTACAATTTGGAGAAGCAAAAATATTTGCCTCTGAAACTTCAGATTTATTTGAGAAAGCCAACATCTGAAAAGAGAAATCCATGTCTCAATTTCCAAGAGTCAATGTAACACTCTCTGTGGGTTTTCTTGTCTCTTTAAAAAATCCATGTATGTAGTAAACAAAACCGAGAGTTAGCTTCATGTGCTTTCCTTTTTAAACCATACTGTAGAAAATAGGTTAGAAAAATCAAATTAGATGGCAAGATTTCCAGTGAGATACCTTTGCTCATCTTTAGTTTATCTTCTGCAACTAAGCGTGCATGAAACAGTTCACCCACTGCTCTAGCTGTCATGGTTTAGTGCAGTTCCACAGAGTGATCCTGTTTTAACCTAACCTTCAATTTGCTGGGGTTTGAACCCTGAATAATAGCTTGTGAACATAGTTTAACAGCCAGTACAAGGGCTTCCTTTGAATTTTTAATAATATGAATTAAATATTGCTAGAGATGCTTTTTAAGATGTTCTCCTAAAAATGATCTAATGTATAGAAAGTCAAGTATGGATCAGCCTAAGGAGACTGAAACACAAAGGTAGCAGGACTGGGGACACCCATAGGCTACACACTTTGCTCATCAAATTGAGATAGCAACTGCAAAGCATTCATTAAAAATTACATCTTAAGCAATCTTCACATTATATACTATTATACTGTTCAAATGTATAACATATGTTGTATAGTCGTCTTCAGATTGTCATTACTCAAATAGAGGTAAGTGTAGCTTCAAAAGATCCATTATGTCAAAATCTTAAATTGGCACAGAAACAAATCAGATGGCAATTAACATACTAAAGGACTATTTGATTATGACTATAGAATTTCTTAAAAACTGCAAGTTCTCTTAATGCAGTGTTTTTCAAATGATAACATTTTTGTGAAATTTAGTGAATGCTGAAATTAATTTAATAGACTTCAACCAACACTTTTTAAGGGACAAAACAGAATAGAACAGAAAATGTCAGAATGTGCCTGATATCATACAGTTAAATTATTGTGTGGAATTTTGTTTTAGCTGTATATGTGTGTGTGTTTGTCCCGGGTAATGTTGCATTTTTTTTTCAAATTCTGTTTAGAAATAGTTTGAAAAATATTGGCTCAGAATATATGAATTACATTTGTATTACCAAAATTCTTACTATTCTAATTTATCTTCTTAGGGATATATCTAGCACATATAATGAGGCATGTAGAGAATAATAATATTGACACATAGCAAATTTCAGTTTTTTAACAACTTCCAGAAAAATTCCCAGACTAGGTAAAGTGCTTTGTAGTGAGAAAATATATTTTGCCTTAGCATTGGTTGGTTTTTCAACTATAAACATGTGTGAGTATGAGCATTTTACTAAAACCTTTTCTTTATTATTTATTCTAGCATGAGTTTTCTTACATACTAAAATTTACGAGGAATAAATTCAGTACACTTGGATATATTCTTGCTTTACCATGTGAGCAGACTGCTGCTTTGGGGTGTAGGATGATGCTTTTTTTTTTTTAACTTATATCTGGCTTAACACACTTCATAAAGTATAAAAACAACTATTAACTAGTTAGAATCATTTGACCAAAAAACAGAGAAAAGAGAAATTAAACAAGAAACACACACACAAAATCAGGGCATTTGGTGCAATAAGTCATGAGCCTCTCTAATTTATAATTCTGTGACTTCTCTAATGGGTTAATCCCCTAGTATACATGATGCAGTGTACTGCTGGTTGTCTGGATTTGCACAGTCAAGCTTTCTTCTCATAAACAGACAGATGCATGTGTTCCTTTTGCCCCCCTCCACCTCCTCTTTCTAAGGATGAATATCTGTGAGTAGTGTGGATCATGTACTAATGATTTCAAAGGTTGAAGAAAAAAATAGTGATATATTTAATTCTTAAGAAATAGTACAGCTCTTCATTCCATAAATACATGACTTACTTATTCCCCTCTCTGACATTGAATCTTAACAAGACTATTGAGAACAAAACTTTACCGTTGTTTGTGGCTTAGTATAGGCTGTATTTGTTTTAATTTTTAAAAACAATTTGATTAACTGCATAAAACCAGGTAAGTACAGAGAAAGAAATGAAGACAGTTCCATTCATTGAAAGAGCTCTGGACTGGTCATAGGACAAGAAAATGCACTGAGACAATGGATTCAATAAACTGATATGGCTCATTGTGGTGAGGCAATAAGGCAAGAAGTAACAGAGGAGAACAGATTTTGGATAGCTTTTGAATACTTTTCTTGCCATGTGATGAAATGGTTGCTTAAAGCAGCTGGCTGCATTTAATTATTTTTATTTCAATTTTATTTTTTTAAATGTGGTTACTTCATAGACACATTTATTTTCCAACATCAGCTCCTTAGTAGTATAATATAGAATGCCTCATTAGCAATGGAAAATGGGCTTAAGTTTGTAGCAGGAATGTTCTGAATAATGTTTTTAGATGTGGAAGAAGTTAGCAAGGGAGATTATAGAACCTCTCACTTCCCCCTGGAGATCTTTAAAACAAGTAAAAGCTTTTTATTTAATCCACAAATTTTACATCAGATCTATCCTCATTTACTGGTGCTGCCTTTGCTTTACTAAGTTCTCTTCCTTTGTTCTTCCTCATGCTGCCTTTGCTTGGAGAAACTTCATGAAAGAACAGAAATAAGCCTTGGCTTGAAGGAGGCTATGGGTATTGCTCTAGCAAATAGAATGCCTACATTGCAACCCATTTCTCTCTAGGTTCCAATCTAGTTTTCTCATTTATCATTTAAGGGAGTTGGATTAGTGCATCAGTTTTCAAAATGTAGTCTCTGGACCAGCAGTATTGGAAGCACCTGAGAGCTTGTTAAAAATAGAAATGTTCAGGTCCCATACCAAATTAACGTAATGAGAAACCATGGGAGTTCAAGGGAATGTTGAACTGCTGTACACTCAGATATGGCATGTTCTATCACAATTGAAAGACCTGAGCCATTCAATCAAATACATGAAAAACACAGTGAAAACAACAATAGAATACTACATGAGCAGACAAAATTCCTTACCTGGCAGTGTCCACTGCCCAGTAAGACCCAAATGTTTGCACGTTGAGTGTTTGCTCACACTTATTTAAACCAAAAGGATTATTTGTCCTAGATGGCTCAGACACAGTTCATCTATGGTCAACAAATTCAGTCAAAAATATTCATTGAGTACCTTGCATGTGCTGTGCACTGTGCTGGGCACAGAGGATACACTGTGAAGATGGTAGGCACCGGACAACTTCACCCTGTCCTCTGCAGAGATGAAAAAAAAGCATTTCAAGAGCTGAATCAGGCACTTTGGCTGCTGATGCCACCAAAAAAGACAACAACAAGAACAAAAAAACTTTTTTATTTTTCCAGTAGTTTCTACCCTGCAGGTGGAAGAGCCTTTCCTACCAGAGAGGATGCTTATATCCCCCCGATGAAATTTCCTCAGCCTAACAGTATGTTTACTAAGAATGCTATCTTTAGGGCATTCTAAAGAAAGGCAAACTACAGTACCAGAAAGTGCCGCAGCTGAGATGTTTGCATGCGCCTCTAACTCAAGTCTGAAGGGTGAAGCTGAAGCATCGGCCGCAGCTGGAAGAATGGGGAGCAGAACACTGGCAGTGGGCAAAATGGTTATTCATTTCCTCTCTTGTGATCTTTCATCTTTCATTTTTGTGAATCTCAATGCATAGTTGAGACTTTTCCCAGATTCACAATCAACTCTGATTATCTGCCTCCTCTCTCCACTTTTCCCTTTTTAGTTTCTTGGATGCTGTTAGAGGAAAAAGATAAAAACTATCTGGCATGGAACATTCTTGCCTTTCTTCCTTTTTTTTTTTAGGTCACTTAGTATTTGTCTAAGATTTGAGAAAAAGAAGACAGTGAGACCAAAGGATAAAGAGAGGCAGAAAGTGTTGTTTCTCTTCAAATATGTTTTTCGTCTCTGACCTCATATAAAAACTTTGTAGTGCTTCCAGACATAATATTTACATAATTTTAAGCAGGTAGTGATTCTTTTGGTGACAAAATTATTATATAGTGCATATCCCTGTTTATGCTTTCATGGTTTCATAGCTTTTTATTTTCCTTGAGATTTAATATATGTGGACAATTTGATCTGAGTGAACAGCCTAGCAACAGTTTGATTGCTTTAAGCTACTCATAAATTTTTGCTTACCTGGGCATCAACTCTTAAAGTCTCCATAATTATTCTAATCCTCTGTACGAAACAACAAGATTCACATAGCTGTTGAGGATTTCCTAAGTGCAGTATACTGAGAGGCACAGCTTGGGCTGCAGCCTCAGAGCTCCATAATCCTTGAGGCTAGTTTCTTCTTCATCCTGCACAGAGGTTTCCGGTGGTCTGCTTCAAGTCTTACTCAGGGAAGAGATTTACCAATAAATGAAATATACATGGAAAGTTATGTGGCTAGATTTTGAAAAAAATAAAAAAGAAAGCTTCAAATTAGAGGGAGAGTGGATATATAAAATGATGGAATCACAATCCCTGCTGCCTTCAGCCCCCCAACTACAGATACTAAAAGGTACTGAGAAATGATAAACCACCAGGATGACCAGGCTAGCTCTAATATAAATACATGTGATGGGAATAATGTAAGATCCTACACCTGAATTCAAAACCAAAATGCACAAAGAACTGGGGGGGATATGACTTAGCAACAGCATGTGTGAAAGTGTCTTAGGCATTTAGTTGACAATCAACTCAGTGGGAGTTAACAGTAATGTGGCTGCCAAAAAAGGCTGATGGGCCCCGAGGCTGCATTAATAGAAGTGTTGTGCAAGAATAAGGGAGATAATGGTGTCACTCTGCCTGATGCTTTACACACAACACTTGAAGGGTGCAGTCAGCCCTATGGGCTCCACATGGACCCATTTGCAAGGAATAGTGACAGTTAAAGACAGTGTGCACTATGGCACAGCACGTAAGGAACAGTTGAGGGAATTGAGAAGGCTTACCTTTAGAAAAGTCTTGAGAAGGACATGGTGCCTTGAATAACAGACTTGGCAAAAAAAAAAAAAAAGGGTTAGAGTTACTCTGCATGATCAAGAAGAAAGAGAACCACATTGTAGAATCCTTGGAGGGATAAACTAGAAAAATAATATAGGCATGGATGTCAGACAGATCTAACATGGAACTCTGGCTTATAAAGCTACTCTGGGTTTGAATAAGTTTATTTTCGTCTTCTTCACCTCTATTCTCATTTTAATAATATGAGGAAGATCTCTATAGATTTGATATCAGGATTAGAAAAATGCACTAAAAATACATAGCTTAGTGCTTGTTGGAGTATATACTCAGAATCTACAATAGCTGTGATAAGAATCAGAGATATCTAGAGCATACTGGACAACATTGGGAAGAAATGAATGAAATTATCCTCACTAGAAATGTTGGTAATACTAATGGACCAAAGGACATATACAGTGTTGGAGGTGGATAGGTGATTAAATAGATGATGTATAGGGTTTTTTGTTGTTGTTTTGTTTCTGTATCCTGAGAACTGATGAACATTTATTATGTAGTTGGATACATAGAAAAAGAACACATTAAAAGTAAAATGAAAACAAAGAGCAGTCAATCTATGAAGAAAATTATTTTTCCTCTTACATGTTTTGTAAATATTTAGAAAGATGATGATACTTTCTTTTAAAAACAGATGTCTTCGCTGGTCATGGTGGCTCACGCCTGTAATCCCAGCACTTTGAGAGGCTGAGGCAGGTGGATCACGAGGTCAGGAGATTGAGACCATCCTGGCTAACATGGTGAAACCCCATCTCTACTAAAAATACAAAAGTTAGCCAGGTGTGGTGGCTGGTGCCTGTAGTCCCAGCTACCTGGGAGGCTGAGGCAGGAGAATGGCTTGAACCAGGGAGGTGGAGGTTGAAGTGAGCCGAGATCATGCCACTGCACTCCAGCCTAGGCTACAGAGAGAGATTCCATCTCAAAAAATAAATAAATAAATGTAAATAAATAAATAAAAATTAAAAAAAAACAAATTTCTTGAAAGGACCGCGTTAGAAGGTATTAAAAGCATCATTGAGTAGGGAATGGTGTGGAGAGAGATGGGTTAAAATTATCCTGAATATTACAAAAGATTTTTTCTAAATTACCTGAATAGGCAATTTATTTTATAGTTCAAAAATGAGCTGGTCATCTAGTTGGAATCCTAATTATTTAATACTGAGGATAGAATTATTTGAGCTATGCTGAGAAGATTGTAAACATTGTTTTCTTTCATATAGCCTTGAGTCAGGTGACATGTAATAGGGCTTACACCATCACTGTCTACTTCCTCTCTTTATAATTAAGAACTTGAGCATGTATCTGGAGTAAAGTATATTTCAAGTACAGTCTCTTAAATTATGATTAAACACTACTCGTGGTATTAAAATTTTCTCAGTTGATTTGTTGCAATTCTGATTACATCAAAATAAACTGTCCCACCAAACCCACTGCGAACACAATCTAGGGTCTGCAAATGACCTTCCTCAATGTTGAAGGCTAGTCATTAGGTAGAAACTGAAAATCTGAACCTAAGCCCTAATCACGGGCTCTCCTTCTTCTTCTTTTTTTTTTTTTTTCTTTTGTGAGACAGTGTCTTGCTCTGTTGCCCAGGCTGGAGTGCAGTGGCGTGACCTCATCTCACTGCAGCCTCCCCTTCCTGGGCTCAAGCGATCCTCCCATCTCAGCCTCCTGAGTAGCTGGGATTACAGGCATGTGCCACCATGGCTGGCTAATTTTTCTTCTTCTTCTTTTTTTAAATTGTTGTAAAGACGGGGTTTTGCCATGTTGCCCAGGCTGGTCTGAAACCCCTGGGCTCAAGCAATCCTCCTGCCAAAGTGCTGTGATTACAGGTGTGAGCCACCGCACCCAGCCTGGGCTCTCTATTTTTTTATGGTTTCTTTAAATATTAAAGAAATGTACACTCATAAGGACATATTTTATATCTCTTTTGGTCATAAGTATATCCTAATAAATATTCATAGTAGGGCACATTAAATCTTCGTTTAATGTACCTAATCTTCCTTCCCCCAAAACAACTGTTTTGAAGTTAGGCTAAAGTGGTGTAAGTACTGGTGTTGGGGAACATTCAATCTAGATGACCTCACCTTTGGGTAGCTGAATACTCAGCCTTTGTGCTGTGTCAGTGAAGGAACCAGCGAAGATGAGGGGTCATACCAGAGCAATGAGTGCTGTAATGTGTCCATCACTGTGAGTATTGATTACCATTTCCTTTTCTGGAGTTCAGGTAAACCTCAGGTTCTCCTCCTGCCTTTTGCTAAGTATATGTCTTGATGACAAGCCTTCTGCTGATGAGCTGTGTTTCTGGACCGATCATGGTAGAAGTCAATTAACGTGTCCCTCACTTGGGGTTTCTCAAGGGTATGTTACCACAAAGACTCTCATACACCCTTTTTTCTGATCTCCCTTTCCCATTCTACACTTGTGTGCTGAATCTGTTTAGCATTATAGTTAGTACACTTACACGTCCACTAAAAAGTGGAAATTAATTTAATTACCAATGAAGTAACAAGAATTTAGTTTGGCAATGGATTTCTTCTATAATCCAAAGCCAAGTTACCTTTCCACTCATGGTTCTAAAGATTACTCAACTGTGTAAATCATCTGTGCCACATGGAATAACTCAAAGTAAGTTCTTTTACCCCCTACTCATTCTAAGTACACCGAATAAAACTCTGCCTCTTTTGGAGAGTTCATACACTGTTCAGAAGGCTGTGAGGTATTTATGATATCTAATCCAGAAGGAACTCAAGTGATGTTTGTTTTAGAAATAGAAAGCAAAGAATGATTATGCTGCAAATATTATCATGAAGACATTTATAAATATATTACAAATGCATGTTTCCCGCCAAATAATTGACAAAACACTATTACTTGCCTTAAAAATAATGCACAATTAATGAATGCAAGAAATTAAACCTCCGTACCATGATTTTTATATTCAAATAATTTGCTTTTACCTGAAAATGAACATATTTGATGAACTACTGTAGAGGTGATGGAATCACTGTATAAACTTACTGCAAAAAGAAGATACTTCTCTCCTTCCATCTTTAACCTCTTAAAAAAATTCCTCTGGTGCAATGATTATAACATAAAATGAAACACTAATGAAAGCAAAAGAGCAGAAACCTAAACCAAGCAAGTTAATTCAAATATTTGCTTCACTTCAGTAACATAACATATCATTTATTGGGTCATGGTTTCACTTATGTAAAATGATGAGCATAGTGAAGATATATGTATGTGTATATATATATATATATACACACACAATTATTTAATATATGTATATATGTACTTATTTAATAAATAATGAGATAAATTTTAAAAATGTTGGAATAAAATAATATATAATGTATTTTAATTATATCTTTTTGGTTTTTAAATAAAACTGCAGATCTTTCAATATATTTTTTGATGTAAAATGTGAATAGAAATGTTCAAAAGATCATATCTGTATCTCCAGTGTGGGCAAGTTTCACTACTGGAAATGAGATTGTTGACTGAGAAAAAAAGAATGCTATTTCCCTTTCTGTAAACATATGATGCTGATATTTGATCATTACATTTTATTATTTTATAATAAAATAAAAATATTGAGTGATAATGATTTTTGTTATATTTTAAACTGATATATTCAGGTTTCGTTCAAAGTAATGCACAAACATATTGCTACCATTTTTATTTAAATCCAATCTTTGAGCAGAATATATATATTGTTTTTCAAAGGCATTTGTTAATAGAGAGTAGAAAGACGATGTTATATATTGTTAAAAGTTTTTCCTAAGCTTGATTTTTAGAAAGGAGGAAGAAGAGAGGAGAAAAAAAAAAGAAGGAAAACAAACAGAAGAAGAAAATGAAGGCCGTAATTCTGCAACCTTGTACTACCCATACATTTGCTATTTTTTTTTGTTTCTGTTTCATGTGCTTTCCTCTTTGCTAATGGTCACATGCATTCATTGAACCCTTCAAAACTGCCACAAATATGATCTCAAGTTAAAGGAAATTTAAGTGCCCATTGGCTAATGAGTAGGGTTGAATTTTGTATGATGTCGCCATGTGTCTGGTATTCTGATGTGCCATAGTGAAATCTGATCCAGGTTGTTGCCTTTTAAATCAACATATTGGACAATGACTGTTATATCCTCAAGGAACAGGAGTGTTAATGGCTAAGTACCACGGTAATTGCAGCACATATGGATAGAAGTTAGGCCTGGTGGAATTTAGGACTCATGGAATAGTGCTTTTAATAGGACTTAAAGTACAACTTGGAATATGGGAAGAACATATTCTATATTGTACATTGCAAATAATTAGGGATAAAGAGTATCATACTGCCGAACCCATTTTATCTTTAATTTTTGTTTTAATTTTTTACAAAAAATTAGCCGGGTGTGGTGGCGGGCGCCTGTAGTCTCAGCTACTCAGAGACTGAGGCAGGAGAATGGCGTGAACCCGGGAGGAGGAGCTTGCAGTGAGCGGAGATCGCGCCACTGCACTACAGCCTGGGTGACAGAGTGAGACTCCGTCTCAAAAAAAAAAAAAAAATTGTAATTTTTATGGGTATATAGTAGATGTATATATTTCTGGGGTATATGAGATATTTTCATACAGGCATGCAATGCATAACAATTACATCAGGATAAATGGGGTATTTATCACCTCGAGCATTTATCATTTTCTGTGTTACAAATATTCCAGTTATACTCTTTTAGTTATTTTTATATGTACAATAAGTTATTGTTGATTGTAGTCTCCCTGTTTTGTTATCAAATATTAGATCTTATTTATTCTAAGTGGTTTTTTTTTGTACCCATTGACTGTACCCATTCTCCTCACCCCCCGTCTCCGACTATCTTTCCCAGCCTCTGCTAACCATAATTCTACTCTCTATGTCCAAGAGTTCAATTGTTTTAATTTCTAGCTCCTACAAGTTAAGAACATGCGAAGTTTGTTTTCTGTGCCTGGCTTATTTCACTTATCATGTCTTCTACTTTTATCCATGTTGTTACAAATAATAGAATCTCATTCCTT
Organism: Pan paniscus; assembly: GCF_029289425.2. NCBI lineage: Eukaryota > Metazoa > Chordata > Mammalia > Primates > Hominidae > Pan > Pan paniscus. Next base: position 29,740,008 of record NC_073262.2, on the reverse strand, counting down.
TTTTTTTTTTTTTTTTTTTTTGGCTGAATAGTACTCTATCGTGTATATGTACTGTATTTTTTTTTTTTTTTTTTGAGAAGGAGTCTCACTCTGTCGTCCAGGCTGGAGTGCAGTGGCACAATCTCGGCTCACTGCAAGCTCTGCCTCCCAGGTTCACGCCATTCTCCTGCCTCAGTCTCCCAAGTAGGTGGGTAGGTGGGATTACAGGCACACGCCACTACGCCCGGCTAATTTTTTTTTTTTTTTTTTTTTTTTTTTTTTTAGTGGAGACAGGGCTTCATCGTGTTAGCCAGGATGGTCTCGATCTCCTGACCTTGTGATCCACCCGCCTTGGCCTCCCAAAGTGCTGGTATTACAGGCGTGAGTCACCGCGCCCGGCCTGTATTTTCTTTATCCATTTGCCTGTTGATGGACACTTAGGTTGTTTCTAAATCTTGGCTATTTTGAGTAGTGCTGCAATAAACATGGGAGTGCAGATATCTCTTTGATGCACTAATTTCCTTTCTTTTGGGGTATATATCTAGCAGTGGGATTGCTGGATCATGTGGTAGTTTTATTTTTAGTTTTTTGAGAACCTTCTGTACTGTTCTCTATGGTGGCTGTTGTAATTTGGATTCCCACCAACAGTGTATGAGAGTTCCATTTCTCCACATCCTTGCCAGTATTCATTATTGTCTGTCTTTTGGATCAAAGCCATTTTACCTTGAGTGAGATGATATCTTCTTGTTTTGATTTGCATTTCTCTGATGATCAATGAGGTTGAGCACCTTTTCATGTATCTTTTTGCCATTTGTATGTCTTCTTCTGAAAACTCTCTTTTCAAATCTTTTGCCCATATTTAAATAGGATTATTATAATTTTTTCCTATTGAGTTGTTTGAGCTCCTTATATATTCTGATTATTAATCCGGATAGTTTGCAGACATTTTCTCCCATTCTATGGATTGTCTCTTTTTGTTGATTGTTTCCATTGCTGTGCATAAGATTTTTAACTTGATGTGATCCCATTTGTCTATTTTTGCTTTGGTTGCCTGTGCTTGTGAAGTATTACTTAAGAAATTTTTTCCCAATCCAATGTCCTAGAGAGTTTCTCCAGTGTTTTCTTTTCATAGTTTCCTAGTTTATGATTTCAGATTAAGTCTTTTAATCCATCTTGATTTGATTTATGTAGATGGGAAAATAGGGGTCTTAGTTTCATTCTTCTGCATATGGATATCCACTTTTCCCAGTATCATTCATTGAAGAGACTGTCCTTCCCCAATGTATTTCTTGGCGTATTTGTTGAAAATGAGTTTGTTGTAGTTGTATGGATTTATTTCTGGTTTCTCTATTCTGTTCCATTGGTGCTCAGCCCTTTTTCTTATAAATAAATGCCTTAAAACCCATCAAACGAAAAAGAAACCCTTTAAGTGTATACAACTATCTATCAACCATATAAGGAGCATAGCTGGAGAGGAAAACAAATCATGACACAATCCCTTTCCACAAAAGGTTTACAGTTTACTAGGGAAAAAGAAGAAAAAAATAAACTCTCTGCCTCTCTCTCTCTCTCTGTATATATATATATATATATAAAATATATGATATATATATGTGTGTGCATATATGTGTGTACATAAATATGTGTGTATATATGTATATATGTATATGTACATCTCTATATATACAATATACACATGTAAAATCAGTTTATGTGATATGATATAGGCAATACGTTTTATTAGAACTTAACATTGAATCATGTGCAGTAAAATACAGGTGATCCCTAACATTAAATCATGTGCATTGAAATGCGGATGATCCCTAATTTATGATGATTTGACATGCCATTTTTCAACTTTATGATGGTGCAAAAGCCATATACATCTAGTAGAAATCATAATTCGGTACAGTATTCAATATATTTCATAAGATATTCAGTACTTTATTATAAAATAGGCTTTGTGTTATATTATTTTGGCCAACTGTAGGCTAATGCTCATGTTCTGAGCACATTTAAAATAGGGTAGGCTATGATGTTAGGTAGACTAGCTGTATTAAATGCATTTTAAACTTATGCTATTTTCAATTTATTATGGGTTTTTTGGGACATAGCCCTATTGTAAGTCAAGGAGCAACTGCAGTTCTGTTGAAGAGGTAGATTTGCAACCAGATCTTTGGAGAGGAATAGAATTCGAATAGGAGAAAGAGGAAGAGAAGGAAAGTAATAAACATTACTATCGGAGCACCACCAATACAGTATAAAATAGAGCCATAGGCCTTTTTGGAAAAGGATGAAGCATAGATCTTGCCATGATTACCTATGGAACTATGCTTGGCAGGAGGGTAACAGGGAGGATTTATGCTGGTGGAATTAAGAGGGATAAAGACAGAATTCTGAAAAAAAATCCCTGAATACACTCTAGCCCTTGATCAGGAATAATAGGTATAGATCCTACTCTGTTTTCCCATCTTTTTAGTACGGGAAGGCAAAGTAATATTTTCCTATCCAAGAACAACTGCATTCGCATTTAAAAGTGCCTCTTGTTTAGGTATCATCTTACCTTTATGAGATTTCACATCATTATGATAGATTTTGGATAATGAAGTTAGGAAAAGAGATGTCATTTTAAAGTAGAAGTGTTTATGTCAGTCAGCGCTGCACATACTGTATTATTACATGTGTATAACAAAGTTCTCAGTAGCAACTGTAACAGTTCAGGTTGCTATTCATAGATACATTCACTTTATTTCACCAGCTTTTAGCTTTCTTCAAATGTTTACATGAAGGTGGGGTAGGAGACAGGAGAATAATGTGGCTGTGATTATGAGGCTTTCTGCAACATAATAAACCAAAACAGTAATGCAGAAATGATTTGAAAACAAATCCCTGGGTTTAAACCTATCCACCAGAAGAAAGAAGAGGGTCTGGTGATCTGAAAACAAAAATACCCAGCATAGAAATATAGACCACAGACATATCCCCTAAAGCAAAGAACTCAAGAGGACATTTGCTTGGTGGTTACAGCTTTGGAGCCAAACGGCCTGGATGTAGATCCTGGGGTCATCATTTGCTATCTGTGCAACTTGGGAAAATTGCTTCACTTCTACAGGCCCCAACTTTCCCATCATAACCTGCCTCATAAAGTTGAAATGAGGGATGAAAGAGTTACCATTTGTTAAAATCTGAGAACAGTGCTTAGCAGGCGTCACTCAAATAGTGGGAGCATGTACAGATGCTCCTTGACTTACGATGGGGTTATGCACCAATAGACCCATTGTGAGTAAGTCAAAATGCACTTAATAACACCTAATGTACCACCTAATGTATCACAGCTTAACCTAGTCTACCTTAAACCTGCTCAGAACACTTACATTAACTTGCAGTTAAACAAAATTATCTAACACAAAGCCTATTTTATAATAAAGTGTTGAATATCTCATGTAATTTTAAAAATACTGAGCTGAAGGTGAAAAATTGAATGATTATATGGTACTTAAAGTATGTGTATCACAAAAGTGATGCATGTTCAGTAGAAATGAATGTGTAAAGTCATAGAAATCATAAAGTCGAAAAATTATGCATCAAACCATCATACATATGGGACTGTCTGTAATGTATCATCCCAAGCAGAACACTTTTAATAGAAAAAGGGGGTGCTAAAAGCATTAAAGTTTATATGATATTTTGAAATGTTTTTTTATTGATCACAAAAGGTCTATGTATAAACTAATATTAGCTTATTCAAAAAATATTTTCAAAAGGAAAACTTTTTAAATATATATATTCATAACCATTAAAACAAAATATTTTATTTATTGAATATTATGAAGAAATAAAAATAGAACAATTATTTCTGGTATATTTTCATGAACCTTAGTCCATTTTCTTTTTTAAACTTTTATTTTAGTCTCTCTCTGTCACTCAGGCTGGAGTGCAATCACACAATCATGGCTCATTGCAGCCTCAAACTCTTGGGCTCAAGCAATCCTCGCTCTTCAGCCTCTAAGCAGCTGGGACTATAAGCATGCACCACCACGCCTGGCTAAGTTGTTTTATTATTTTTGTACAGACAAGGTCTTATTATGTTGCCCAGACTAGTCTCCAACTCCTGGCCTCAAGTGATCTCCCTGTCTCAGCCTCCCAAAGTGCTGGGATTAAAGATGTGAGCCACCATGCCTGGCTAATTATTTTTTTGTTTGTTTGTTTGTGTCTGTGTCTAATATTGTGTTACTGGTTTTGGTCCCTAAAACAAAAAAACTCTGTTTCTCAGTGTTTTTATTTTTAATTTTTTTGAAACAACTTTATTAGGGTATAATTTATGTGCCCTAAAATTTACCCATTTTAGTATACAAATTAATGTTTTTAAATAGATTTACAAAGTCGTGCTAACATCTTCATAAAGGCTTTCATTTTTTTTAAGTTTTTCATAAAATTACCTGCAAAGTTCTTCCAAGTTTCTTTTCATGGTTAGTTAACTTGAACATATTAATACCTTTAATTGACTCTTCTTTATGGACCATAATATTTTAAATGAGGAAATTATCAGTTAACAGGTAATGAAGTACTTGGTAAGTAGAATTTAGTAGCAAATTCTGCTAAAGAGTGGATATTCTGACTTCTAATTTTCTTAAGTATAAAAATATGCACATAAAAGCAGGACAAAGAGTGAGTAGTGAATTGTGGGGTTGGCAGGCAGGATGTAGTATTAAAGTAGTGTCAATTTTAAAAATCAGGTAACACATAACCACTAAACTGGTTCTATGCCAGCATCAGTTTATAACACTGTAATGCCACATGTCTAATTTTAAATTTTTTAGTAGCCACATTAAAAATATAAAATTAAACAAGCAAAAAATAGTAAAAATATGAATGTGATTCCACCTAAATATTTTCACAGGTACTGACTTTTTGCTTCATTTGCATTCACTTTTGCCAATGCATAACTATTTTTATAAGATGCCACTTTTCAGGAAAACAAAGTTGTCATGATTAAATTTTCAAGATCTTTTACAGGACAATTTTAGAATTTAAAAGGTAAATATTGAGCACTATTTGAGCATTCATTGTTTAAATTTCTCAGTTTTCCCTTTGTCATTACAAGTATAAATTTTAATTCTTTTTTGTTTGCGAGGCTTGTTTTTCATTATCCTATATTACAAAACTGATCATTCAAAATGACAATTTCTGGGGCCTCATTTAAAAAAATACTTTAGGGAGGCCTTCCAAATGATTACTAAGAGTAATATAAAATTATAAAAGTTTTAATACTATTTTAGAATATTTAGGTTTACTTATAAAGCAGCTTTTCAAAGGCTCAAACATTTTTAAAATCGATTTGTTGATGGACAATGAAAAAATATGTATTGCCATTTTTTATATAAAATTATCATTAATCATCTGCTTCATCCAAAAAATTCTGTATTTTAGTTAGTCCTGAGGTGTAGAAATTTTTAAAAATTATAAATTCCGACTACAGATACTTCTATTTCAAATGGAGATTTTCATAGTTTGGAAAGAAAATTATAAATTATGTATGCAACCTAGCCAATTCAAGTGTATTTCTGTTCCAAATGTTTCTTTAGTAAGAGTATTTTTTAAATGATAATTTCCTTTACCAATATTTATATTTATGTTATAATTACAGAACAATTTTATTTTTAATTTTAACTTTTAATTTTAATTTTTAATTTTGATTCATTTTAGCAAAGCGAACTACTCTAAACTTCCCTTTGATTTTATAAATTGGATGAAAATACTGATTATGGGAATTAACTTGTCCTTTTGAAGGATCTTTCTTCATATATATATATATATATATACATACATAATATTTTCCTACTGTAGTGCTTGTTGAATTTATTACCCATGTACTATATTTAAGGCATTCTAAAAATGCTTGTCCCAAAGGCAGTCAAAGATGGCTTTCTAGAGGATGCAATGCCTAAGCTAAGTCTTTTTTTGTTTCTCTGAAGGATCTAATCAAAAGAATACAAAACTACCATCATTTCACCATTTACAAAGTTCTTCTGTTAATAGAGCCAATACATCAGCAGATATCATTTCCACTTTTGTATGTACATAAGAAAATTTGGTCTGAAACCTGAGCAAAATTAATGAAAAATATTAATTTGAACTAAATGGAAATCATTGCTTTTATAATGATATGCAAACCTATCTTCTTTAGTTATATTTGTTAAATTTTTGTCTTTGGCACAGTCATCTATGAACTGACTCTGTCTCAAAAAAAAATAAAAAAAAAGAAAAGAAAGAATGAAAAAAAAAAACTAGGACATGGCTAACAGGAATGGGGACAAAGAATGTAAGTTTGGCATCCCCAAGCAAATCTGATAATATAATCCCCCCTACATAAAAGTCACTATTTTTTCTTACTGTCTGTGCATAGATTAACTGAAACATGCATGGGTCAATCTAAGGAAAGAAAGAGCACAGTCTGGGTGCGGTAGCACACGCCTGTAATCCCAGCACTTTGGGAGGCTGAGGTGAGACAAGAGGATTTCTTGAACCCAGGAGTTTGAGACCAGCCTAGGCAACATAGGATGACCCCATCTCTTAAAAAAAAAAAAGAAAGAAAGAAAGAAAAAGAAAAAAAGAAATTATCCGGGCATGTTAGTGTGGCCCTGTGGTTCTATGTACTCGATGGGGTGAGGTGGGAGAATCACTTTAGCCTGGAGGCTGAGGCTGCAGTGAGCTATGATCACACCACTGTACTCCAGCCTGGGTGACAGAGCAAGACTACCTAGACAAAAGAAAAAAGAATGATCACAAATTACATTAATCATGCATGCATTTTCATGTAACATATTTTAATGCTGGTTTGCCTGTGTGTGGGCAAATACCAAATTTGGGGCTGGCATGACTCTCTCCACATAGTCTAACCTGTCTCCTTCCCTAGCCACTTACTCTTCTTCATTCCATTAGCTGAGAATGCAATTAAGCATTAAGTCTGAATATTTTGTGGTTTTTAAGCATACCTATTTAGAAGAGACCTAAGAGCTCTACCTTTTTGCTATCTGATGCTACATATAGGGGAAAACAAGCAGATGTTGCTGACAGTGTCAATTAAGGAGTTAATAAGCAAGGAAAGTCCTTCTGTGGCAAATCTGGGTTGAACATCATAGGATCACATTAAGTAATATTTGTTGAGCACTGCTATAAATGAGGCATTATCCAGTTGTTCTGATACAGTGGCCCTGGGTCAGTCCTGTCATCTCTTCAACTGCATTTTCTCTTCTCTTAGACATGCAAGGTCCTCATGATTGTCTCAAAACTATATAGAATTGAGAAGGTGAGCAGACATGAGTACATTTAGAGAAAAACATGGCTTGGTCCTAATAAATGTTTAGTGAGCTTGACCATTAATATCTTTAACATTTTTTTCTTTCTTTTTATTCCCAGCTGCACTGATGAGGAAACTGAAACAGAAAATCCAGAGTAAATTCCACCAGGCCACACAGCAAGGTCTGATAGAGCCAGGAGAGACTTTATGAAATCCAGACTCTCACACTAATGCTCTATCAGCTAGACCTCCATGTGAGTCTCCCCAATGTAGGTAGGAAGTGCTTTCCCTAAAATGCTCATAAAGCAAATCAGAGCAATGCTGCATTCCATGTGATTTCTAATTTGAAATGCAAACAATTGCCAATTTGTTTGACTTGTATTTATAATTATTTCCTTGTGAATTACTCATCACTAAATGCTTTATAAATATTTTCTCTTTTTTTCCTCAATGTCTATGGAATGATCACAGCATAGAAAATGTTGGCTTTCAAGGATTTATTAATATCTCCTTTTGAAATAACATGTATTTGTAAGACAGAATAAAATCACTTTAAAGAAACAAATCTTGAATTTGATTTCCCGTTCAGACAATGACTTATTTGATGTCCCTAATAAGATGGACTACATAGTGACTTTTATTTAAAGGATCCATTATATAAGAAGTAGAAAAGTAAATATGCACACTTAGATGAGCACGGCCTTGCCAACAGCTCCTTCTGATAGATTTTTAGACTTTACTAAGTTTGTGTAAGCTGAAGGCATCACACTGTATGCATTACTGAATCTAATTTCACTTTTGCCAATAACAAAAAAAAACAAGCTAGTGGCATAATATGGCAGTATGCATCATATGCTTACCATAATCTCAAAATTTAACTCTTTGTAAAGAACTGAGCCAATTATTTCTGTCTTTTTGAGCATGAAACCTAATTTAAAGCATTTTTCTAGACGATAAAATAAATACTCCTTTACTCAGAAACTTAACAAATCCAGAATAGAATGCAGAACTCAGTAGCTAGATTCAGAATATTGTTCGTACTGTTTGCTTGGAATCACATCAATATCACATGATTTTCAAGGAAGAAAAATAAACAGTAGTTCCCCCCTTTTTTGGTCCTGGTTGCTCCCAACTGGCAATAGCGTATGTGTGTTTTAGTCTGTGCTTTGCAAAACTTGATGTGAATTCAAACCAGCACAAATATTAAAAAGTCCAATTTCCACTTTTGAAAACAAAATTTAGAAATTGTTAAATATTAGCAATTTGTTTAAGCAAGGGAGGAAAAGGAACCATGAGAAGAAATTCAGAGGCATTAAAAGGGTCGCAAGGATTGACTTATGAGATCAAACAAACAAACAAAAAAAAACACACAATGCTAGATCTGTTGCTGGACAAAACCATGGTAAGCCAAAGCTCTAATAGTGATATATACAGTCTGGGGAAAGCAACTTCACATTTTGGTGTAATTGAGGGAGGAAAATGACCCAGTTCTATTTGCTAATAGTAAGTATCATTAGGTAAAGGATATAGTAATTGAAAGGCAACTCCTCAGATTTAAATATTATTTAAAGTATCTTTAAGCAAGTAGGTAAGTATAGCAACAATCAAAAATGCTTATTCAACTCAATTCCTACTTTCCCTTCCCAAATCTTAAAATTGATTAAAAACAAACACACAAACAAAAACAAAACAAAACAAAAACAAAAACCAGAGAGAGAGCTAGTTGGATACCAATGTCTGAACTCCATACCCCAACAGGGACCTCGTTTTGTATGACTGCCACAGAAACGAGCACAGAGAGGGGCAAGATAATGTAAGGAACAGGGTAGGGGAGGAAAAAATGGTCGTTTTAAAAGGAATGACAAGGTTGGGTGAAACATAAAAAGCCATTCCATAGCCAAGAGAGATTAAAAAGAGCTCAAGAGGGTCATGTTGCTTCCCATTTCCCCTTACCTGATTCTTGCTGCCACTCCATTGGTTAAGTTTTACAGGTTGCAGTAACTGGCAAGGAAGAGGTGTGCCTCTCGGCTGTTCACAATGCAGAATCTTGAAAAGGTCAACATAGTAGCAGTATGACAGGCCATGTAAGTCATTATGTGCTTTATAATTCATTTGTAAGCAGAATGAGAACTGGAGCAAATTAAATGTAAACTCTGCCATAGGACCTCTAAAAACATGTTAGTCATATGGAAAGCTAGGTTTTGTTTTCTATCTAGAAAGACAAACAAATATTTCTTCACAAATGTGTTACTTTCCTGAGGAGAGCAGAAATGGGAGATAAGTCCATTTGCTGCAAAGAGGTTTAAAGAAAATATATTGGCAGCAGAAGGAAGGTGGTTTAGGGAGATGATATGTAATAGAATACATATACAAGTACTATGAGCGTTGAGATTCAGGTTAGTGCTAATTAGACATTTCCTCATCAGTGAAAATTGTAAGACTTTCACAGTCCTGTATTTTAAGAAATAGTAAAATTTATCAGGTAAGATAATATATTTATGACTTACCGCAGTATTTTTGTGATGGTTCTGTTCTTTGTGAAGCCTTATTTTGCATTGAAATTGGCACAATTTTACACCGTTAACCAAATTTTCTTTTAATGGAAACTCACCCACACACAGCACATTATTTAGTACTAAGATGCTAAAGTTGCTGAACATGCTACAGGTGATGAGGCAGTAGTGAAAGAGTTAATTATCCATCATTCCTCCCCCCTACCCTAGACGTCCCACTGTGCCTCTGTTATAGACTTAGGCACAGTTCCTAATGGCAAAATCTATTAGAATGCACAATATTCTCCCAAGGGAGCTGGTGGAAGTTCTGTCACTTGAGACATTTAAAACTACACTGGATAAAGCACTAGAGAGCTGTGAGTGCATGTGTTCCAACCCTCAGGACAGAAATCATGACCTAATGGGTGATTTCTATCCCTTAATGTCTCTGATTCGCTGGGTGTTTTAATAGCTCCCTCATATTTAAGTAGATGACCAACGGTCTATTTTTTTTTAATGGAACTTGAGTTTGGTCTGTAAAGTGTCAAGACAGAGGTGACAAAACAAACCACAGGGGAATGGAGGAAGCCTCGTGGAAATTTAGTTGGTTTGAAGGAGGGTTGAGCAAACACAACAGTGTATTTGGGTTTAGCAAATGCCTTGACTTCTTTTTTTTTTTTTTTTTTTCAAATGTTTTCAGTTCAAGGAAACCCAAAACACATTTGGCTAAACACTTTTTCCTTAATTTTCAAACCCATGTGTATTTCAAGGGAAATTTAATCCATGTGTTTCTGATTCATTTACACTTAGCTCATCAAAATGTGGTTTCATAAGACCCATTTGATGTCTAAGAAGCCTTGTGAGGTTTTTTTTTTACAAGCTTTTTTTCTTTGAACCAGGAAGTTACATTTTGCCAAGAGTCAATGGAACTTCAACCAGAAAAGAATCAGTTTTGTTTGGGATCTTGGAATCCTCAAAGTTGGTGGGAGCTAATGAGCCAGGAGGGGAGGGGAGGAGAAGCTGATTCAGAGAGCAGGAACCTTCCCATTTCTAATATGTTATCTGTTCAGATAACTTGAAAATCTAATTTTCTCTCAGTTTATAGTAGAAAATTCATCTTCAATTTTTGAAAATCTTGTGGAAAACATGAGGATGAATTTTATTACAGGGTCCAATGCTGTCATATGATCTGATAATCATCCACTAGTGAGTCTGTGGGTGATGAGTATCAGAGCAGTAATGACATACTTATCTTAGAGGTAATTATTAATAAGTGACTCACAAACGTGTTTAGATTGGCCATTTTTTTAATATTTAAAAAAGCTTCCTCTGCCTGGTTGTTGTCGCTCTGTGCACAACACTACTGGTTATTTAAGAAACAAGACAAATAAGACTCAGTGAATGTGCTGATTCAGGTGCACACAATCCCCTATCTCATTGCTGGTGTTGCTAAAGAGCATCTGGGGTAAGGAAACATGCATCCGGTCCATCCGTCAAGAGTCCATGAGAAAGCCAACAATGTTTGCACCTGCAGGATGAATTACATCTTTGGTGAGTGTGGGAAGCTACATAATGAGACAGCTGAGTGGCTGACATTTCTTTTTTCTTGCTCCTTCTGTACCTTCTTTTTGCACTACCTTCATTTTTCCCACTTCCTCTCCCTTTTCCCCACCTTTATACAATCACCACCAATAATGGAGCAAATGTGGCACATCCATCCGAGGATGGGTTGACATGGTTTACACATTGCTTTCATTTGGTTGTTCTTTGGATGAATTCTTCCTTGAGAACAAGATAATGAAAACCATACGGTCATTGAGCACACAATCTGCCTTCACTTTGGCTGTTCCCTCGCAGCCCGTTTCATTTTATAAAGCCTGGTCCCTGAGTTTACGCCAGTAGAAGATCCCAAGCAGGTGGAATCCTGCCCCCTATGGGCTTGCAGAATTCAGCAAACACTGTCAGTTTAGCTCTTGCCTGTCACCCATACATCAGAGAACTTATTTGAATGGAACGTCTCTTGCTAGTCTGGTAAAGGTTTAGAAACTTGGCCTTCTAAGTATTCATGTAAGTTCTGTTCTGGGACCTTCATTGTAGGAACTGAAAATGAAAGAACCAAAATAGATATCAACAGATAATTAAAAGAACGTTTGGAAGTTTTTTACCTCATGCAGACCTCAAACTCTGAACCACTACTGCCTAAAGGAAATAAATACTGTGTTACGGTGAGTGAAGGTAAAGGTGTACTTTATTTCTTGGATGAGTTTTGACAGTGTAAAACAAAATGATAAGTTTTTAACTATGGCAGCAAGTTCAGACAACAGGTGTGAGGGAAAAGAATTATTCATTGATTCAAAGTCCCATACAAGTGAGTGAAATGGCTAAAAGCAATAAAATTACAGATGAGGTCTTTGGAATTTAAACAAAAGAAGTTTATTTTCACTTTCTAATTTGTAGCTTGCTTTTATAGACACCAAAGAAACATCACAGAAATATTAAATTATTCTCTGAAAATACAAAGGTAAAAACTATTGAGGTTTAAGATAGAAGATATTTTCTCTTAAAATTGGCTATGATACTTCTACACTGATAGAACTTATGAAAATAGCCAATCTATTATGGCTAATTTAATTTTCTTTCCCAAAGATACATAATTCAGAATAAAAACTGTAATCAATGCCCAAAACACAAATCTCATACATCTTGCTAATGCTGGAGAAATAGTGTCAAGTTCTTTTTCAGTACAAATATATGCAGTACTTTTACTATGTTTTGTTTTTAATTCTCAGAAATCCTTATTATTAATCAAGCAAAACATGCTTTTTATAATATAGAATTATCCTTCCTCTGTAAGAGTAGAAGCAAAGTAATTCAAAGTAAAATATGAAAAGTGCTATAATTTAGTAAGAGATGGAAAGAAATTTAGAATAATTTTGTTCAAACTCATAATTTTATGATTAAAGAAACAAAAATCCAGAGTGTTTAGGAGTTTGTTCAAAGTTCAAAACCTGGAATCTCTAAGGTTGGATATCAGAAGTCAGCTCTAAATACAAGTTCAGTGCTATTTTAACAATCAATAAAATTTCTAAGAGCAATATATTCCTGAGATGGAACACATCAGAAAAGACTATAGGGATTCTTTGAATTTGGAAAGTTCTCACTAGGTAGAAATTCCAATAAATAGAACAGATTAAAATGGAACTCATTCACTGAGGTGGAGTTGGAAACCCTAGGGTCTCATTTGTTAGCTCCTCTCACCCACTCCTTCTGAGGGCCCTCTGAATACCTTGTAAAAACTCCAAGAGTTTCTTAGGACACTGTCTTAAAACCACGAATAATATTCCCAGTTGTGGTGAGTAGACTCAAAAGTGACCCCAATGACCCTACAAAGTACCACAGACTGGGTGGCTGAAACAACAGACATTTATTTTCTCATAAGTCTGGAGGTTAGAAGTTTGAGATCAAGGTGTCAGCAGGGTTGGCTTCTGAGGCCTCTCTCCTTGGCTTGTTGATGGCCATCTCCTCTCTGTGTCTTCACATGGTCTTCTTTCTGCACTTGTCTGTCTCTTAATTTCTTCTTGTAAGAACACCCATCATTGCATTAGGGCCTGCCCTAGTGACCCCATTTTAACTTAATTATCTGTTTAAAGACTTTATGTCTGAGTTTAATTAAGCTAATACAACAAAATACCTTAGACTGGGTAATTTATAAACATCAGAAACTTATTGCTCATAATTCTAGACACTGGGAAGTCCAAAATGAAGGCACCAGCAGAGTCAGTGTCTGGTGATGGCTCACTCTGCTTCAAAGATGATGCCTTCTCAAGTGTCCTCACAAGGTGAAAGGGTGAGGCATCTCTCTGGGGTCTCTTTTATCAGGACAGCAATCTCATTCACAACAGCAGAGCCCTCATGACCTAATCATCTCCCAAAGGTCCCACCCCCTAATATCATCACCTTGGTGAGTAGGTTTCAATATATGAATGTTGTGGGTATGCAAACATTCAGACGATAGTACCTTATTTCTAAATACAGTCACATTCTGAGGTACAGTGGGCTTTGACATATAAATTTGTGGGTTGTGGGGAAGCGGGCATTTTTCAGCTCCTAACACTCACCTTTCTATATTATCCCTTTGTATCATACCCTCCCCTTGGGTGGGAAATTTGACTTGATTCTAATCTATAGAATATGACAAAAGTGATAGGAGTCACTTTATCACTTCATGATTATGTCACAGATAAAATAACCTGTCTTGTTCTAGAGATTTTCTGTCTCTCTTATTGACTTTGAAAAAGTGAAGTGGCCATGTTAGGAGGCCCAGATGGTAAGGAGCTGAGGGAGGCCTCCAGGAAATGGCCAGCAAGAAGCCGGCTCCCTCAGCCTTGTAGCTACAAGAAAATGAATTCTGCCAGCAATCTGAGTGAACTTGGAAGCTGATTCTTCCTCTGTCAAGCCTCCAGATGAGAATCTCAGTCACAGCCAACACCTTGACTGCAGTCCTTAGCAGAGGACTCTGCCAAGCTGTGCCAGGACTCCTGACCTGCAGAAATTGTGAGGTAAGACATATGCATTGTTTTAGGACACTAAGGTTGTGATAATTTGTTACTAGTATGGAAAACTAATACCTAAACTCTCAGAGTGGTTTTGGAACCAGGCTGTGGGTGCAGGCAGGGGAAATTTTGAGAAACACGATAGAAAATGCCTAGATAGGGCTGGGTGCAGTGGCTCACGACTGTAATCCCAGCACTTTAGGAGGCGGAGGTGGGCGGATTGCCTGAGCTCAGGAATTCGAGACCAGCCTGACCAACCCAGTGAAACCCCGTTTCTACTAAAATACAAAAAATTAGCTGGGAGTGGCAGTGTGCGCCTCTAGTCCCAGCTACTCGGGAGGCTGCAGCAGGAGAATTGCTTGAACCCTGGAGGCGGAGGTTGCAGTGAGCCGAGATTGCACCACTGCACTCCAGCCTGGGAGACAGAGCAAGACTCTGTCTCAAAAAAAAAAAAAAAAAAAAAGATAATAATAATAAAATAAATAATAAATAAAAATAAAAAAATAAAGTAAAAAGAAAATGCCTAGTCTTGATAAGATTGTTAGCAGAAACCTGGATATTAAGGACACTGTCAATGAGAGCTGAAAAATGAAGTGATGAGCATGTTATTGAAAATTGGAGGAAGAAGGATCTTTGTCATAGAGTGGCAGAAAAATTAGCAAAATTGTCTCCTACGGTTACACGGAAAGCAGAACTTGTTAGTGATGCATGTGGTCATATAGCTGATTTCCAAGCTAAGTGTTGAAGGTGCTGCCTTGTTTATTCTTGCTGATTATAGTAAAATGTGAGAGAAGAGAGATAAATTGAGGACAGAACTACTAAAAAAAGGAACCAGGACTTGATGATTTTGAAAATTCTCAGTCTCTCCAGATGGCAAAAAAAAAAAAAAAAAAAAAATTAAAATTAAGGGATTTGCTGTCAAGAAAGCTTGCTCTGGAGAGAAAGCAGAGGATGTGACTCTACAGTCTTTTACTAAAGCCTCGGAAAGATTAAAAGGTTAGGGTATTCAGTAACGCAAAGGGCTCTTTCAAGAGATTAAGGCTGTGCCTCACAGATTCTCCCAGTCAAACCGTAAAGGTTCCACTGAGTAAATGGTGGTGTGCTTTAGTCATTTTAGCAGGATGCCAAAGAAGAGAAGGGATTTACTCAAAAAGATCTGTGGGCCTGGCTTTTGTCTAATGGAATGAACCCCTTTAAAATCCACAGGAGACCCACAAAGTACTTAAGATAATTGTTTCAATGAAGGTGCTACCAGCTTGGACTAAAAAGGACAGAGTACATGTGAAAGGAGGCTGTCAAACTCCCAAAATTCTACTGGCAGGAAATACTGATAAAACTACTCAGCTGCTACCTTTTATGAAAAAGGAAGGGTGACTCAGAAAGCAGAACCAAGAACTAAGAAGGCGGAGCCTAGAGCCGCATGGAATTATCCTTATGTCTTGAAACCTCTTCCAGAAATCAAACCTTTGTCTGGCTGGATATCACGGCTGCCATGGAGCAGTGACTTCCTTTTATCTTTCATTTCCCCCCTTTTTGAACTGGACTGTCTATAGATGTTATTTTTGGTCTGTCCCACGAATTTATATTGAGTTTGTTGAAGGCAGATAACTTGTGTCTTTAGTTTCACAGGATCACAGATGGAGAGGAATCGTGCCTCAGGAGCTAGCTATACTTAACAGATTATCGCCAGAAACCTCATTTTTACCTAGACCTGATTTAAATGATGAGATTTTGAATGTTGAGCTGGTTCTATAATGGGATGAGACTCAGGAAATTTGGGAGGGGGTGAATTTATTTTGCATGTGAGAGAGACATTAATCGTTGGTGGCTGGAGAGTAGACTGCAGTAGACAGAAGCTAAAATGGCCCTGAAGGTCTTCACTTTCATGCCCCTGTATAATCCCTTCCCTTAGAGTGTGGGTAGGGCCTGTAATTTGCTTCTAATTAATAGAATATATACAAGGTTATAGAACATCACTCCCAAGATAATGTTACATTATATAGGAACTGTCTTGCTGGAAATCTCTCTATGATGCTGATTTTGCATAAACACGCTGCCATGAGTCTTAGAGTCACATGAAAATGAATTCTTTCAACATCTTCAATCAAGTTCTACGTGGGCCTGTCCTCAGGCAAGCCTCTAGATTAGAAATACCTGTTTGTTTGTTAATCTCTTTTTGTGTCCTCTCACCTATACATGGACATGTTGTCTTCAAGGTCAAGAGTTTGTAAGCTTCTGAAATTAGAGGTTATGGCAGTCATCTCTACTGTCTCCTGACACTTCCTGGGGTAGGACTGGTACTCAGATGCATGAGTAAATGAAAGTCAGGGTTAACTTCTTCAAAAACCCAAATCTTTTTTCTCTACTAAGCAAGTTAGTTTATTCTTTACACTGGCTTTTTTCAAGCTTATAAGATGGGTGCCCTAGATCCAGATATACAATAAAGATAAAATGATGTAGAGCAGAAAATGAGAAACTATTTCTTTTTACTGTTTCTTTTTATCAGTAAGGAAACATTTCCCAGAGACCCCTAAGATAATCCTTTCATATATCTCATTGGCCAGTCCTGGGTCACATGCCCACCATATAATTATTCCCTGGCAAGCAGACTGATAAAACAATCGCAACCTGCTAAGACCAGCTATGATTTTTCTGAGTTGCTGGGGAAGAAGTGGACACACGTTAACAAAATTTAGATCTAACAACATGAGGAAAAAGGGGAATTTGCTGTTGCTTGGACAAACAATAGTATCTTCTTCAAGAACATAGCACAATTTTACAAATAATTGTATTATAAAATCACTGAAAAATCCATAAATATTTATTGAGCAACTCCTATGGGTAGTATTCTGGGAGCTAGAGGTGCAATAGTGAAAAGTAGAGTTTCTTTTTCCTACTTCAAATAAGTAATGTCACATGCTGATAGTATAAAAGATAAAATTCATAGTGGTAAAGAGTGACTTGGTGAGGGTGTGGCAGGGCTGTTTTATGTACCCTGGCTATGTGTACATCCATGGAAGAATTGCAGGTAACACAACTGACCTGAATTCACACTTAACTAAATAAAGAGATACCCCATTTTGCCCCTGTGGCCAATCCCTTGTTACACTAGTTCTGAATCTCTCTTTCTTTCCCCGTATCTCTAGCCTTTTTTGGCCACTTTGCATAAGGACTTAAACATACCAAAGTTCTCTTTCAAAGTTTCATTATTTTGAAAATGAATAAATAATAGCAGCGCCACCTTATAAAGTTCCACTGTCTGTGCACTGCACAACTCCAGAGACAGCCAGACACAGACTATGCTGTAAGTAGTTGTAGCGTGGTGTCCCTGAACACTTGTCTCCATCCACCTCAGATCTCTGTTCTAGCTACAGCCTTATCTCTCTGTTCTCCCCCTCACTGTAAAAACTCTTTAAAATAATTCTCTGCCCTGGTTGCCTTTTCATTTTCTTCTTCTATTTATTTCTAAAGTCACTGCAATCTGGCTCCCACTCTACCAGGCCTGCAGCATCAACAATGACATCTTTTTACTCAACCAAAGCCTCTTTTTAGTTGACATTTGTTTGACATTTTGACAGCCTTGGATTCTCTTTCTCGAAATATTCCCTTCCCTTTTCACATTCTCCTAAGTTCATTCAACCTCGCTGACTCTTCCCTCTCAGTCTTTATGCGGATTCTTACAATTCTGTGCTGCTCTATATTCTGCGTTAGGCTACCTTCTCTTCTCACTCATAAGATGCAGATAGATCAATAGAGACTTGGACAACCAAAATCCTGTTGGCCATTTTGTATTGGTATAAAGTTATGGGCATCTTTTGGATATTTTGATGCATCTAAACCATGTACAGGTATAATCCAATTGTAGACTTTGATGTTATGTTTTTGAAATGAGATAGATATAGCTCTATGTACCAACCAAGGGATATCTCACCTAAAACACTGTGATATGTTTTCTACCTGATACGTATTAGGTGTTCAATAAGTAATTGTTGAATACATTAATGAATATAATTTTTAAAGGAAGAGTAAATATAAAATCATGGTAACAAATTCTAAAAGATAGATATATAAAATAAAATGTCTATGAAGTGTGACTCAATGATTTATATTCCACTCAAATATTTAATTAAGTTTGGAAGACTAAAATTTTATATCCAATATGATACAGATTATTTATCTGGTTCAGACTTGAGGTCAAAGGCCAAATACTTTTGGTATTTTGTGGCATGTCCATAGTCACAATAAGAAGAAGGAAAATGTAAAAGCAAATAAAGTAGGGGGGTTTGATTATCTGGGCATATGAATATAACATTTTAAGTCAATATAAGATACAAATTACTTAAGGATAAATGTAGATTATTTGGTTTATGATTTATGAGTGAGAATGATAATTCAAATTTACTAAATATCAAAAAATATGAAACTGAAGAAATTACATTCTTATAGTGTTTTAGTATAAAGAAGAAGAAAAATGATTCAGACTTCTAAACTTCCAGCCAAGCTTCCCAAGGGTCAGTTAGACATTTTTATTAAAAGGAAAAAAATACAATATAATAAATCCATTATTCTTTCATTTTGCAAAATGTCAAACTCCATGTGATCCTTTTCATTTCTCTGGGTGTTCTAAACAGATCGTATTTAGAGATGGAGCTAATACACAGCATGGCAAGTATAGATCAGAATATGCGTAAAAGGCATTACAACTTGCACACACACCCCCCCCACACACACTCACACAGAGTATCAAAAACCCTTTAATCTGACAGATGTAATAAAGCAAAAGTTCTCTGTTGAATTTCCCCTAACATCTATTTATGACCCACTTTTGTCTCATGAAAATGATTTTTTTGTTTAAAGGATATGGACATCATGATGCATCTATGCTACTCTTTCACCTCCTGGAGCTGAGTAAAGGTCATGAACAGTGAACTACTTATTTCCTGAGTAGCCAAATTGGTATTACTTTCTCAAGTTGTTTATGGGAATAAGACAAGATGATGGCAAGATTGGATAATTTCGTACGAAACATGCAGTTTCCTTTCTCTCCCTCTCTGTTTGCCCAATTCTGAAAGTCACTTATTTAATTTCACCCTAACATTTGAGAATTTGAGCAGTTATTAGATGCAGGAAGTAGACTAATCAAATGTATGTGTTTAAAAGCAAATAAACTTTATTCCACCTCTGTAGAAGATAAAGCTAATGACTTATATGTGCAAAAGCCGTTTTTTCTTCTTTGCTTATCAAAAACCAGATGGACTTCCTGTTCTATCATTCTTTAAGTCTACCTAGAGTGGTCTTAAGGTGAAATGCCTACATATTAAACCATAATCAATCATTGTACACACACAAATTACTTTCTGTCCTCCCCTTTCCTTGTCATCGTGGTCCAAAGCAGGTTTTTGAGACAGAGTACATTCATCTGAGCTGTTAGCTGCTTCACGCCACTGCATCCTTGTGTATGATCTGCCTGGTCCCAGACCCCTGGAGAAAATTTGTGCGTGCATACTGTATGTGAACTTTAGATAAATAAATAAACACGCGAAACAGCTTCCAGATAATTGAAAGCGAATGAAGGAGGGAGCAAAAAGAAAACAATTTCTCTGGGGGTAAGCAGCTAAGGTGGCAAGTATGATTAAAATCCATATGATTTATGGGTAGGTGGATTACTAACATGACAACCCTGTTAGTGTTTGTTTGTTTGGGAGCATTTGACAATAAAGTTTTCTTGTTGTTGTTGTGCTTGCTGTGGGTTTTGCTCCGGACGTAGCCACTCAGGAATTCCTAGTGCCTGACTGAGCAGTAATTTAGCAAGCTCTCTTGTGCTCTTTTCCTGTCAGCATTAACATGTCAATTCATTTTAATAGTCTGGGCATGCTCAGTGGGCATGCATTTTCTCAGTAGGTATCCCATGAGCCCACCCCGTGGTGCAGAAATGTGTTATATCTTGTTTCAGACCTCAGAGACTTCAGCAGGTTTATTTTCATTATGGCCAAGTGTATTTGTTAAAACAAAGCCAAAATAATGTATAAAATCAAGACCCTAACAAATGAAATAGGTTATGTATATTTGATTGGTAATTTAAGCTCTTTCAAAGATTAGGTTGTACCATATTTCGTTACACAAAATTATTACCATAGTGGAGCTTAAAAAAATGTGTGCTGTTACTGCCTCTAGTTTTTGGAAGTTAAATGATACTCTGTCACAATGGGAGTTTTCTGTAATCATGATTAATAGTTGAAGTGGCTTTTATATTAAAGGAGAATTTGCTCACCATCTTTCTCATTAAAGTATTTTCAAATGGATTTTTATCTAATGTTCTATCCATAAGTAAATGAATAAATGAAATAAGTAAATAAGTACATAAATAAATAAACACTCAAATCAAACTACCAATTAGGAGTATTGGTGGTTCATAAATCTGTCTCTCAATTGTCACACTAGGTCTCAGTTTACATCCAAAATTTAGATGTGTTAGGGAATACCTTGTCAGACAGAAAGGAAGTAAAAGAAGAAAAGACAGAGAAGGAACCTAAATTTCACAACCAAAACAAAATTTGGTTCAAGATCACAGAAGGGTTGACAATTTATGCCATGTATACAAATTACTGCTTTAAAAAAGCAAGCTTTTGAGGGTGTACTTTAAAGCAGCTTAATAAAGTATGTTACATTGTTGACACATTTGGGATCTCAGAATTTCTAAAATGGCTGAGTAGTTCTGTAATATCACAAGTAAAGGTAAAAGTTTAGAGAAAGGTATCAGAGTTGTGAATTACATCAGCTTTTCCTTTGACTGCTCCATTTTCTTTTTTCCTTTTCATCTATTTTTTTTAAAACCTTTAGTGACGAGCTTTGTCTATTTGCTTATGTTGACTGTGTATAGGCTCATAAAATTTTTCTGCCCTACACAGTTGTTGGAAATGATCAGGCATTTGTGATTCATTATATGATAGGGCACAATTCTGGTTAAAATTTAGCATTTGATGGAATGATATCTTATACCTCAAGTATACACTTGTATCCCACTAAACATTCTTTAGAATAATTTTAAATGGATTTTTTTCTAAATTATTTCATACATAGAACATTTTATAAATTCTTGGCACAAACTGTTAGAATACCCTACAGCATCATAGTTTTTGTTTTACCTCCTTGTAGCTTTAATCATTTGTATTTACTAGTTATCTATTGGTAAGAGTTCTCTCTTAATGCTTTAAATCATCAGAGATTGGAAATATAGACCTGAGATATGTAAGTAGTAGGAACTTAGTCCTAAATAATTTTGATAATATTTTAACTAATATCATCATTCATAGTCAGAAAGTTACAATAACAGTGCTTTTAAAGGTCTAAAAATATTCACTGACCTCAGGAAGTAGCTTCTCGTGAATGCTTATTCAGGTCAGGGAAAATGTTTTCCATACTCTGTATCTAAAGGGTAAAGTGGAAAGATAGAGGATAATAGGAAGGGATACAGAAGAGATTAGATGGGTGTGAAGGCAGAGGTCAGAAAAGATAGAGTGGCTCCCCTTCCTGACAAGATATCCTGTGGGTTTTCTCTCACTTTGCCCAGTTCAGCAACCTCTGGAGCCTTCCAGCCTCTCCTCATCTGACTCTGCACAGGAGCATATCTCTGGGCGCGCACCTATCCGTATGCCTGCACATTCACCTGAAGGGGAGTAGAGAATGGAGAAATGAAGGGGCAAAAAGTCTTGTCTTTTGAATCTCAAATTACACTACCCTTGAGATTCTTCTGCAGTTTGCACATTGGGAAAAATTGAGTAGCCTTTATTCTTTTTGCTGAAATGAAAAATAATACTTTTGTCCTAAAATAGTGAATATATCTTAATTCATGAAAACTTTGCTCATGTAAAATACAGCAGAAAAAAAGCGCTTCATCTATAAAGTGCTTTCAGATCTTCAGTGAGAAGTACTCTATTTTTATGATCTAGTCTCCTTACACATTCATTAATATTATTATGGGAAAATAATTATCATTTTCATAAAACAAATTATAGAATATATTCTGTCATCTACCCTATGTGTTCAATATACAATGAATTACCTGCCAGCAATATTTTTTCTGGCTTGAGTTTCTACTCAGATATAGCACTTTCAATGTTTTCTTAAATGATATTTTTGCATAGTATGATTTACATAATCTGTGATTAATAATGTTTATTAATAGAACACCAAATCTCTCTCTCTTGTCTCTCTGACATACACATAAACTCACACACACAATATACCCACAAACACACACAAACGATACACACATACACACTCTCTCTCTCCCTTCAGGGCTCATTCCTATCTTATAAGGATTATTTTTAGGGCATTCCAATGTAATGTTTCAAATTTGTATTCTAGACTCCTTGTTCTTCTCTTGCAGATAAAGGAGAGTTCCAAGAACAATTATGGAAGTCTTTTTTACTTAAATATTAAAACAATAGAAAAAGAATTAGATGTGAAATATTCAGGACAATTTCTTGGAGTTCTGAATGAATCCTCCTAACATTCACAGTGTTTACATAATTTGTGCATGACTAGAATAATGGAAGCTATAGAGAATATCACATTTTAATCAATTTTTGGAATTATTTTGAATAGCAATTTAACTTTAGAACTAATAAAAATTCAGCCCATAAATGTTCAGTGGCCAAAATATACTACCTAATCATTTGCTTTTTATGGAGGTAGGGGTGGGAATGGTAAAATTATTATTTCCTTTAAATATCTTTGTCAATTTCTTTTAATCTTTGGATTTATGGCTAGCTTTTTACAGTGAATCTACTTTTCGAAGAATTACTTATTCCTGAAAAACTTTATAAAGGCATCCAACATGATTCATTTTCATAGTATTTATACCAAACGTGTAAATCAAGTACCAATGATAGTAGCATCTTTGTAGTTCTTCTTAAATATGGATGAAAGATGAGTTTTCTTCCAAGGTACAAAACATCATTATGGGCTCAGGTGGTTAAAATCAACATGAAAAATACATGCTGCATTTTCTTCCCTTAAATGCGATAATGTAATCAGATTTCAAGTCATCCTACCTACCTCACTTACAGCTTTATGGAGATTAATTAGTTTTTAGATCCGCGTCACATGATCTTTTCTGACTGTCATTTAGCTGGCTGACTAGACCTGTAAGCTGTCTCCTGCCCCAAAGGAGAGATTAAATTGTAGTATTGTTTGTCTTCATTCTTTGATTTAAAGGTGGATTTTTAAAGTTATAGTTTAATTATATTTTGCTTTAATTAGAAATATATTGTAAACTTATTTGTTAGGAAGGTAAATATTTAAATAAATAAGTAAAATGAGGTGTTTCCCCTAGTTTGCTAAAAAGACTGTTACTATACTGACACCTACAAGCTAATTTTTAAAATTATTTATGATATAGATGCTACATTCATTAAAATGAATTTCCTACAATAAAGCTTTATTGCAGAGGAGTTTACACAGGTGCCCCAAGTTAAGATCACTGGTAATTGGTGGTTCAAGGACAAGTTTTCAAGATCAAAATGAATGTGGAATTAAAAAAGATCTGGAAATTTACTAACAAATAAAAAAGGGTATAATTTGTTTCAGTGGCATGATTTCTGTTAAAAAAACATAAAAACAGAAACAAAAGACAATAAAAAACAATTATGAAATTGCTGATTCTTAATAACATATTTTCTATAATAACTGTTACCATTTATTTCTCTGACTGAGAATTGCTGACTGAGCTAAGGATTAAAACTGAAAAACCACAGTGTTAGTGTTTATGTTAATCTATTTGGCTATAGATTCTCAATCGGGAGAAAAACAAAAGAAGAAAACATTGATAAACTACTTCAATCTGCTTTACAATATGTGATTAAAGAAAGAAAAGAAACCTTGTCTGCTACAGTTGTTCAAACACTGATATTTCTAGCTGGGGTCCTAATTAAGGTGTAATGAGAGATTTGAAGTGCACTAAATTCCCTTCATTCATGTCACTAAACCAGCGAACCACAACTACACGTAGAATTTCAGGGAGACATAGGACCCAGTGAATTAGTTATCATATGACTCCTGAGCAGTTGGTTCAGAGCTGGAGCCACTGGGGCATAGATCCACGGTGAACGTGTGACTGCTTGGCTGCTATTTGACTGCAGCTTTCCGTTCATGGATACTTAACAATAAACAGTCACTCCACCTAGGAGAGAACTTGATTCCACAAACACGTGGAATTTCCTGGCTCTTGAATGAAGACCCCATAGGATTTTCACTGCTCAGGTGTTACTGGATGCAATGCTGATTCAGGAACCGAAATAGATTATCTGTTTCCCTTGCCTGTGTAGTTGGATCATTGCCCTTGGCAGTAACCCCAGACTCCTGCAAATGATGAAGACATCCCTGTATGCCTATGTAGAAAATAGGGCCAACATAGATGCCATTAGAGAGGTTCAACTGAGCTTATGCTGGGAAAATTGTGGCATCCATACCTTGCATAAGGAGGGAATGTTGAGAACACCAGAATAGGTTGAAGCCCATTCCCTTGAATGGGAATCACTGGGTTGTTCAAAATCTCACTGATAACAGTATTCCCTGGCTCTTTTTCCTTCCAACACACTGTTCATCAACTGGTGCTTCCTGGCTGACTTTGGCAATGAGAAAGTAATCACTTGACTCTCTGCCTACCTTCAAAGGTTCTTTAATAATTAGTGCAGAGATAAATTATATGAAAGAATTCAATACTCATCCTTGAGCATTTGTATAAATCATAGATTTGGTAAGCTTTATATTCATTTTCTTTATAATGACCTTTGGAGAATAAACTCCACTTCAAATTCTCAATTTGTAACGAACAAAAACCCAAGGCATGAGATGAGTAACAGGATAACCAAAATCTTCTATATGGATCCCATCAGTCTCTTGGTTTCTCTTGGGAAATGTGTCACTTATGTTTGGGGTTCATTGCCAGAAAGCATCAATTCCATACCCCATGGCATTCTTTTAGCCTTGTGCAGAGATTTTGTGCATACCATTACCCTATGTTTAGTTAAGAATGATAGAAAAAATTTTCTCTCATTCCAAGGTAAATAATACACTTCTAATTGGTTTTACAACTTTAGAGTTATAACTGCATAATTAGGTTCTTTATTGGCATTTGGGAGTTGCCCCTCTTTACATCCACAAAACAAGCCAATTCCAGTGCTGGGCGGGGGTAGACGGTAAGCACCCTCCCCTCATACGCAGAAATTATCATAAATAAACAAATGCCTGAATATATCCATTTCTGTCACCAGTAGGCAGCATTCCAAGCCAGGCATGTTGATCCTGGGTTTCTGTTCCATTGATAAAAGGGAATATGCCATTTTTGTTCCAGCCCAGAGCTGTCCAATGTGCCCTTGTAAGGCAAGTTTCCATGTTAAGTGAATAAGGATCATTGTTTCCTTTGTAATGAGCCTCCCCCTCCTTTGGCTCTCAGTGAAAGGCTGCCACCACACTGGCTAAGAAATAGTTCTGTTTAACCGCCAAGTGTCTGCTGAACACAGTGCGGTAATGGGAATGATTTTCTTATCCATCATTACATGACTGGCACGTGAATAATTTTGCCCACCAGGTCATCATGTCACATCAGCCATGGCAACTTGGCTCAGTCAAATGTAAAAACTATATTACTCCCACAAAATGATGATTTTCATAAGGAAAGTAAAGAACATTCTTTATTTCTACTTCCGTCCCTTTCTATATATTGAAGATACTCATTTCAAAGATACCCTGGTTAAGAAAAGCCAACAAAGTACATTGACTAAATTCATATTATAATTTAGAATACATATGTTTTCAAGTGGTACGTCTGTTTTGTACCTGTTTCTGGCTGGCATAGCCAAACTAAGGATCTAGACATTAATAATAGATCCAGTTCACTAATATTTATTGCTCCAAATCCAATCTATGTTAGCATGTCAGCCCTGTATCAAAGCAGAAGACAGCAGTATTTATGATTATTAGTACAATATTGAATCATCCTGAACCAATTACTGATCCAATTACTGTGTCATTATTATCTTCTGAATAGGGCTTGATTTGTCTGTGATAAATATGATGCAATTAAACCACCTTTTTACATAATAAAACACTGCAGGTGTTTATTCTTAAGAGTTCACAGATACTAACAACCAATAGATTTAATTAAAAAAAATCCTTGATAAAATGTGAATTTCATTAAATTATTCTAACTTTAATATATATTTAAAGTGTATCTTATTGAGTGATACAATTGTATAATCTTTTGTCTGGCTATTGTTTAGAAACTATACTGTCAAACCAAACAAAAATTAACAGGGTCGTTTAATATTCTGATTTAAAATGTCATTTGTTCAAAGCATACAAACATTAACTGAATTACAAAAAATAAGTTTCTGAAAGTAGGTACATTACAAAAAGACTGATAATTACAAAAATTATATGTATACAATTTTAAAATATTTTTGTCACTACATATTTTAAGAGCCCATATTGTTTGAATAATCCATGCTTCAAGCAATCTGAGCGTTAATAACTCTAAAAATTATCATAAAAACAAAAATAACAGAGAGCAATGTTTAGTTAGTATTGTGTTTAACTTTAAAGATAACCCAGGAAATTGCTTTAGTTCTTGATATATGTCTTCTCTTTACCTCCTCCACCCCCAAATTTAAAATCAACATTATAATTAAAGGACTGGAAAGGAATAATAAGTATTAGTTTTATACTTTTTATTTTACAAAAAATATCTTGAATATTGTAATAATCAATCTGTTTGATTATTATATTTTAAAGCCCCAAAATTCAAGTTAAATTGGAGATTTTTTAAAGAGATAAACAACATTGACTAGTCAGCTTTCTGAGACATTAACATAAATACAAATAAATTTTATGATTTTATAAAAATGTTTTATTAAAAATAGATTCCTAAACAAACTGACTTTAACAGTTTCAATTTATTGTCACATGGAACTATTACAATATTTCTATTCTGCATTTTTATTGATATCTTTTAGGGAAAATAAATTCGATGTAAATCTTAATCTACCACTCAGGCTAGTATTTGTTTAACTAATTTCACTCAGCATTGAAACAGTGGTTGGACACCAACACCTTTCATAATGTTTTTTGTAGGTGTGGCTATATAACACCTATCAGCATTCACTGACAATTATTGCAGTCGGCCAAGGATTTCAAAGTGGTTGATAACATATAGCATTTATCACACACCTTGCTGTTGGCCTGTCCAGGTAATTAAGGAAAGTTTGTTTCGCTTTAAGGCTGTAACTGTAAATACAAATTACAGTTTTTATCTGTTTTCATTCTCTCTCTCTCTCCTTTTTCTCTCTCCTCCTCTCTTATTCTCTCTCTTTCTTTCTCCTTTCTCTCTCTCTCCCTCTCTCCCTTTTCAATGAGTTCTGAATAGGAAGGACTGTCTTTTTCTTTTCTTTCTTTCTTTTATTATTATTATTATTATTATTATTTTTTTTTTGAGATGGAGTTTTGCTCTTGTTGCTCAGGCTGGAGTACAATGGCATGATCTCGGCTTACCACAACCTCTGCCTCCCGGTTTCAAGTGATTCTCCTTCCTCAGCCTCCCCAGTAGCTGAGATTACAGGCATGCACCACCATGCCTGGCTAATTTTTTATATTTTTAGTAGAGACGGGATTTCTCCATTTTGGTCAGGCTGGTCTCAAACTCCCGACCTCAGGTGATCTGCCTGCCTCAGCCTCCCAAAATGCTGAGATACAGGCATGAACCACCACGCCCTGCTGGACTTTCCATTTTTATTGCCAGCATTTCAAAAATTATAGATGTGTTCTTGTAGAAATCAATTGATAATTCTGAACACGTACCAACATGCAATTTTCTTCATATTTTTAAAAGGCAAGAATAAACTCAAATCCATTCCAAGTAGGTTAAGGAAAATGTACTCTGTTTTTTCATCCATGTTGTATACAGCAGGGGTGAGGGGAGGAGGCTATTGTGCTTCATGTAAAGGAGTAGTAAGGATGAAAATGAACATTTTCATTGATACAGACTAAAATTTACTCTCTTAACCACAGAAATTCAATATAAATTCAGAGTTTGTGAAAAATTGAAAATGGGTACTAGATTCCAGACAATATTTAATTTAAACTAAGTGTTAAAATAAAAGCAATAACACTGAGAATAAATTAATAAACTACAATTAATTATACTTACCATAAGTGGTTTGGGTTTGAAACACCTACTCTCTACACCGATGAAATAAAACCTGCATCCTGCAGCAGCTAAAGTAAGTTAAATGAAGATGCTTTTAACAAGGTTATTACTTAAGCAATGACAGGTTTACAGATTTTAGCACCACTGGGTTTTCACAGGAGCCACAGCAAGTGCTAAAATAACACACACCTTCAGGTTCATTAAATTCACCAGTGTGATGGAATAACTGATATTTTGCTATATTACTGTAGTCCTTCAAAGAACCATCTATAAATAAGATACACTAATAACAACTGTTTGTGCTGGTAAAACAATGAAATAATTCTTCTGAGTTTATCTGCAAGGGAAAAATTGTGTTTAAGCAAAACCATTCACATAGTTAGCTCTTGTCATTTGGATTTCTTTGGCGTCACATATTTATTTACTTAAAATAGGTGCATTCTGTAAAGGGTTTTGCCATGAGGCTGCACTCAGAAGGAAACTTGTAAAAAGGTGGTGTATATTAAAAGGAAATAAACTGAATCTCACCCCCAAATATTTACTTTATTGTCTGATGTTTACTAGGATATTTATGGAGGCTGTTTTATTTGAAGAACTTATAAAATTCTAATAACTGACAGAAACAGCAGCATCTCTGATAAATCCTTGACTGTAGTCTGCTGTGAGATGAGCCAAAAGCATAAATAGTGGGTTTCTAATAAATCAATGGAGTCTGGCCTTTGGAGACCTGGAAGACATATGGACAGTAATAGAGTATCTCAGGTTGTCTCATGAGTGATTCCATCTGGATGAAGTCTTGGTGTTATTCACAGCCTACTTCTCCCCTAAAACACCTTCAATCTTATCCACAGCCTCCATCTCAAATGTCAGACCACCTGGGATATGCAGCTGTCAGGCTGAAAGGGGAGCTGCCTGGGACTGGCCCCAGCCTGCTCATCAAGGAGACGCTGTCACTAGCCAGCGGGCAATGCTAGGTGCACAGGGGTGACAGCACTACCAAAAGCCAGGACATGCGCCAGGCTCTGGATCTAAGATTTTAAGGAAAATATAAAGAACTTAGCTGAAACTATGAATATCTCCACAATAGACCTGCCTCTGATGTGATATTCTCCTTCAAGATATTTACATTTTTCTTCTCAATATTCATGCACACATCTACATATTTTGATTATTAATAAGTAAAAAGTGTACAACATTCCTTACACAAGAGTATTTCTATATACTTCATAGCATTCTCATGTTTTTTGACATATGTTCTCTTACATTGGTGTTTATATTTTCTATTATTAAACAAATTTAGCTTGATCAGTACAAGTCCTCTGAGAGAAACATTTCTTTGTTATAACTGAGCTTGTTGGTTTCTTTTCTCTTCTCTTCTGCCTCCTGACCTCCTTCCAAGTGTGCTGATGTTTGTGGCGCACACTGAAGATAGCAGCACCCTCTTATAAATAGATAGCAGCACCCTATTATAGAGAGTCATTTTAGTCTGACAGATGAATAATAAGAATCCAGTACATTTCATATTTACTATTCTTGTCTTCCTTTTTTTTTTTTTTTTGAGATGGAGTATCACTCTGTTGCCCAGGCTGGAATGCAGTGGTGTGATCTCGGCTCACTGCAGTCTCTGCCCCCCGGGTTCCGGTGATTCTCCTGCCTCAGCCTCCTGGGTAGCTTGGATTACAGGTGCCCGCCATCACGCCCAGCTAATTTTTGTATTTTTAGTAGAGACGGGTTTTCACCATGTTGGCCCGGCTGGTCTCGAACTTCTGACCTCAGGTGATCTGCCTGCCTTGGCCCCCCAAAGTGCCAGGATTACAGGCGTGAGCCACCGCACCTGACCTCTCTTCTTCATTTTTGTAAACCCCCATTAAAAATTAACAGACACAAAATTTGGGATTGAATTATATTTCTGTAATTTTGAATTATTTCCTAGAAATACAGAAGGTCTCGGCCGGACGGGGTGACTCATGCCTGTAATCCCAGCACTTTGGGAGGCCAAGGCAGGCTGATCATGAGGTCAGGAGATTGAGACCATCATAGCTAACACGGTGAAACTCCATCTCTACTAAAAATACAAAAGTTAGCTGGGCATGGTGGCAGGCGCCTGTAATCCCAGCTACTTGGGCAAGACTCTGCCTCAAAAAAAAAAAAAAAGGAAAAAAGAAATACAGAGGGTCTCTTAACCCCACTGAAAATAGTCCTGGTTAATCAGAGTGTGATTGTAATTGGTTAATCACAATCACAAAGGATGGGTTCTCCAAGAGGGCAGATGCCATATCTACCTTAGTCTCATATATTTCTAGTTTTAGCAGTGGTTGTTGGCACTCTAAAATATTTCTCAAATGAATGAGTGAATTCGTATTTTTCCATCTTCCTATGTAGCAGAAGTTGTTTTCATGGATAATCAAAATTCACTGTGAGATTTTTGTCTTAAATTTTTTCCCTAAATTTCTTGCCCATGTACACTTGTTACCATGTTCATATTCCACTTTCAGTTTCTTTTCCAATATAATGTTGTGCTTAGTTCACGCTTTTTGCTTCTCTTTTCTAAGATTTAAATTCCTAGGCCTGAAATCCACTATATCTGACTTTAAGATAGTGTCTGATGGGTAAATAAGTTATTTGTTGGTTGGTTGTCTGTTTTTATGATAAATGAAGTATAATTTTTTTCAGACAGGCAACATGGCATAGTGGTTAAAAGCATGGAGTTGGATGGAAACAGTTTCAGAAGCAGTCCTGCAAGGTATGGCCAGCATGGTACTGGGCAGCACTGCAGGGTGTACTCAGGTTCTTCCTCACAAGACCATGGGTTAGGGGGTAGAATTCATGGGGATAAGTGTATGAGTACATAAAGCCAGGCGTGTCACGTCAGGCAGTGCTACCATTGAATGCCTGTTCTTTGCTCAACAACTTGCTCTGCAAATTATAATCCCCACTTGACTCCGAGAAAACTAAGTCATGGAAGAGTTATGTAATTTGCTTGATATCACATCAAGACGGGGTTGAAGTCTTCCAGTGTCTTTATTTATTCTTGCCAGTTGCTCAGCAGCCAACCTTCAGGCCTCTTTTTTGTTTCATACCCCTTATACAATTGGTCAGGAAAGATGACTGGCTGCCTTTTCAAAACAGGTCCAGAATCTGACACCTTCATTCCACCTCCACTGCTACCATCCCAGTCTCAGTCTCTATCATCTCTTGCCTGGAATTCTCTATCGCCCTCTTATCAGGTCTTTCTATTTTGATCCTTACTCCATACACTCTCCTGTCAACATAGCAGCCTGTATTAGTCTGTTCACACGCTGCTAATAAAGACATATCCAAGACTGAGTAATTTATACAGGAAAGAGGTTTAATTGACTCATGGTTCAGCATGGCTGGGGCGGCCTCAGAAAACTTACAATCATGTCAGAAGGGGAAGCAAACGTGTCCTTTTTTACAGAGCAGCAGGAGAGAGAAGAATGAGTGTCCAGCAAAGAGGGAAGCCCCTTATAAAACCATGAGATCTCATGAGAACTAACTCACTATCATGAGAACAGGAAGTGGGAAACTGCCTCATGATTCAATTACCTCCACCTGGTCCCTCCCAGGACATGTGGGGATTATGGGAACTACAATTCAAGATGAGATTCAGGTGGGATGCAGCCAAACCATATCACAGCCCAAGCAATCTTTTGAAAGTATATGACCTATCATGCTTTCTTCTGCTGAAAATCCCAGACTGAAACTTCATTTCACTGAAACTAAGAACCAAAGTTCTTGCAATGCCTAACAATTTCTTATACCAAGTGGCAGCATATTGTCTCCTGATCATGATTTAATAGCCCATGAGCTAAGGATGACATTGCATTTTTAAATGGTTGAAAAAGAATTTTGCAAATGTATGATATGTGAAAATTATATGAAATTTAACTTTCAGTGTCCATAAATAAAGTTAATTGGAACATAGCCACTCACATTCATTTGTGCATTATTACCCATGGCTACTTTCACACTACGTAGGCAATTGAATAGTAACTACAAACATCTTGTGTGTTGCAAAGCCTAAAACAGTTACTACTGGACTCTTCTCAGAAAAGTGTATTGAACTGTAACCTAAAATATCTGGTTCCTGTGACGTCTGTGACCTCATCTATTGCTCCCTTCCTCTCACTCTGCTGCAGCTGCCTTGGCTTTGTTGCTCCTGTTTTGGGGCCTTTGCACTAACTCTTCTCCCTAGATTGCCCTTTTCCTAGATCTCCACATTGCTAATTCTCTTTACTTCTTTCAGATGTCACCTGCTGAATGGGGTGACCTACACTGAGTATGTCATACTGTAATACACACCCTACACTTTATAGTCTCATTCCCTCCTAACTTGCTCTTCTTTTTCTCCTTTATTCATAGCACAACCTTCTAACAGATTATACAATTTGCTGACTTTTAACGTTAAATAAAATTTTCTTTTTTTGCTGTAAAGCAAATTCCCTGTTTTCTGGCTACCACTTCATCCCATGCTTCATGGGCTGCAATTTATGCTACTTGCATGAGTCTGGTGAGACAGAACAATCACATGACAAGTTAAGCAAAGCAACTTTATCACTCATCAATAGGCAGCAAGGGACTGTGGAAGCCTAGGATTCATGGCAGGCCGGTTTCCAGGGCTCAGGAAAGCTGCCTCATTTAATGGAATCTCATCTGTATATGCCCTACATCACACCACAGCTGAGGTACCCCAAAAGCAGTCCACCCTGGGCTTTCGACCTAGGGGATCAAATGACATGTGGCTAAAGCATGGAAGGATATCCTGTTCTAGGAGGGACAGGAATAGAGCCCCAGATGTTCTGGTCAGTTTTGCCTTATCTCAGGATGCAGCATTCTCAGCACATTCTATAGTTTTCCTTGAGAAAGACAAGTGAGAAATGGGGGAGAACTGGTTTGGTCCAAGGCCACTCAGATGACTGTCCTGTACTTGCTAGAATATAAATCCCATGAGGTCAGAAATTTTTGTCTGTTTTGTGCCCCAAAAGCAATTGCATTCAATACATATTACTTCACTGTTGAATGTGATACAGGTTGGACATCCCAAATCTGAAATTCTGAAACTTTTTGAGCGCTAACATGACACTCAATGGAAATGCTCAGTGGAGGGTTTTGGATTTTGGATTTTCAGATTTGGGACACTCAACTGGTAACTATAATGTAAATATTTCAAAATTTGCAAAAAAATATGATATATGAAATCCTAAATACTTCCATCTCAAGCATTTTGGATAAGGGATACTCAGCATGTATTATATTGCTTCTAACGAAATAAAGTATTTTAGTATTTGACCTTTGGTACCTCACTAGAGCTGCTATTTTGATTTATTATTTTTCCTCAAGGTCGTTAAACACAAAGAAAAATGTACTTCATTATGTAGTTACTGAGTTATTTAGTTATGGTATTATTAAACACCATTCTCACTGTCCCAAGAATAAACTCATCTACCCATTGCCTTACTCCAAAAAAGCAATTAAACAATGTTGAATTATTAAAAATACAAATGTGCCGATAATAAATGCCTATTATAATTTTGAGTTGTAGGCTGGGCATGGTGACTCATGCCTGTAATACCAGCACTTTGAGAGGCCAAGACAGGAGGATCACCTGAGGGCAGGAGTTGGAGACCAGCCTGGCCAAGATAGTGAAACTCCATCTCTACTAAAAATACAAAAATTAGCTGTGTGTGGTGGCACGCGCCTGTAGCCCCAATTACTCAGGAAGCTGAGGCAGGAGAATGGATTGAATCTGGGAGGTGGAGGTTGCAGTGAGCCGACATTGTGCCACTGCACTCTAGCCTGGGTGACAGAGTGAGACTCTGTCTTAAAAAAAAAATTAAATAAATAAAATAAAAAATAATATTTTTGAGTTGTATATACAGTTACTTAACTGTTTTTATGTGAGAAATAAGTGTGTCTGAAATGTTTAAATAACAAAGTATTTCTTTATAGGAATATTATTAAAAATTATGTTTATATATTTTTGAATAGTATTGTAGGTACCCATATTTAAACTTTTTTTGAAAAACTCTGATGAATAATGGCAAAATAATGTATGACTAATTTTTTTATTATACTTTAAGTTCTGGGATACATGTGCAGAATGTGCAAGTTTGTTACATAGGTATACACCAGCCATGGTGATTTGCTGCACCCATCAAACCATCATCTACATTAGGTATTTCTCCTCATGCTGTCCCTCCCCTAGCTCTCCACCCACTGACAGGCCTCGGTGTGTGATATTCCCCTCCTTGTGTCAATGTGTTCTCATTGTTCAACTCCCACTTATGAATGAGAACATGGGGTGTTTGATTTTCTGTTCTTGTTTTAGTTTGCTGAGAATGATGGTTTCCAGCTTCATTCATGTCCCTGCAAAGGACATGAACTCATCCATTTTTATGGCTGCATATTATTCTATGGTGTATATGTGCCACATTTTCTTTATCCAGTCTATCATTGATGGGCATGTGACTTGGTGCCATGTCTTTACTATTGTGAATAGTGCTGCAATAAACATACGTGAGCATGTGTCTTTATAGTAGAATGATTTATAATCCTTTGAGTATATACCCAGTAATGCGATTGCTGGGTCAAATGGTATTTCTGGTTCTAGGTCCTTGAGGAATTGCCACACTGTCTTCCACAATGGTTGAACTAATTTACACTCCCACCAACAGTGTAAAATCATTCCTATTTGTCCACATCCTCTCCAGGATCTGTTTCCTGACTGTTTAATGATCGCCACTCTAACTGGCATGAGATGGTATCTCACTGTGGTTTTGATTTGCATTTCTCTAATGACCAGTGATGATGAGCTTTTTTTCATGTGTTTCTTGGCCACATAAATGTCTTCTTTTCAGAAGTGTCTGTTCATCTTCTTTGCCCACTTTTTGATGTGGTTGTTTTTTTTCTTGTAAATTTGTTTAAGTTCCATGTAGATTCTCAATATTAGCCCTTTGTCAGATGGATAGATGGAAAAAAATTTCTCCCATTCTGTAGGTTGCCTGTTCACTCTGATGATAGTTTCTTTTTCTGTGAAGAAGCTCTTTAGTTTAATTAGATACTATTTGTCAATTTTGGCTTTTGTTGCCATTGCTTTTGGTGTTATAGTCATGAAGTCTTTGCCCATGCCTATGTCTTGAATGGTATTGCCTAGGTTTTCTTCCAGGGTTTTTATGGTTTTAGGACTTATGTGTAAGTCTTTAATCCATCTTGAATTAATTTTTGTATTCAGATGTAAGGAAGGGGTCCAGTTTCAGTTTTCTGCGTATGGCTACCCAGTTTTCCCAACACCATTTATTAAATAGGGAATCCTTTCCCAATTGCTTGTTTTTGTCAGGTTTGCCAAAGATCAGGTTGTTGTAGATGTGTGACATTACTTCTGAGGCCTCTGTTCTGTTCCATAGATCTATATATCTGTTTTGGTACCAGTACCATACTGTTTTGGTTACCGTAGCCTTGTAGTATAGTTTGAAGTCAGGTAGCATGATGCCTCCAGCTTTGTTCTTTTTCCTTAGGATTGTCTTGTCTATATGGGCTCTTTTTTTAAAGTAGTAGTCTAATTCTGTGAAGAAAGCCACTGGTAGCTTGATGTGGATAGCATTGAATCTATAAATTATATTGAGCAGGATGGCCATTTTCATGATATTGATTATTTCTATCCATGAGCATAGAATGTTTTTGCATTCATTTGTGTCCTCTCTTATTTCCTTGAGCAGTGATTTGTAGTTCTCCTTGAAGAAGTCCTTCACATCCCTTGTGAGTCATATTCCTATGTATTTTATTCTTTTTGTAGCAATTGTGAATGGAAGTTCACTCATGATTTGGCTCTCTGTTTGTCCATTATTGGTGTGTAGGAATGCTTGTGATTTTTGCACATTGATTTTGTATCCTGAGACTTTGCTGAAGTTGCTTATCAGCTTAAGGAGATTTGGGGCTGAGATGATGGGGGTTTCTAAATATACAATCATGTAATCTGCAAACAGAGACAATTTGACTTCCTCTCTTACTATTTGAGTACCATTTATTTCTTTCTCTTGCCTGATTGCCCCAGCCAGAACTCCCAATACCATGTTGAATAGAAGTGGTGAGAGAGGGCATCCTTTTCTTGTGCTGGTTTTCAAAGGGAAATGCTCCCAGCTTTTGCCCATTCAGTGTGATATTGGCTGTGGGTTTGTCATAAATAGCTCTTATTATTTTGAGCTCATCAATATCTAGTTTGTTGAGAGTTTTTACCATGAAGTGGTGCTGAATTTTATTGAAGGCCTTTTCTGCATCTATTGAGATAATCATGTGGTTTTTGTCATTGGTTCTGTTTATGTGATGAATTACATTTATTGACTTGCAGATGTTGAACCAGCCTTGCATCCCAGGGATGAAGCCAACTCGATCATGGTGGATAAGCTTTTTGATATGCTGCTGGATTCAGTTTCCCAGTATTTCATTGAGGATTTTCGCATTGATGTTCATCAGGAATATAGGCCTGAAATTTTCTTTTTGTTGTTGTTGTTGTTGTGTCTCTGCCAGGTTTTGGTATCAGGATGATGCTGGCCTCATAAAATGAGTTATGTGTGAATTTGATCCTGTCATTATGATACTAGCTGGATATTTTGCCCGATAGTTGATGCAGTTTCTTCACAGTGTCGACCGTCTTTACAATTTGGTGTGTTTTTTGCAGTGGCTGGAACTGGTTTTTTCTTTTCATATTTAATGCTTCCTTCAGGAGCTCTTGTAAGGCAGGCCTGGTGGTGACAAAATCTCTCAGCATTTGCTTGCCTGTAAAGCATTTTATTTATCCTTCACTTATGAAACTTAGTTTGGCTGGATATGAAATTCCAGGTTGAAAATTCTCTTCTTTAAGGATGTAGAACATTGGCCCCCACTTTCTTCTGGTTTGTAGGGTTTCTGCAGAGAGATCCGCTGTGAGTCTGATGGGCTTCCTTTTGTGGGTAACCTGACCTTTCTCTGGCTGCCCTTAACATTTTGTCCTTCATTTCAGCCTTGGTGAATCTGACGATTATATATCTTGGGGTTGCTCTTCTCAAGGATTATCTTTGTGGTGTTCTCTGTATTTCTTGAATTTGAATGTTGGCCTGTTATGCTAGGTTGGGGAAGTTCTCCTGGATAACATCCTGAAGAGTGTTTTCCAAC
The DNA here is from genome assembly GCF_029289425.2 of Pan paniscus. Taxonomy (NCBI): domain Eukaryota; kingdom Metazoa; phylum Chordata; class Mammalia; order Primates; family Hominidae; genus Pan; species Pan paniscus. The sequence goes on along the minus strand of NC_073262.2, from coordinate 29,702,310 downwards.
TTGGTTCCATTCTCCCATTAACTTTCAGGTACACCAATCAAAGGTAGGTTTGGTGTTTTCCCATAGTCCCATATTTCTTGGAGGTTTTGTTCATTCCTTTTCATTCTTTCTTCTCTAATCTTGTCTTCACACTTAATTTCATTAAGTTGATCTTCAATCTCTGATATCCTTTCTCCCACTTGATCAATTCGGCTATTGATACTTGCGTATGCTTCACGAAGTTCTCGTGTTGTGTTTTTCAGCTCCATCAGGTCATTTATATTCTTCTCTAAACTAGTTATTCAAGTTAGCAATTCGTCTAACCTTTTTCAAGGTTCTTAGCTTCCTTGCACTGTGTTAGAACATGCTCCTTTAGCTCAGAGGAGCTTGTTATTTATTACCCACCTTCTGAAGCCTACTTCTGTCAACACGTCAAACTCATTCTCCATCCAGTTTTGTCCCCTTGCTGGCTAGGAGTTGTGATGCTTTGGAAGAGAAGAGGCGTTTGGGTTTTTGGAATTTTCAGGCTTTTTGTGCTGGTTTGTCCTCATCTTCGTGGATTTGTCTACCTTTGGTCTTTGATGTTGGTGACCTTCGGACGGGGTGTTTGTGTGGAGGTCCTTTTGGTTGATGTTGATGCTATTCTTTTCTGTTTGTTAGTTTTGCTTCAAACAGGCCCCTCTGCTGCAGGTCTGCTGGAGTTTGCTGCAGGTCCCCTCCAGACTCTGTTTGCCTGAGTATCACCAGTGGAGGCTGCAGAACAGCAAAGATTGCTGCCTGTTCCTTCCTCTGGAAGGTTCGTCCCAGAGGGGCACCCACCAGATGCCAGCCGGAGCTCTCTTGTATGAGGTGTCTGTCGACCTCTGCTGGGAAGTGGCTCCCAGTCAGGAGGCACGGGGGCCAGGGACCACTTGAGGAGGTAGTCTGTCCCTTAGCAGAACTTGAGCAGTGTGCTGGGAGTTCTGCTGCTCTCTTCAGAGCTGGCAGGCAGGAATGTTTAAGTCTGCTGAAGCTGCACCACAACTGCCCCTTCCTCCAGGTGCTCTGTTCCAGGGAGATGAGAGTTTTATCTATAAGCCCCTGACTGGGGCTGCTGCCTTTCTTTCAGAGATGCCCTGCCAAGAGAGGAGGGATCTAGAGAGGCAGTCTGGCCCCAGCGGCTTTGCGGAGTTGTGGTGGGCTCTGCCCAGTTCAAACTTCCTGGCAGCTTTGTTTCCACTGTGACGGGAAAACTCCCTACTCAACCCCAGTAATGGTGGACCCCCTTTCCCCCACCAAGCTCAAGCATCCCAGGTTGACTTCAGACTGCTGTGCTGGCAGCAAGAATTTGAAGGCAGTGGATCTTACTTTGCTGGACTCCGTAGGGGTGGTATCTGCTGAGCTGGACTACTTGGTTCCCTGGCTTTAGCCCCCTTCCCAGGGGAGTGTCTCGCTTGTGTTTCAGGCATCACTGGGGTATGAAAAATACACTCCTGCAGCTAGCTCAGTGTCTGCCCAAAGGCTGCCCAGTTTTGTGCTTGAAACCTAGGGCCCTGGTTGTGTAGGCACCCATGGGAATCTCCTGGTCTGTGGGTTGTGAAGACCTTGGGAAAATCATAGTACCTGGGCCAGAGTGCACCATTCCTCAAGGCACAGTCACTCACGGCTTCCCTTGGCTAGGGGAGGGAGTTCCGTGACCCCTTGCACTTCCCAGGTGAGGTGATGCCACACACTGCTTCTGCCTGCTCTCCGTGGGCTGCACCCACTGTCTAACCAGTCCCAATGAGATGAGCCAGGTATCTCAGTTGGAAATGCAGAAATCACCCACCTTCTGCGCTGATCTCACTGGGAGCTGCAGACTAGAGTTGTTCCTATTTGACCATTTGGCCAGCCATCCCACAATAAGAGGATTTATGATTAATATTAAATGAAACTTTTAAAAGCCCTTTGGTAAAAGAAAGATTTCCCAAAATAACATTGTGTTTATTGCCTCTACAAATAAATATTTTAAATTTAATTTTGGCCTGATTGACTTTAAAATGATGCAATAAAAAAGAAGTGAATTTAAGTAAAAATCTTAGCTTTTTTCTATAAGTTTAATTCGTTTGACTAATTTTTATTGGATGCTGCCAAATGTAATCCAATATGAGCAGAGAAGTTACATGTACCTATAGCAAAAATGAGTAACTGCTAATGAAAACGTTTTATTTAATAACTTGAACAATTTTTTGAGCAAGGAATCTTCGGACAGAATATACAAATTATACTCCTGTAATTATTTTCTAAAATGTTAAAAGCAGAAAAGTATAATTATGGCATTCTACCAAGTGAAAAATTTCTTTAACCTCATGTCTGCCCATATGTAATACAATGAGATTTGATATTCAAAATAACTCTGAAGAATTTCAAAACCTTAAAGGACCATATGAATCAACTTGTTAAACTTCATTTTCATCATGTTGGTAAATTTCATTTTATTCTCTTCAGTTGAAAATTCGCCATCTACTTTGAAATAAATATAAATGCTTTAGGCAAAATCTCTATTAATATGAGTGTATTAGACCATTCTCACATGGCTATAAATAAATACCTTAGACTGGGTAATTTATTTAAAAAAGAGAGAGAGAGAGAAATTTAATTGGCTCATGGTTCTGCAGGCTGTACAGGAAACATGGCTGGGGAGGCCTCAGAAAACTAACAATCCTGACAGAAGATGAAGGGGAAGCAGGCATGTCTTACTTACATGACCAGAGCAGGAGGAAGAGAGAGAAGGGGGAGGTGCTACATACTTTTTTTTTTTTTTGAGATGGAGTCTCACTCTGTCACCCAGGCTGGAGTGCAGTAGCGTGATCTCAGCTCACTGAAACTTCTGCCTCCCGGGTTCAAGTGATTCTTCTGCCTCAACCTCCCATGTTGCTTGGATTACAGGTGTCCACCACCACACCAGGCTAATTTTTGTATTTTTAGTAGAGATGGGGTTTCACCATGTTGGCCAGGTTGGTCTTGAACTCCTGACCTCAAGTGATCTGCCTGCCTTGGCCTCCCAAAGTGCTGGGATAACAGGTGTGAGCCACCACACCCAGCCCTGCTACACACTTTTAAATAGCCAGATCTCACAATAATTCACTCACTCACTATCACGAGAACAGCACCAAAGGGATGGTGATAACCATGGGGGAACTCCACCCCCATGATCCAATCACCTCCCATCAGGCTCCACCTTCCAACATTGGGGATTATATTTCAACATGACATTTGGGTGGGGACAGTGGTCCAAACCATATCAATGAGTAAAATAAAGAATTTGTTCATATTACACGGATTCTATCAAACTCTTACCATTTGCTTGTGGGTTGATAATAATTTATTCTTGCTTCCACTCAAATAGTCCATTGTAAGTGATCAAATTACCTGTGAAGAGTAAACTGGTACCTTACATCTAGGTATTATGTAAATGACAGATAGGGGAAGGAGAGTGAAGCATTCAGTAAATTGGACAGAAATTGGAACTTTGAAGAAATGGACCAGATAACTAAATACTGTAGTTAGCGTGCATTTAACTACAAACATTAGTTATAATTTGAGTTGATATGTTGTCCTAGGTCATTGGCTTTCTGGTTATGCTGAAAATCTGTGGTCTGGAGTTTATTTTGGTTTACAGATAGGTTTTTGCCAGTCCCTTAACCTGAAGAAAGTAAACTTCTCCAAAAAGTTGGAAAATTGATTTACTCAGAACTTAAAGGGGCTAAAAATAGGTTTTAAGAGAATACTAATTCTTATGAAAATAAATAAAAGAAAAATGGCAGAAAAATGTTGATTTTGTTTAGCAGTCCAAGATATTTTTGTATGGCTAATGTAGAAAAGACCATGACCCTACATCTGTAAAACAAAATCAAAAACTGTAGCACGTATAAATAAAAGAAATAACTTAGTTTCAGCAGTACAACTTAATGGATACCCATTCTATACAATTCTAAAGCTCCTAAGTTTGGGGAAACTGAGTCATGGGGGAGGTAATAGGAAATGCCATATGTGGAAATGACAGAATTAATGAAACAGGAGCTCTGTGAAAGCTTAGCCTTACAGCCTGGTAGCAGAGGGGAGGCGTTCTCAACTTTGGAAGCTCATGGAATCTATTGGTTTACAAGGGGAAGAAGTCAGAAATGAACCCAATGTTACAACTGCCGTGAGTTAAAGAGACACTTCATGTCTTGAGAAAGGGTGACCATGTAAGTAATAAGAAGGACATCAACAACTCATCTCTATATCAATCTGGGCACTATCACCAACTTCTATTTCCCCAAAATGTGTTTAATTATAAAATACTCCCTTTAATATCATTTTATAAAGAACAGCTATACTTCATAATTTTGTTTCCAAATATTGTATGCACTTTCTAGTGGGCTTGTAAGAAAATTTTACTTGGTGGCAGAGTTCTATTAAATCAAGATAGTTCTTGCTGTTAACAAAGGTCTGCTTTGGGAACAGACCTCTTGGTAAATGGTGATATGGTTTGGTGATATGTCCCCACCCAAATCTCATCTCGAATTGTAATCCCCAGGTGTTGAGGGAGAAAACCAGTGGAGGTGATTGGATGATGGGAGTGGTTTTACCCATGCTGTTCTCATGATAGTGAATGAGTTCTAACGAGATTTAATGGTTTTATAAGGGTCTCTTCCCACTTCACTCTCTTTCTTTCCTGCCACCTTGTGAAGAAGTCGCTTGTTTCCCTTTGCCTTCTGCCATGATTGTAAATTTCCTGAGGCCTTCCCTGCCATGTAGCACTGTGAGTAAATTTGTTCATAAATTACCAATCTCAGGTATTCTTTATAGCCGTGTGAAAGTGGACTAATAAAGATGGATTTTGGGAAAAGTTGTTTTTATGTAATTTGCTGACATATTTTGGCTCTAGAGTGTGTGATTGAGTTGAGATTAAAATTGTATTATTTCCCTATGTCTATGCGTATTTATCTTATTTCCCCCAATACTCTGTCTATAGTATTTTTTAGAAAAAGAAAGTCATATAATTTTCTAAGCTGAGACTTACATTTGAATACTAGTTTTCTTCTAATGAAACAGAGATTGATGTCTATTACATCGATATTCACTTCTCAAGATCATTTGGCTCTTTCTTCCTCCTGTCACTTTTTATTTCCATGGAGGCAGGTATCCTTGAGACTCCTTAAGGTAGGCTAGCAGGAATGGAAATGTAGCAAACAGGGGACTATTTTGCAAGTTATTTTTAATTTCTGATAAAAAGGGTGATTAGTGGAGGATGGAAATTACCTTCCAATCTTTGAAGACTAGGTATTTTGTGGGAGCTGCTAACCACAATCCTTCCTGTCTCCAAATAGATTCTGGGACATTAATTTTTTTGAAAATGAAACAGATCATTAGTGTTTCATTATAATGTTTCACTTATTTATCTGTTCCAGCTAATACCATGCAATGTCTAATAAAAAATAATTTCATCCCTGAGCTTCTATTCTTTTGTTTTGCTCTCAGTGTAGTTTCTTTTCTGTATATTTGGCAGAATTCAGTAAGAACTCAGTCAACTGCCCTGGAGGGGACTCAGTCTTGATATGTCTGCACAGATTCATTCTGAACATATATATGTTTGTATATATATGAATGTAAATGATAGAATGATGAAATGATTATAGAGTAGAAAACTTCAGGACAAATTCAGGGAACAGGTAAATGAAGTTATACTGCAAAACTTGCAAAAAATACCAGTAATGAACTGTTGTTAAGATCATAGTGTAGCTATTTGTTAGTGGTGACATTTTTATCTTGTGTTGTATTGAATTTCCATTTTACTGAAGCTCCATTTTCTCATAAGCTTCTTTGACTTGTTTTATCTATTCTACTTTGCTTCTGAGTAAATTTTGCAATTTTATAAGTTAAAAAAATCCTTGCATTTTACATTATTATTGTAGATTTTTAAAAATTATATAATAATGAATGCTTGCATTTCATTTTTTTCCACTTGTATTGCTACCAACTATAAGTCATATGCAATGTTATTTATATTTATATTAAAATGTATGTTACTCCAGAGAAAGCATACTCTGGTATTCTTACATTGAGGTAGCAAAACACTAAATATGTATTTTCATGTTAAAGAACAAAAATGGATTATTGATAAGGATGTAGTATAGATAGATAAACTTGAATACATATACATAAATACACATGTATTTAAGGATAGAGTGGTTCTGTATCTAGGGTAATATTTGCTTTGATAACTTTATTGGAAATGCTTTTTTAAATGCCTTGTTTAGAACCAGCTTGTGTTTCTTCTATCAGTGGCCACATAGGGATATTATGGAGTGTTATATCAAATTTATATCCTACTCCACAGCTCCTGAAGAGTTAAAAACTCTAACAAGCTAAAGTGGGCTGACCTGGGAAAGAACTTGAAACCAAGTTTAACAATAGATTTTATATTATCAGCCTTTGGTAGGTCTACATTTTGTAACATACTCAAATAATAAAAATGGTAAAGGTAACAATAGTGCATGTAATATTTGTGTGGGTGTGTGGTACAATATTAAAAAAAATGTGTAAAGCATTTAATGATTTAATGCCATTTTTGGCCCATGATAGGCACTTAAGAAATGGTGGTAATAGTGATCTGTTATGATTATTATTCACAGATGGTAATAGATCTTAATTAACATACAACTAATAGTTAAAATAATTTCTAACAAGAAAATATCAATAACTAATATATAAGTAGGATAAATATAATAGATATGAAGGAATGGGATTGATTTGTTTAATATAGACTGCAACATACATTTCATTCTCACTGTACTTGTGATATAGGTAAAACTCAAGAGAAAGTTATGACTATCCATACAGCAAATCATCAGTAATAAGGTGAAAATACAAGAAAACACAAAGGGTTAATTTTTTGACTTTAAAAATCTATTGCAGTAGCTTAAATAATGTAAATATTTTAGGTAGTAAAATAAACGTAATAGAATTTTTCCTTCACTAATTTCAGGATATTTTCATTGGAAAGAATATCACATGTCTAATCTAAATAATGACCATGTCTACATAGAGCCAACTACCTTTAGAATAGGAGAAAGCCATCTTCCAGGTCTTTGTTGTACGTGAATAATGCAAGGTGTCTGGATACTTGAAGGAGATAAATACAATATTTGTATGATGGAAAACATTGTTCTCTTTACCAAGATGTATTTGGACATTTTAGAGTTTACCCATATTATCTATGATATAATGTAGCATGTCAAAAATATCCATTGTTGTTGGTGTGATCCAGAGTTTGTTTGCCTGGTATGGCAGTCACTAAAGTATTTGAGATATATGCGTGCCCAAACCTTCAACTATGTCAGCAGAATGGACTTCTAATTTTACTCTGGCAGCCTAACTCACTGTCAACCCATGGCTAAAAGAGTCACAAGGATTTGTAGAGAAGGATAGCATTGATGGGATGCCATAGAAATTCATGCTGCACCTGTTCTCAAAAATAGAGCTTCCTGTCTTTGCAGATTTCAATATAGCACCTTCCACTGATACTAAATTTGTTGATTATTAAAAAAAGGAAGAACTATACAAACGGACAGGGAAATAAGGTGCCTGTAACACCCCCTGTTGAAAGCTGCATTACTTATTCCTCTTGAATGAATTTATATTGGATAAATCTGGTACGAAGTGAAAACCCTATTTCCAGCTGAGACTTAAAGATGTTTTACTAAAACATGCTTAAGCAAATGCATTTTGATGCCTCACAAGGAGGATACACACAGAGCTATCTTTGGGGAAGTTCAATAAGTGTGTATCGGCAGCTGAAGAAAGATGTTCTCTATCTGATTTGCACTCATAGATTTGCATCAACTTAATTTAAAATTCCTTGTATGCACAGGAGAAATGGTTAAATATGACTTTTGGATGATACCTAACAAGGGAAAGTAACTTTTCCATTTCCGTTCAGTAGTTAGTCATGCTGCTGAAACCCCGAATGCTCACCCAGAAGAGTTCCTTTGCAATGAAAGTCTAAGTGGGATTGCACCTTTAACTGGCATCACTCCACCTTACAGGATCCTGAAAGCTTTCAAATCCACCTCAAGCCCAGGCAGTGTCAAAGAAGGAGAGGAATTGAAGAAGCAAAAATAAATATTAAAGTACATAAGAATTAAATATTACCTTTTTAAATAGCAATTATGCAGTTGAAAACAAGATCATCACACCTGTACAAGAAAAGGCATGCAAGCCCAAAACATCTGCTTGGATCCACCTGCCAGGCACCTGTTTTGCTGTTTCAATGCCATTTGATTGCTGGAGATGTAGAGGCTCTTGTGAGGTAATGAGTGATTTTACATTATGCATGATTGAAAACAGGTGTTCTAATGCTGCACAATTCTATGCATGAATAATTCAGTTTGTTTAGAGCAAGATCTTTAAAAGAAGTACTGCATGGGCTTTATTATTTCTATAAACATGAAGGTTATTTTTTTTAATGTATGACGATTGTTCCTTTGCAGCCAGCTTGTTTATGGCAATTTTTGTGTAATTTTATGGATGAGGAATAATATCCTGAAAGGTAAAATTGATCACACTTAAAATATGTAAGAAGTAAAATTGAAAGGTCTGTTAGCAAGAGGAAAACAGTATTAAAATTCAATGTTCTAAGTAAAAATGTCTGATTATTTCCTTCCTGCTTTGCCTGCTTTCTGATGGTAACAAAACATTCGTCTGAGGGCTATAATTAGGGAGGGGTGAACTATTTGGGCAAATAGAGAAATTGTTTTGTATCTCAGCCCTAACACTAAGCAGAGCCCAGACTTCCTTAAAGATATAACTGATCTTAGTCAGCAGCCTTTCTCTCCTTAGTTATCATGAGTTCACACCCTCTTGTAATCCACTATCAGGACATCACTGATGGAGACAATCCCTTTTACTCTGATTCCCACTTAACGTTTTGTCTACCCTGGCTTCATAGGGTCAGAAGTGTTATTATCAGAATGCCGTGTTTCAAATAACATGTAATGTCCATAAATTCTCAATGTTAATAGCTAGAACCTCACTTAAAAGACAAAAGGAGTTATCTTAGAGACCAAAGACACTACTGTCTTGAACCACATATGATTAAATATTTAAAATGTCTAAGGTGTGAGAGATAGAAAACTTGTATAGTTCAATTAATACTGTTTAAGTAATAGAAGACAAAGGAGAGCTATAGTCATGTTGCTGTTACTAGTTTATATTTGTTGAGTGTTTCATACCACATAAACCATAGTATGAGAGAGTTATTGACACATACTAATCCCTTCCTAAAATATACCAACTCAGCAAGTAGTCAGCTCTGAGCTTTGAGGTTTGGCTACCTTCCCTCACTTTAAGAGTTGTGGGTTCCTTCACAGGGGATCTATTATTGAAAAGCTTTCCAGTTAGAAGTAAATTGTAAGACAGGTCCTTCATGTGGGGAGCAACACTGGGAAAGTCACAAAGAAAAATAGAAGATTTGGTAAGAAGGAGAGCGCTTTTATTGCTATTGACACAGTGAATTGACCTTATTCCCTCCCAAGGGGATAAGGTTGGAGAGAAGGCCTTTACAAGTCTTCGCCAAATCCAAGCATTGGCCTCATTAACTCAGAGAATCAATGCCAGGAAGGGATTCAGGAATCTGGACTAAGGGACATAAGTAACCAGAAGATAGACATGTTGGTCTGGCAATCCTGACCTAGCATAAAATGTTCACTTTTTCTCAAAGTTAAGATTTCAAAGCTTTCTTTCTGAATTTGCTAAACATTAATATAAAGTATTTTTAAAATATACATCTCAATGCTGATGGATACCTGAAGTATTCAGTTGAATCATACAAAATTGAAAATCATCCTACAAATTTTTGTTAGTCAATGATGGTTAAATATTAGACCTTTCATATGGTTCAATCTCTCTCTGCTAAGAGTTCCTTAATTTGAGGAATCATGTTTTCTTGAATACTATAAACCATACCCTTTCATTGCATGAAATACATAACTAGTAAGAAAAGCAATGCTTTCTGATAGAATTTAATGCAGTGACAGAGTGAAGCACATGTTCAGCAACCACTTATAAAGAGAAGGCTTAGCAACCATGCTAGAGTTTGGAAAATACTTCACCTCATATTAGGAGGTGGAATTAATTACTATCCCCGTGAATCTAACCTGTTCTTAATGAATTGTGTCACCAATAGATTGAAACAGAGCTTTGCAACTTCTGAGTGGGTCTCTCATAAGGATCCTTTTAGGACCCTTTCGCTAAGAACCCAGCCATCATGATGTAGGAATCTACATGGTGAGATTGTGTATAGGGTAGGCACCCTGGTCAACAGCCTCATCTGTGCTCTCAGCTAATTGCCAACATCAGCTTTCAGTCCTATGAGGGAGCCAATTCAGATGTCCCTCCCAGTCTTTGAATGACTCCAGTCCCACCCACCTTCTGAGTGCCAATGCTTGGTTGGTTAAATATGGCTGCAAATACTTTGACACTCTTCCCGTTGAGAGATGGGGTCTATTTTCCCTCTTGGTGAATTTTGTATGGGCTTTGACTTTTTGGACCGTAGAATATGGCAGAAGTGGTGCTGTGCTAGCTGTAGGTATACTTTCAAAGGACTGTCAGTTTCTGTTCCTTTTGTTTATAAATAGTTGTTCTTAAAGGTAAACTTCCATGTAAGAAGTGAGAACATCTTAAATTCACTGTGCTGTAAGGCGCCCATGCACTCTAAGATGCTCTAAAGCAGGGGTGTCCAATCTTTTGCTTTTCTGGACCACAATGGAAGAATTGTCTTGGGCCACAAGTAAAATACACTAACAGTAATGATAGCTTATGGGCTAAAATAAAAATCACACAAAAACGCATGTTTTAAAAAAGTTTATGAATTTGTGTTGGGCCACATTCAAAGCCATCCTGGGACCCATGTGGCCCATGGGCTATGGGTTGGACAAGCTTGCTCTAGATAATGAGACACAAAGTGGCGAGTGGGTAAGGGAAATGTGAAAGGGAGGGACATGAAATTTGGGAGAGGCCAGGGGCAGAATGATATGGTTAGGCTTTGTGTTCCCACCCAAAGCTCATCTTGAACTGTAATCCCCATAATCCCCATAATCTCTGCATGTCAAAGGAGAGAGCAGGTAGAGGTAATTTATTCATGGTGATGGTTCCCCCATGCTGTTCTCATGATAGTGAGTGCGTTCTCACAAGATCTGATGGTTTTATATAGGGCTCTTCCCCCTTCGCTTAGCACTCCTCCTTCCTGCTGCCTTGTGAAGAAAGTACCTTGCCTTCTCTTCACTTTTAGTCATGATTGTAAGTTTCCTGAGGCCTTTCTTAGCTATGCTGAACTGTGAGTCAATTAAAGATCTTTCCTTTATAAATTACCCCATCTCAGGCAGTTCTTTTAAGCAATTATTTATGTAAATGGACTAATACAGTAAAGAAGCCATCTTGGAAGTAGATTCTCCAGCCCCTGCAGCTCCACTTGATGCCATGTGGATCAGAGATAATCCATTCAATTAAGCCTTTTGTGTTCCCGACTCATCAATCTATGAGTAAAATAAAATGGTTGTCTGAGATCAATAAGTTTTATGGACATTTGTCATGAAGCAATAGATAGAAGAAACAGAATAAAACTTTAAGATATAATCAAGCTTCAGTTACTAAATATGTTTGTGGATTTGAAAAATTAGTTAACATTTCAGCCTTAATTTTATCATCTCAAAAATGGAATAGTGATCTCATCCATATCTAAGGGTTGTTGGGAAAATGAAAACATGTTGATATGGTTTGGTTCTATGTCCCCACCCAAATCTCACCTTGAATTGTACTCTCATAATTCCCATGTGTTGTGGGAGGGACCCGGTGGGAGATAATTGAATCATGGGAGCAGTTTATCCCATAGTGTTCTAGTGGTAGTGAATAAGTCCCATGAGATCTTATAGTTTGTTGAGGGGAAACCCATTTCACTTGGCTTTCATTCTCTGTCTTTGCTTCCTGTCATCCATGTAAGACTTGACTTGCTCCTCCTTGCCTTCTGCCATGATTGTGAGGCTTCCCCAGCCACATGGAATTATAAGTCCAGTTAAAACTCTTTATTTTGTAAACTTCCCAGTCTTGGGTATATCTTTTTTTTTTTTTTTTTTTTAACGACGGAGTCTCACTCTGTCGCCCAGGCTAGAGTGCAGTGGCGCGATCTCGGCTCACTGCAAGCTCCGCCTTCTGGGTTCATGCCATTCTCCTGCCTCAGCCTCCTGATTAGCTGGGACTACAGGGGCCCGCCACCATGCCCGGCTAACTTTTTGTATTTTTAGTAGAGAGGGGTTTCACCATATTAGCCAGGATGGTCTCGATCTCCTGCCCTTGTGATCCACCCGCCTCGGCCTCCCAAAGTGCTGGGATTACAGGCGTGAGCCACCTCATCCAGCCTACTTAATCTCTTTTGCCTTTATTTTTCTTTATCTAATACCAACTCACTGAGCTTTTATGAGGATGAACTGAATTAATATCTGCAAAGTGCTTAGAATACAACCTGGCACACAGCAAATACCATGTAAGTGTTTGCAAAATAAATATTCTAGTTATAACTTTTAATATAAATATTAGTTTGTTTTGAAGATGACAAAATTTGAGTCTAAACAAGTTAAATGTCTTACAGACTCTTCAGAGTTAGGTCACAATAGGACAACATTTAGAAGAGAAAAGAAAAATACAAAAAGTATTCAAATAATGATATGGATATAATAAAAATGAAGTTTTATATGAGGAGTTAAGGATTACATATAAGTTTTTAAGGTCATTAAAATTGCCATCCTACATTGGAATAGATTAGTATATAAAAAGGTAAGATTCGGAAAATTTAGAGTTGTACAAAGTTACGGTTATTTGAAATAATGATTCAAATTAGGTTGGATCCTCGATATTGGCACAAATGGTACTGTTTCTGGAATTTCAAACCAAATCAAACTACCTGACAATTATTTCCAAGTTTAGAAAACTTAAATGAAGTAAACAAAATGGAAAGCTGCAAATAAATATTATTGAATTGAATTATATTAGAAGAGGTTTTATAGTACTGTGTGAGGCACTGCAAATAGTTAAGAAGAAGTTAAGCAAAATGCTGGCTTCTGAAATCTCAGGGTTCAGTTAAGGAATGAAGATCTGAATAATTTAATCACCGAAAGATAGGAGAGGCTGACCAGTCCAAGTGAGAAGTGGAATAATTGTCTGGAGAAAACAAATGGAAAGAAAAGAGTGTCCAGTAGTCATACACAGAGAGAAGAGGTGACAAATAAACAAGCGCATTTGTTTGCAGATTAATTTGAAAAACAAATGTGAGTACAGAGGTATAAAATTACTATTGTCCACCTATGGGAAATACCTGCGCATCTGGTAAGACTTGGTCTTGCCCTCCAGGTTGGTCTTACTAACTGCTTCTGACCTAATAGCTTCACCTACTCTCCTCCCATTAGTTGCTTTCCTTAAAATCTATCTCAGAGTATACTTTTTTGATTTGCTCATACATTGCAGACAGGAAAAACTAACAAAGCAATAACACTTAGATGTCAACTAGGCATGAATGCCAAGTCATAAATTTAGGTACAAAGGACTTTAATTTTATATTCATATAACTGAATTTATTTTATCTTTTGAGCTTCCTTTTGCCATGTATTGAAAATTAAATTGCTGCTGAATGGTCACTCATCCCTAAACTCAGTCCTTGAGAAAGAAGGACCTAGTGTTAAAACGATATGGGCAAGAGATAGGTGGAGGTCGGGCAGGGCAAAAGGAATCTGGTCCAGGTTGACAGCATTCGTCCACACTGACACCTGTTGAGACTTAGATCGCACCACCTGATCTCTACTTCTGAATATGTGCACATCGCCACTATTTTTTCTTTATTGCAAACTCATGGTCTCTCCAGGTCAGCTCTCTCATAGGAAATATTGTTCTTTCCTCAGGCAGCAAGACAAGTTTACCTGCTTCCACCCTAACATTCTTGGAAATGTGCTGCAACTAGTCTTTTTATCTAGATGATCCATGATACGATTTGTATGCTGCTACCCTTTCCAGTGCTGAATAATGAGAAACTCCAGATCTTGCTCTGGACTTTATCTGGATTTGGGGGTACATTTCCTTTTTCTCTTAGACACCCCACCCTATCCAAGGTTTCTCTCACCCTTGCTTTTTTCCCTGCCCCTCCCATCAACCTGTGGAATGATTTTGTATTATCTGTGGAGACCTTCTCTTATTTATGAGGAATTAATCTAAGCCTTTTCTTTTATGTCACAAGTAATTTAGTGCTTAGAAACACAATAATCTGAGAGTTCTTGCAATTCCAAAGCCCTTTTCAAGCTCAAGATATTTTCTGCTTCCGATTTATCAACCTTTCTTGAGACAACTGATGGATCATGGCCCAGAAGATAAAAGAAAGGTAAAACATTGAATAACAGGAGATAACAGGGAAAATTTATATCAGTTAATATTAATGCTTATCCAGCTTTTTATAAATCAGCAAATCATATTTCTGTACCTGGTTATAGCCAACTTCAAAAATTTCTCCTATGTGTTTCCTCATAAGTTTAAGTCTCTGAAGACAAATCTTCTCTTAGGCCTTTGTGCATTCACTCACATGGCTTCTTCTGCCTCAATCTGCCACTTTCTTCCTCTTTCCTGGGTAATTCCACATTGTAGTAGATCATCTTGGGGAAGAGGGTGGTTTCTGGTTTAGACCTTGTTGGTTCAGCTCTACCACTTACTCCATGGGAGGTATCGGGAAAATTATTTAAACTCACTCTGCCCCTACTTTCATCATCTGCAAAATGGGAATAGTCAGAGTCCATTCCTCAAGGGTTTATCATGAGGATTAAATAAAATAATATGGATAAAGTACTTAAATGGTGTCTGGTGTGTAGAAAGCACTCAGTAAGCATTATCTATTTTCACTCACCTTTAAAGGCTCACTCAATTCTGCTGTTTCCAGATAATAGCCTTTCTTTCCTTTTTTCTTTTTTTTTTTGTTGTTGTTGTTTTGTTTTTTTGAGATGGAGTCTCGCTCTGTCGCCTAGGCTGGAGTGCAGTGGTACAATCTTGGCTCATCGCAACCTCTGCCTCTCAAGTTCAAATGATTCTCCTACCTTGGCCTCCCGAGTAGCTGGGATTACAGGCATGTGCCCCCATGCCAAGCTAATTTTTTTGTATTTTTAGTAGAGACAGGTTTTCACCATGTTGGTCAGGCTGGTCTCAAACTCCTGACCTCAGGTAATCTGCCTGCCTTGGCCTCCCAAAGTGCTGGTATTACAGGCATGAGCCACTGCCTGGCCCAGATAGCCTTTCTAAATAACCTTGGCTTTGGGCTCAGGGTCTGTATTCTCAGGTCCCACAGCTTCCCACGCTTACCCCAATCCTCTACCCCTATTCTGCTGCCCCAGGTGGTCATCAGAGTCAGAGGCCAAAAGTATCTGTGAGGGTGGAGAAAGAAGGGGGCAAAGACACTGACTGGAATGGCTTAGAGTGCATTTTCTCCAGGGAGAGCAGGCTTTTACACTTGGGGAGTAATGTCTTTCTAATATATTTCCCGCAGCTTTTAATGTTTTCTTTTCCAACCCTCTGTAATATTATAAACCGCTCTTCTGCACCCAAGAGGTGTGGTGGGGGAGAAAATATGGAAGGAAGAAGAAAATATTTGTACCAAAATATTGGTAAAACTAGTATTCCTACCCCTGCTTTTTCAAATAAAGAAAAGAAGGTTAATGGAGACAGAGTGACATACGCAAGGTCATAGGTCACATGGTGTATAGTTAAATCATGACTCAGATCAACTCCTAAGACTTCTATCATCTTGGTGTTTAGAAAACGTAATTATATTTCTTATGAGAGTGAGCCATTTCTGAGGAATACATTATAAGTGATATCTGGACACCAAATACAGCAAAGATATTGGCTCTAGAAAGTCAACTCTGGTTTCTCATTGCTCTGCAGGACCCGCCTGGCTTGTTTGGGTTGTAATCCCAGTTTCTTAAAGCCTTACTATTAAACTTATTGACTTGACTCTTGTTCCAATGTCTCAAGTTTCTTGCCACAGATCACAAATACAGTTTTTTGTTTTTTTTTTTTTAAGCAAATCCTTCATTTTCTTTGTCTGGACAGAGTTCCAGGGCCTGGATATCATCTAGTCTTTGGGTAACATCTTCCAGATTTGTTTTAAGCTGATTACATGTTGCTGAACAATCAGATTTTCTGCCCTAAGCAGCACAAAACCAAGTGATGACAGTCCTGGCTCCTGGCCACCGGCAATGTGATGAGGCAGCATCGGTCTTTGATAGCCATGATTTGATCTTGGGTGTTCTCAAATGGCTACACACCCTGAAAAAATGGGAAGGGAGTCTCACGGTGTGACTAACAGAGATGAGGAAGCTTCTCTGTGTCAAGGCCTGTTCCGCCCTCTTTTTCATTCTCAGTCTCCCTTTTCGCATTCTTCATGCACAAGCCCTTACATTTTAATACACATTCATATTTCTAATTGAGGCACATTAAGTGTTTTAAAGAGACTATTTTAAGAAGTGAAATGGCAGCAAAGGGCATATTCTGTTTGGAAGTGTAGGCGGAACTTGGCATATCTGTTTAAGAATCAATCCTAATGTGAAAAATCTTGAGCTGGACTTTTGTTTTTCTGTTTAAATGTCTCATTCAAGTTTTTCTGTCAGTTATGTTGCTAGCCTCTCATCTCCTGAGCTGCAGTTACTGATACCCTGGATCCCAGATGCTAATGCATGGTGGTGATTCCTGTAATTTGGTTTTGTCTTTTGACCTGCCACAACAGAGGATATCTGTTGAGGCAGAAATATGTACCTAGGACACACGATCTGATTTATTTAGCGTCTCTGTACCTGAATGCTGCAAGCAGAATTCCGGGAATGTCACAATGGCTTTGACCTTTATAGAACAGAGCACTACAAACTTGAAGAAAACACAGGGGATGAGAAAATGACAATTAAGCAAAGAGGTCACTTAGCTTTTCTAAATGCTTACCAGGAGTAGAGTTCTGGGCTAGAAAATGCAAAGGATACCAAATACAAAACAAAGCCCCTGACTTTCACAATTTCGATCAACTTGAGGAAAGTGGCATAATGAATATTAACTGGCAATACTGAGTGGGACATTCAAAGTATCCACTTAGATCTAGAGGAAACCAGTTCTTTGGAAAAGTAGAAAAGAAGATGAGCATCATTGTGGCTTGAAGTGATCAGGGGATGGTTAAAATTTTTGGAACCTAAACTGGTCTATGAAGAGATAGTAGAAACCATATTTCAGAATCAGGAAGATGGGCATTCCAGGTAGGAGAGAGATTTAAGCAAGATTTCTAGCTAGGGAAGATTAAGGCATGAGTGTGGGGAAATTGAGATTAAGTTTGGCTAAAGGGCTCACATGGTTGTAAAGCAGGATGGCTGGGCTGGCTACCCAGAAGAAATTCAAGAAACATTTGTGAATCACATAAGAAAAAATTAAAATGATAGGTTGATACCAAATTATGGTACATGGCTTTTTTTCTTTTTCTTTCTTTTTTTTTTTTTAATCTAGTTGGTAAAAGGATATAGGTAATAATGTGATTAAGGTCAAAGGTAGACTCTTAATTGAGGCCTCCTAATAATGTAGGCTAAACCTGGATCTTCAGCAAGCATCTACAGAAAATGTGTTAAAATCACAATGGGAACTGAGTAAGACAAGGCAAATGGGTGAGATTAGAGGCATCTGCGTTGTTTGAAAAGAACCCAAGGTGTGTAACATCTAGAACATCTGCCTTTAAATGAACCCTGAAACTCAGCCCTCTGGGAGTGGCACCTTTTTCCAGTTTAGCTAGTGAGTATGCCCGTGTTTTGACTGCAAGAGTCAGTGGGGGCACCCTGCATTCTTCTGGCCTGCTTATTTGATGTGTTCTCCATCAGATTATAAACTCTCCAGGGTAGGAACTGGCCTCTTTAACATTCATTGCTTACTTGGTATCGATTGCCTGAACTCATTGATGAAAACATCTGAAGTGTTTTTTTAATTCAAAATTTCATCAGCTTAATAAAAAGATGAACTGAAATGAATTGAATGTATACAATGAATATAGATAGATTACATATAACATAAATGTAGCTATAAACAACTGTAATTGGATGATTGACAGTTGTCACCAATTCCTCTTCAGTATAATTAAGAGAATGGTACCTAGTTTGGGTAGATCTGAATTCCTCCACTTAGTGCGTTTTTCAGGGATTGCTGATTCTCAGTTTCTGGTTCAGGAAGTGGTTACTCCCCAATGTTCACAAATTTTCCAGAGATTTGTAATTGCACAAGGTTTATTTTTACAACCATCCTGAAATTCCAGGGCATTTTGTTCTCTCCAATGCTCTATAATGAGATTTTTATTAATCCCTTATTGCCTGGGAAATGACAACTTTGTTCCTCCAGAACTACAGCCTCCACCTGGAATCTGTGTAATTATATCATTCCTGTTTTTGCTGTAGTACTAGGAAGGATTAGTTATATCTTGATCCTTTTCGTGACAAAACAATTTCCTGATTGGAGTTTTAAAAATGAAATTTAACCTACTTTGGCAATTGTCTAAGTGTGCTATAAAAAGCATGTAAAAAATTGAATGAGTGAAACAAAAAAAAACCCTGCAAATATATTTTTATATTTAAGATGTGTCCATTATTTTGAAAAAATGATACATATTATAATAAATTCAGAAAACAAAGAATAGGAAAAGAAAAGCATACCTAAAATCAACATCCAGAAGTGGCTATTATTAGATAAAAAGGAACATTTGTTCCACAGAAATATAAGTAGGTTAAATTAGAAACAAAATTTAAAAGAAGGAAGAATATTACAAACATGAAAGTTTATATGTATATATCCACAAAAGGGCAAATGTAATTTTACTCATGTTTAAAAAAAGAAAAAAAACTTGAAATAATGTTAAAGAAATTACTGACATCCAAATACATTTTAAATAACTTCTAGACATGGTTACTAAAACAATTTCTCTCAATTCAAGAAAAAAGATTATTACAAAAGTTAAAAGGCTAAGGTCAATATGTTTTAGCTATACTATTAAATGAAGAAAATGAAGAGACATTTTTCCATCTATGTTTTCTGAGTCTTAATATTTTAAAATAATAAAGAATTATATGATGTCAAGATTTTTAACAAGTTCATAATAAAATTCTCATAGTTATTTAAAACTAAGTTTATATTTAAACTTATTAAGTACTTACTCCTTATTCTTTTACCATGGTCTCTGTACTCGAGTTATTTATTTGGAGTTACCTCTTGGTTTGCTAGAACCAAGAAGAGTTCACAGATTCTGTATTTCCTAAGCATTTTCATATTTAAAAATGTCTGTTCTTTAATGTTATATTTAAACAGTATTGGGTCTGCATTTAATATTCTTAGGTCTTTTACACATTGTTCCATTGTCTTCTGGCATTGAATTAATGAGAAGGCAAACTCCATGAGGGAAGTGCTTTGTCTGTTTCTTTCTATTGTTATTGTTGCAGCTGACACGAAGACTTGGACATAAGGGGTGCCCTTAAAACATTTGTGGAATGATCAAATGAATATTGTATAAACAATCCTAATACTAGCCTGGATTTACTCCTGTTGAGGTGATGAAAAAAATTCTTTCATAATCCTCAAGATTCAATAGTTTAATCAGGATATGAACTGGCATTGACTTTTCTTTTCTTTTCTTTTTTTTTGAGATGGAGTCTCGCTCTGTCACCCAGGCTGGAGTGCGGTGGCGCCATCTTGGCTCACTGCACGCTCAGCCTCCCGGGTTCAGGCCATTCTCCTGCCTCAGCCTCCCAAGTAGCTGGGACTACAGGCGCCTGCCACCGAACCCGGCTAATTTTTTGTATTTTTAGTAGAGATGGGGTCTCACCATGTTAGCCAGGATGGTCTCAATCTCCTGACCTCATGATCCACCCGTCTTGGCCTCCCAAAGTGCTGGGATTACAGGCATGAGCCACCGTGCCAGCCTACACTGACTTTTCTTACACAATTATTATTGCAGCATAAATTGGTCTTGCTGTATGTAGACTTATTTTTTTAAATATTCCATTTTTTGTTAAAAATATCTAAGTTAGACCAGTTCCCCTGTAACAATGCATATAGTAATGGTATCTACTATAACTTTTTGTATAAAACAAGTTGCACATTACACAGACATATTAAGCATCATATAAGTGTTGATGTTGCCATCATTGTTATTTAATCTGACTTGCCCTCTCGATATGGTTTTATCTCAGATTTTGTATTCATTTTACTATGTAAATGTTACTTACAAAAGATCCATGAGGAGACTATAATTACTTTTCCTATCTTGAACAACTTGTACTTTACTCTGGGGTTATTATCTTGCTATTTCTTTGCTTAGTTATACTTGTACTAATTACTAATTCTCTAAAACCTTACTTAATGGGAGCTTCATTTCAATATTTCCAAATACATCAGTGGTCCACCAATTGTATAATCCTGGGGACCTGCCTCTCTGAGCCTGCTCACCTGGTCTAATCTGGACTGGATGTTGTGTATACCTGTTACACAGCTGTCATGTCAATGTCCCCTTCACCATCTGCCTTTGTTTTCAATGTGCTTCTATTTTTTTCTTAGATTATATGTCTGTGTTTTTCTTGGATCATTCTTATTTGCTCACCTTCTAGTAACTTCCTGAGAAGGGTAAACAGTAGTTTAATAATTTGAGAGTTTATATGTCTGGGAAATATATAATTTATTTTCCTATTGTTCTAATACATTTTCCTTTCTGTTATATGTCTAATTTCTAAAATCTCGAGGTTATGTTTGTCTGCTTGTTCTTTCAATATTTATTTTTAAATAGCATATTGTTCTTGTTTCATGGATGTAATACCTGCTGTGACTGTTCAAATGGCCTTTTTTTCACCTTATGATTCCTTTTTTTCTCTTTGTCCTCAATGTTTTATGCTTGTAAATGTTTTAGTTGTAGCTGTGTATAGTTATATATAATCTATGGGAGTGGTAAGCTACCTATATCCATTTAATGCATTTAATTTGTCTCAGTTCATCTTTTCATTGAGTTGATAAAACTGAGAACATGAGGTGTATCCCTATGTATCGACACAGAAGCTTCTATCAAGTAATTGATCACTTTTGTCAATATGTTCGGATCTTTACTTTGATAATACCAAATATTGTTATATTGTCTATATGTTCCTGATTTTGTCATCATTAATTTCTTTAATATCTTTATCACTTTTATTTGCAGTCACTAAGATTTAGCCAAGCCTATCTCATTGCCTTAATCTGTTTATGCTGCTATGACAGAATACCACAGACCAGGTAATTTACAATGAACAGGAATTTGTCGGCTCACAGTTCTGGAGGCTACACAGTCCTAGATCTAGAGGCTGGCACCTTGTAAGGGCCATCTTGGTGCCTCATAACATGGTGGAGGGCATAATGTGGCAGGAGGGCAAAGAGAGGACTAGAGAGAATTTAAGCCCACTCCTAAGATAACAGCAATAATCCATTAATGAGTGTGCTGCCCTTATGACCCAAGAACCTCCCATAAGGCCCCACCTTCCACCACCATCACAACTGCAATTAAATTCCAACAAGTTTTGAAGGGGACAGACATTGGAACCATAGCACTCACTGTTGGCAATATGGTTCTTGTACATATTATTTTTTTTCATGTGTATTTGTAGTGATGTTCTTTTAGCTAGGCAATCTCCATTTTCAACTAAATCTTTGTTTTAAATCACTTATCTCTGAGCCTTAATGCTATTGCAATTTAAATTCCTGCATAGTGTGAATCGCTTTTAGAAAATATTTTGATCCCTGGGTTACATTTTCTTTCTGACTGTGGTCTTCATCTGCTTTTTGCATGCTTTATTCCTTTTCTGTTTTTCTCTAACGTATGTCTGTATGCTTTTCTTTTTATTTTTGCTTGAGCATAATGTGGGGTCTGTATTTAAACTTTTGTTTTGTTCTAGTACAATATGGGTGAATTATCCTGTACTCTTTTTCTACCTTCTTAAAGATAAGTTGTCTTCACCTCAGAAGGGCAAAGTGAGTGTTGTGATCTGCTTTCTCTATAGTCTGAGGTAGTGGGAAGAGCTCCGTGTGTGTGTATGTGTGTGTGTGTGTGTGTAGCAGGGTCAGCAGGGAAGTGAAGGGCAAAGGGGAGAGATCCATTGGCAAATTTGCTGTCTTTGCTGGAGACTGTGAATTCTGATGTCTTTTCTGAAATTTTGGCACAGCAATAGTTGGGAGCATGAAAGCAATGATCTAGGACTCTTTATCAATTGAATAATTTTTCTCTCTCTTTTTCTGGCAAATCTAAAATCTATTTTTCTATCATGGAGTCAGATCCACTTGTTAATTTCTTCTCTTTCCTTGCTCCTCAAAGTATTTTGTGGACCAGCAGTACAAGCATTGCATGGGAGCCTCTTAGAAATGCAAAATCTCAGGCCTCACCCCAGAGTCCCTGGATCAGAATCTGCATTAAACTAGGGGACATATTAAGCCACCTGTGGCCCCAGTGTTGATACTTGGGAAGGAACCGTTATGTGTCCTTCTGCTTGTTTTTCTTCTGAAGACATTGTCTTGTTTACTTTCTCTTTGTATTCAATTCTAATAAGTTCCATTTTATTACCTGAGATATTTAACTACATTTGATTTTGATTATTGGCCCCTACCTCTCTGTTTCTACCACCTCTTCCCAAACTGAGTCTTTATAATGGGGACAGCCCAGGTGGTTCTATCTTTTCCCTTAGACTTTGCCACAGTAGATATAGCCTTCTCCTAATAGCCTTTCTGCAATTCACCCCCCAGGCAATTATTCACTTCCTCAGTATGCTTCTCTCTCAGTCAATGGTTTTCTTTAAATTATGCTCATTCACATTATATCTCCAGCAATCTACCTATGTGTATTAGGCTGTTCTTGCATTGCTATAAAGAAATACCTGGCTTTAGGTAATTTATAAAGAAAAAAGGTTTAACTGGTTCATGGTTCTGCTGGCTGTACAGGAAGTGTAGTGCCAACATCGCTGGGCTTCTGAGGAGGACTCCAGGAGTTTTACTCATGTCAGAAGGTGAAAAGGGAACTTGCACATCACATGGCAAAAGCAGGAGGGAGAGAGGAACAAGGCATGTGTATGGCAGGGGTGTGCAGGGGGAGGTGCCACACACTTTTAAACAACCAGATCTCACAAGAACTCAGAGCAAGAGCTCTCTCATCACCAAGGGGATGGC
This sequence comes from Pan paniscus, assembly GCF_029289425.2. Lineage (NCBI taxonomy): Eukaryota > Metazoa > Chordata > Mammalia > Primates > Hominidae > Pan > Pan paniscus. The sequence goes on along the minus strand of NC_073262.2, from coordinate 29,679,060 downwards.
CCAAGCTATTCATGAGGGATCCTCCGCCCCCAGGATCCAACACCTCCCTTCAGGTCCCAACTCTGACACTGGGGATTACATCTCAACATGAGATCTGGGTAGGGACAAATACACAAGCTATATCACTAGGTAAAGAGAGGGAAGGCTTAGCACCCTAGAAAAAATACAAACCACACCAGACTCTTCTGTTTCTGTTCTTGGCCACCATGTTGCTGCTTACCTGTTTATATTACTGTTGAGGTAGTCGTGGTGGCTGTGTTTTTCTTCTTTCTTTCTTGGGGCAAGAGGGAGGTATAAAACAGATACTGTATTTCACTTTTACTCTGCTGTCTTTACCTCAGGTCCCATCTAAACTTATTTTAGAATTAATGAGGTTTTTAGGAAAGCACAATCTTATTAAGAAAAATGAATGTTTGTAAATGTTCTCTTTCCAAGGAACGTTGAAATATAAGCAAGAAAAGATGCATTCTGATTTTTAAATCTAAGTGGTTAATCTTACAATACTTTAGCGATTGGATAATGCTTGCATTTTTAAGGCCTGTGTATTATGGCACTTCCTCAGTATGGGTTTTGCAGGCAAGCATTTTTTTACTTACATTTGCTTACTAGCTTCCTTTCAGTCTGCTCCTCAAAAATGCCCATCAATTTGCCTTTACTGAAGTTGTGTTGTATTCACAGTCTGGTAAGCTGTGAGGAGCATTATTAGTGTGAGCTTCCATGTATTTATTTCAACCTTTACAAGGAAGGGCAAGCCTCCCAGGTTGAGAGATAATTCTGTTTTTATGATCACTCCTGCTGAATTGTGCTGTGTTATGTGTGATCTGACTGGAATGGTGCAAGTCAGTAATTTGCCAATATACTTCTAATATGAAGTAACAGAGAACATAAGAACAAACAAAAAATTAATGTTATTGATAGAATGAAAGACCCAGGGGCTGTACACTGTAGACCTAGCATATATGCAGAACTGTAGCAATTCAGGATAACATCACATAGTTAGTAGATTTCATGTTTCTAGTCAACCAATTAGGAATACAAGACACATCAAAATGTAAATTAAAAAAAGGATGACAGGAAAGGGGGCTCTGTATAAAAGGAAATTAGCAAAGGAAGCCCTGCATTTTTCAAAGCCGATTTGATTGAAATGATCATAGTCTATTTGAGACTGGCAATAAACTTATGCAAAATTTACATTCTGGAATCAGAAAATGTTTTTATACTTGTTACCTCTATGGAATAAGTTCAATTTATCAAACACTGAATTTTAATTCTAAAATTACAAGAGACATTTTGATAACATTGATCCCTCTCAAGAATATTTCAAATCAAAAGTACTTCCTCACTTTGTCAGAATGGATATTTAGGCATTAAATAGTTTGGATCTTTCTTCATGTTATAAACTTCCTAATAAAATAGTATCTTTCAAGTAGAAGAAGAGTCATAAATTTTCCTACATATTTAATAAAGCAGGCAAAAAGTGGAGGTACACAGAAGAGGCTTTTAGTAGATTTTATGTAAAGTCAGAAACTGTTTAGATTTAACCTTGACTTTCCCTTTGCACTCATCTTCCAAATTCTTTTCCTCCCTAAACTGAAGAGTAACTATCTATTGACAGACCACATAACTCAATTTTACCAAGCCACTTTTATTAAAAAGATAGGTCATTCAAGAAAAAAAAAAATATCATGGGAGCAGTGATTTTACTGACCAACCTTCCCCAATTACCAATATTTTAGAGCTGAGCTTACAGTCAAATAACTCTACTTGCTTAGGAAAATGGTGGAGTTGAAGAAAAGGAACTTTCCTCATGTCTCAGAAAAAACAGCACTGCATCACCTAGAAATAAACATAGAAGGTAGTCCCCCCAAAACAGTGGGAAGTATTTTATTCTTTCACATTACAAACATTTACTAAACACCTTTTAGCTATTTTATATTTGCCTTTATATTTTTTTCTCCCATTTTGTGGATTTCTGTTTTCTTTTTTTTTTTTTAAGTAAAAAATAATCTTGCAATGCAAGAGGTGGAAAGAGCCATGGTGATTATCTGATCTAGCCTCTTCACATTACAAACTGACAAATAGACCGAAAGTGGTTAAAAGATGATACCACCTAGGGAGACAGGAGTGGAAAAGGCTTCCTTGAGCCCTGGAGCATTCTAGGAATCAGTCAATCAAAGAAGAAAGTGCTAGAAGATGAAACTGACAAGGAGTAGCCAGTGAGAAGGTAAGAAGACAGTCCGTAGACTATTCAGGTTTCATTTGTTAAATCTGCAAGCTCTGTATGCTGTCTTTTCTCAGCCTTGCTGGCTTACTTATAATACTTATCTATGCCTCTAACTTAGGGTTTCTCAATCACAAAGCTATTGACAATTTGGACTAATTCTTTGTTATGAGGGGGATTGTTCCATGCACTGTAGGATAGGATAGTTAGCAGCATCCCTTGTTTCTACCCACTAGATGCCAGCAACAACTCCCAGTTGTGATAACCAAAAATGTCTCCCAATATTGCCAAATATCCCCTGGGAACAAAATCACCCTGGTTAAGAATCACTGTTCTTAATTTAAATAATCTGTAGAAGTTTCATTTTCTACTAGCTAAAGGGATGTAAGAACCTGGAAATAGGTGTGCAGTCTCATAACAAATTTTACTGAATTATTATGGAAATATTTTATAGCTTATTATTACTGTTTTTATCAACAATGTGACACATATTTTCTATAGCATAAGCATCTGCATTAGCGAAAAATTCTATCAGCTCATGCAGGATTTTTGGAACACAGCAAAATAAAACTCTCTCTCTCTCTCTTTTTTTTTTTTTTTGGCTGCAACTGTTTTTTTTTAAAAAAAAACTTATTTAGTCAGAGAAAGTATTTCTCAGTTACTAGAGGAAGCACCAGCAGGCCCATTTCCTTTCTGGGCATTCACTGGTAATGAGAGTCCTCTGGTAGCTTCAATTTACAAGCCCAGTCTCAATTCGGAAAATAGAACATTGCTTGTAATGATCCTGATTCCTAACTTGATCTAGCTTTAAATCTTCTCCCTTTCCCTAGGCCAGGGTCTACTTGGGCAGTAGGAGAAAGCAGAGCAGTGGGAGAGGGCAGGGCAGTATGGACTTCCTTGTAGATTTCATCTGCTGTCCATTTCTTCTTCTCCATACAACATGTGGAAAGTACCAGTATATATCGGCATTAAGACCCTCTGGCTGGCAGACTTATAAAGCCGACTAATCTCACAGGCACTGTTATGAATTCTTCCTTCCCTGATGAGTCCTTCTGACACAATTCCATGGCATGGATGCCGCTACTCCTCAGTCCCTGGTTTTGCTGTGGTCGAATCCTCCCAGGCTCTTTTTATTGGAGTCCATTTTGCCCTGTCAGGAAGTCGTCTTCAGCATGAATCCAAAAGGTTGCAGGTGGGCTGTCTTCATTTGGCCCACATCTGGCACATGGGGCTTAGTTACATCCTTTATCCAGTCAACCCTAGAAGTATGGGTCCAATCCCAAACAGCCACCCCTTCTTATGACTGAAAGTGAATGCAATTACTCAGCAGACATAACGTTCTTTCCTGGGGTCACAGCCCTCTTTAATGTCATCAGCAATGGGCCAGGCATCAGTGTCTGGGTCTTCCAAAGGAATAATCTTCATTTAAATAAGCTCTTCTTACTAGGCATGAGGCAGCACATTCAACCCAATTCCTGTAACAGAGTAAGAGCAGTTCAGTAGCTCTCTTAATAAAAGCACTGTAAAATACTCTCTAAATTTTGAACTCCTGTTTTGAATCTCAATGAGAAGGTGAGTAAGGTAATTGGGTCCTGGATATCCACTTTAAAGGTTTTTCCAGAGTGGCCAATCTCACATTCAATTTGGTACTTGATATCATTATGTCTATGTGTCTTCCACCAAACTGTTCTTTTAAATTCCTGATCTGGCCATGTAACTAAAGTTTTTGTTTTCATCTGAATTATTATACTAAAATATAGACCATTTACTCCATAAAAATAATGTGTGAATGTACTAATTCCCCAGGACTTTCAACAATCCACTAAACCTGTCTGGGGCCCTCTGTTTACAAAACAATTGAGTGGCACCAGATTATATTTAGGTTCAAGTAAGATTTTAAAATTCTGAGATGCTATATGCTGTAATTCCTAGAATAAGCCTGTATGAAAAAACATCTGATTTCATTTTTCTTACTTTTCATTAATTTATATTCCATATTTGTTAGGACAGGAATTGCATTTTCTTGATATTAGGCCCCTTGAGGCATTTGAAAGCATGGGTGATAGTTCACTTAATCAATCAGTACTTACTGGGTACCTACCATGGACCATGACCTGTGCTGTTAGATCATGTGCATGGCCTTGGACAGCTTAATTTACCTCTTTCAATCTTCCTTTAAAAATCTATCAATTTCTACAACATTTCGCTATATGTAGCAGAATAAATTGCCCTAATCTTAAAGCACCTTGCACCAGTAGGAGACATCCCAGTGAAAGCACCATGATCATGTTGCCAAAATCCTCTATAAATCTTTAGGACACACATACAGTTGGATTCTTTATTAACTAGAGCTGTCACTGGTTGTTGCTGATTCTTTCTTTAGCTGTCTCTTGGATTTATAAGTTTCCTATGAACTTACAAGGATTTTTCACCAACTCAAAGGATATCTCGAGGAAGTACTTTTCTAATTTTCCTAATTTTATTTTAATGCTCCATATTTTTCTTGCCATGATACACAATAAGGTGAACCTAATGATGAAACTAATGGCTTGAATGGATTTATTCAGAGTTTGCTGAAAATGAATTCTATCTCTAATCTCATCCCAGGAATATGACTAATTCAGACATCTTATCTTCTAAAACAGTCATATACCAGTTAAATTCACCTCTTTCTTTCGACTTACAAAGCAAGCTAAAGAGAATATGACCATTTTATGACATTTCAAACATTCTCAATTTGCCATTCTGATGTATTTTTGGAAGATAGAGAAAAATGGGTTGCCTATGGGAGAGAAAAAGAAGAAAACACATGTTTTAAAATTTTAACATACTGATCCACATGAAATTCCTACTACCATGTAGCTATGTCTACACATTTCACAAATAAAATCTGTAACGACAGCTAATCTGTATCAAATGCTTAATGCTTTATGTGTTAATTCTTACGATAACATTTTAAGGTAAGTATTGCTCTAAGTTTAATTCCATATTGTCTTTCATCTTTAACTCATTCATGTTTTATTATTTTCATGTCACATTTACACAACCCGACCAGTATGTTTGGCAAAGCAATCAGCATAGCATTAGGCTGTAAGACTGTAACTAATCTTATCGTCACTGAAAAATTGCTTCTATGGATTCTGTTGGGTTATCTAAATTGAAGCAAATTGTGGCAGCCAGGAACTGTTGATCAAGAAATATGTAAAAAGATATGTGATACAGCAGGAGATAGGACTATTGAAGCCTCGGTTGGCCCCGTGGAATCCTATACATGGAGAGAACCTAAAATAGATGCATAAAGAAAATAATAATCTCACATTTGCTAGATTTGGCTTGTTATTTTATATTAAAATCCTTGTTTTGACCTCAGATGGAATTATAGTTACAAAGGACAAGGAGACCCAAATAACAAAAGTATCTACTTATTTGTATAACTTTGTTGATAGTTTAGACATTCACTGATTTCACAGGGACTTGCTTGGTCTACCCTTCATGTGGTCGGGTTATAAGTATTATTTTTTTCATTGCCATTTGTTGTCTATTGTACAGTGGCATTGACCTCATGGTGATGCTGTCATGCCACATCCACCAAGCCTGAGTTATAGGCTGGGAGATTGCATGAGAACCCTGTCAGTAAAGGAGTGCCTATACTTTATTTCCATGAAAAAATAAGGGAAAGGGGTAGGATGTCGATTGGAGAGAAAGAGAAAGAAAAGACAACCCTGGGTTCATGACAATTTAATTTTGGCATACTGATCATCAGAATTTCCCCAGTTTTCATCTCACAACCTGTTCCTCCTCCATCCTTTCAGCTTTATTATTATGACTCACTTTTGTTTTCACCTAGATTTTGCTTCTTTTTCCATTAAGCCTCTTCTCTTCCCTGCTCCCATTTTTCTAATACAGACAGTATAATTTATTTGTACATGTTCTCTCCCCCGCCATTTTCTTTCTAAACTCTCCCTCTGCAATAGATGGAGTCCCTTTCCTTAAAGAGTAGGCCAGCTTTAAGCAGACATGGAGAAGAGTGGCTCTACTCTTTGAGGGCAGGTAAGCTGCTTAACTTGGCTGCTGAATAATTAGTCACTCATGATCTTCTTTGCTCTGAATAGGGCTTTCTTCCAGGAATTTGGGGTAGAGAACTCTTCCCCACCATTCCATGGAAGTAATCATTCAGATACGGGAATGATAAATACAGTTTTTTTGGTTGGTTTGGTTGAGACCTGGTCTTGTTCTGTCGCTTAGGCTGCAGTGCAGTGGTGCAATCTCAGTTCACTGCAGCCTCGACCTCCCTGGCTTAGGTGATCCTCCCACTTCAGCCTCCCAAGTAGTTGAAACTATAGGTGAGTGCCACCACGTGTGGCTAATTTTTATATTTTTAGTAGAGACAAACCAGGCTGGTCTTAAACTCCTGGGCTCAACCAATCTGCCCACCTTGGACTTCCAAATTGTTGAAATTACAGGCATGAGCCACCATGCCTGGCTGATAAATACATTTCTTAATTTATTGGTTATGAAATAAATAAACAAAAGCTTTCTGCAGCAGAGATTTTGGTTACTCTTTAGTACAGCTTTAATGCCTGTGGCAGAGGTATTCATTCTCCATCCTGGGTTCAGTGGCGAGATTAATACTTAAATGTAAATTGTTAGAAAAATAGACCACATGTAAGAAACAAGTTAAAAAACACATTTGCAAAGCAACAAACCAGCATATTGAAATCAATCTGACATAGTACAAATTGAGTACAAAACTGCCCCTTACTTGCATTATTCAACACTAAATGGTTATTTTGAATCAGTATAGTAAGGATTGCAACAGTTGCATTGGTTAGGGTTAATGTCTACTGAATTTGGCAACATAAGTGTTGTGATCAAATCCTGTTTCTCTATGACAACTTTGCTAAATTACTTAAATTCCAATCTCATAATCTGTGAAATGAGACTAATAACATGGTGATACAAATAATGTAAACTATGTGATATTTGTTAATGCCTGATATGGAATGTAGTAAGTAACTTTAAAACATTGGCTCAATGACTGAGAAGTAAATAGACATCAACTAAGAGCAATACCAAACTTTCATTCTTTACTTATTTGATGTATATTTAAGATATTTTAATGTTAATCGCCTTTAAAAATAACTTTGCAAAATTTGAGATGTATATTTACCCACATCATATAGAAAAACTTACCTAAAAATGTGGTTAAATATTTGTTTGATTCTGTGAAGTAAAAAAGTTACATTCACCAGGAATTAATATTTTATAATAAAGAATCCTATGGTGAGATAGACTAAAAGTGCCTACTGTTTATTTCTTTCTTATGCTTTTGTTTTTATGGATCAACTTTTCTCCAAGTCATTGCAGAGCTAATATTGCAACACCTATAAACAGCGTTCACAATAATAAAAAAGTAACTACCAATTTGCCACAGCATAGGCTCTTGTTTTAAAGGAAATGGGTTAAGTAATTTTAAATAGCATAAAAAGATAGCCATGTATCATAACTCTTTCCAACATTTCTATTCCATTGGCTTCAAATCTTTCCAGAGAATGTTCAGACTTGAAGATAACGAATAAAATTGGCATATTGGCTGGACGCGGTGGCTCATGCCTGTAATCCCAGCATTTTGGGAGGCTGAGGTGGGTGGATCACAAGGTCAGGAGTTCAAGACCAGCCTGGCCAATATGGTGAAACACTGTCTCTACTAAAAACAAACAAACAAAAAAATTAGCCAGGCGTGGTGGCGCATGCATGTAATCACAGCTACTCTGGAGGCTGAGGCAGGAGAATTGCTTGAACCCGGGAGGCGAAGGTTACAGTGAGCTGAGATCATGCCACTGCACTCCAGCTTGGGTGACAGAGAGAGACTCCATTTCAAAAAAAAAAAAAGACATCTTACATGAGAAAAGGAGGGGAAAAGTCTACTTAAAATAATTGTCGAACACTGGGAGAAGGGCATGAATGCAAATCTTCAGATAACCGTGTTTAAATGTAGCTAAAATGATCACTGCATATTTAGGGTGAAAGTGGCTTCCACTAGATCTGTAGCAACACAATACTATACTGTAGTGGCAAATAACAACTTGATCTAGTTTCTTTCTTAAGCATCTCAACTTAAAATAGTACCATATGTTGCATGCACAATTCCTACACCCAGTGTCTTTTCTTGATGCAGTGCTCAGGGAAACCGGAAATTTTTTAAATATATTTTTTAGGAAGACAGAATAAAGTTGTGGTTAAAAGGAAAGGAGGTGTACCAAGGCCTTTACAATTATAGATACTGAGTTTGTATTCTGCACTGTGTGGAAAGTATTTTGTAGCATTTCTTCTCAATAGTATAATTTCCTTTGAGATCTAGTTTAAGAGCCATAAAAAGGGCTTGTAATTGAGGAACTATGAGGATGTCATTTGTAACTAAGACATTCGTGTTTATAACAACATGTGTCCTTTTAAATGTTGCCAGGTGTTGAAGCTATTACGCATGGTAGACTATAATTTTTAGTATGTAAGTTTTCAGAAAAAATGCTGATATAAATCTCTTTTTAAAAAGTTTAATGAAATAAATAGTTACGGTCAGGCAATCTGCTTAGAACATTTTTGTGCTAATCCTGAAAAGGGGTGTATTTTCCATGAGATTAGTACTATCACATTGGTAGTATGAGTTGTCCAAGATTATATGATGTCAATTCATGTTTCTTACGTTTCAAGGTGCTTTGCCTATGTAGAATGAAGTCCCTGGTGCAATACATTCTGGAAAGATTATAATACACAATAAACAGGGAACATTTTGATCTAGAATGCATCACCTTTATATTTCTTGTAATCCCCTGAGCATTTTTACATGATCAATGTTCTGGCCTTCAAGTTAGTTGCGGGGAAAATTATATGACCAAAATAGACTTTACAGCACATGTCACTGTGTCTGCTTTATTGTAACAAGTTAACAGAATAGGGTCATTTGCTGTTTGCCTTTGAGGACCTCTGTCCATCTGGGTCTTTTGCACTCTCACAGAAACTCGTTCCAAAGGGTCAGATGCTCAGCACTCAGACCGATGGCATGAACCAGGTGTTAAAAATGGAGGCTGCATGTGTAGTTGAGCGCTTGACACGAAGGCTATTTCTGTCAGCTTCTATGATTGACTATGCTGCTTGTTTAAGTTGTTCTTTCCCAGAAGGCTCCTTGAGGATTACTTTGTGGTCCTTATTGACACCTTTAAACTTTCAATAGCCATTATACTTACACTTTTTTTATCCTGTCATAATATTTTCCATCAGAATTATATTGATTTCCTTTTGTGAAAAATATAATAATCCTCATAGTGACTGAATTTTTCTATTTTTGCCAGAAAGAAAACTATTAAAATGCTTGCACATCTCCCTCAAACTGATACTATGCATTTAAAATACTTTTGTAACAATAAATACCACACAGGCATATGTATCCAGTAAAGGGTTTCCATTTTTATGACACTTGCTTCTCAAGAACAGACATATTCTTTAAAGGAAAAAAAAAAAGTTGCCAGCTCTGAATTGATTGACATTTGTGTACTTAACTCTCTCCTTTTGAAAGCCTGCACACCTATTTCAACCTTGAACAGTTTCCAACTGTGGTATACTGGAACATTTTTTCATTTATTAAGTTCAGTGTTGCCAACCCAAACAAAGTATAATCAGCGATGATCCGAGCAGACCAAGCTGTCTAGCACCATACAATGTATCTGCATACTAATTTCCAAATTCCCTCACATTTCCAGAGAACTAATGGGATCATTTTCATTCTGTTACAGCAACTCAACAGTTACTGAATCACCATCTGTGTTTTCGTTAACCTGAATCAGATATGAATTCTGTTATTGCAAGGTAGAGCAGCTTGTTTAATGATTCTTAATCTTTTCTTTAATTAAATCATGCAGCCAACCTGAAAAATCTATCTTAATGCAAATTAGGAGCTTTTTTGGCATTCGCTTACAGTAATGCACTAATAAGGTTAATTTATGAAGGTTCTCTTCCAGTCTGTACAGATGATATTTGTTCACTGCATATTTTTAGCATATTGTCCCTTTTTGTAATATTTTAAGTAATAAAAACATAGTTATTTTTCACTTACACAAATGAGAGATACTGTAAGCAGCACTCTCTGTTAACCAAAACTAAGTACAAAAAATATAAAGAATTCTAAGTAAGAGGGGAATTCATTTCACTGAATTTCAAATGCCATTTCTCTGGAAATAACTGTCTCTCTCTCTACCGATGTTTAGGTTCTTAGATGTATGAGAGAGAAGGCACTGAATAATTAGATGAAGCATATCCTTGGACTATTTTTAGCCCTTTGGACATGAGGTAGTAGTACAAAAGGTAAACCAAATATCATAAAGTCCAATCAGAATTTATCAATACATAATTATTATGAAATGCATTTTGATCATCTCAAAATACCTTGTTTTCTAAATAAATTCTTTATTTCAGGTAGGCGCATTATGATAAATATTTCTTGTGGTGCTAAATTCAGTGATAAACACACAACCATGGAGCTTGAATAGATAAGAAATAGTATGGGCTAAGAAGAAATGGCGAGTTGTGAGAATAGTGGGATTAAAATTTAATGAACAAAAAAACCAATTCTAACCTTATAATTCTAATACTTACTTATATGGGCTCTTCATTATGAGCCTGATTTCCCATATTATGTTGCAAAAAATGTCATTTCATGATCAAGACATAGTTAACTACTGTATTTACTAAGACTCTTTAATCTAGAGTTAATATTTGATTAAATAACACCAAGTTAAGGTAGAATAAAAATCATTGGCATAAATTTGTTATGGTAAGCATAAGAATTTATTGAGAGCCACATATATGTGAGGCATATTACTCATGCCCATGTGTAAGTATGTGAATATAAACAATATGTGAGATCTGCCCTTTAAATCTTTAGAATTTATTGGAAGGATTATCAGCTTTGCACCCATAAGGTTTGCTAATGTGATTTCAAGTGAGGTGTCAGTATTTCCTTAAGTATTTGTATCTTCCTTGTATGGTTTGGCCAATTCGCACAACTTGTCTACACCTAGGTTAGATTCAGCTAACCTAGGCAAGGATGAAACATTTAATAAGATTATTGATAACATGTGTCTCACATTATACTTTGAAATGTACTATAGTAGGATGCTTTTAACTGGTGAAAAAAGTGAATAACTTTTTATTTTTATTTTGAGCTCATCGGCTATTCTCATGATATTTACACTCAATCTCTAAACAGCTATCTGATTAAATACACTTTAATATTAACATTACAATCAATTTCTTTAGACCATAACTGCATATCAGTTATTTTCAAAACTCATTTTCCAAACACAATTTTTATTTGTTACTTACATGGAAAATCTAAGTTTTTAAAAAAGCATTTTGCAAAATTTTATTATGGAGCTCTGAAGTATGAGTATTTCATCTATCCCCGAAAGCACTGGGAAATAGTATAAGTAAAAAATGAGTGCTGTGGCCTTAAAAAAGTAATAAATTGTAGAGCATATTGCATTGGTTATTACTAGGCCCCTAAGCCTACCTCGTTTATCCATAGTACAAATATATGCAATCTTGACCTATGGTTTTATATCTACTAGACTTTGAAAAGATAAAAACAAGCTAATAAGTGAAGTAACAAATGTATTATTGCCTTTAACTTCTCAAGTCCAGTATAGCTGTTGACTATATTTATTATATCTCCAGGTAAAATTCAGTCCAAGGGGAACTAAGCCCAACAGAAAGCATCAGTCATTTAGAACATAATTATGTAGCTTAATTATAATTAGAATCAAAGCAAGAGACTAGTGTTCAATTGCCACCAGCAAATGGAATAAAGTATTTCAAATATTTTGCGTCAGAGATTAGAAGATATATAGGCATTAAAGTAGTGATGTTCTTTGGCATGAGTAGAATCCTTATATTTGAATCCAAATGGCACAGAAATAGTTTTATCTAATTGACAAGTTGCATTGCCTTTTTATTTCTTTGAGGCAGAAACTATAAAATACTGAATTATTACCTTACAGCAAAACTGCTATTTTAAGAATTTTAAACTAATATTGGCTGCTGTCAGATCAGTTTCTAGATTTATTGAATTAAGAAGTAGATATAAACTGAGGTGAAGGCAAGGTCATGTCAATATTTATCTTGTGAATCAATAAATGTTGATACTAACAAAAAGTAAAGCTCAACGAATGTATATGGTTGATAGGAAGAGGTAAAATCTGATCAAAACGTTTGTAATTTTCAAATTTCCCTAGCAAATTTAATGTATCAGTTTCAAATATTTTTTGATAATATTTACCCTAAGGGTATAAAGGAAAATATTTTTAAATAATATTCCTAAGAACATAGGCTATGTAATATACATATACATTGTCCCTGTCTTCAAAAGACAAATGTTTTTCAATCGCATTGCATTATTCCTTATTAAGATTCTTTCCTCATTTTAGCTTTTATTTATCTGCCTCGGAAGGGAGAGAAACAAATTAGAGAATATTTGGTGCTGAATTGGAATCTTGCTCAATTTTCAATCCAATGTCACTGGAAATGTAGTTCCTGAGAACGAACTATAATTACTTGGCTTACATGTGTGTTATTCATCTTTAAAGCTCCCATGTGAAACAAGGTACCTGACATGCTATAGACATCCACTTATTTTATTAAGGAAAAAATTTGTTTTCCCATAGTTCCTGATTTCAGATTCTTGAGACTCCTTCATCCCTCAAGTCACTTCCAGATAATTGAAAGTTGGTCAGCTATGGGTAGGGAAGTATATAAGAAGGCCAGCTATGGGTAGGGAAATACATTAAGGCCAGTTATGAAGGCCTTGATGGGTCCAGCTATGAAGGCCAGCTATGGATAGGGAAATATACAAAAAAAATCCACAAAATCTGTGGTCTGTGTTACCCACATTTTTGCTTCATCTAATATAAGATGACAGAACACACCTGACACTAAATAGTGTTTAGAAAGCATTGTGTAGGTAAATAGAAATTGGCATATTGCAAAATACATGCATGAAACCTAGAGATAGAAACTGTGGTCACATCTGAGGAGGTTTCTGAAATCCTGAGTAAAATGTATTCCTGAATAGGGGGTTCCTATGTTTCAGTCTGTCAAATTAACAAACAACCCAAGAAGACAGAGAAGAGAAGAACACGTTCTTCGTCAGAACACTTCTAAAAGTAAATATTTTGAACAGAAAATTGATGGCCACATAAAAATATATGCAGATAAATCTATAGGCTTTTATTTTTAAAGTTTAAGCTAGAATATGATTACCAATATTATAGTATGTCACACTTATCTTTTCCCAGCCAATAGGAAAATTGCCTTTGTCTCAAATCTTACATCATATGTAAAAACTGTTCTTTTTACATATGCTGCTTTCTACCTTCTATATTATATACCATATCTCTAGGTTTCTGAGGGCAGGAAGCATAATTTATGTGATCTTTCTACTCTCTTCATTGCCAAGAAAAGTGGTTTGCACATAGTAGGTCCTCATTCAACAAATGTGGGTTGAATGAAACATTTGTATAATACATCACTACAGTCTTTAACTGGAATGGGTTGTTAATGTATTCTTTGATAAGATGTTCCATCACCTAGATATTTATGAAAAAGACACTACTTCATTTGTTAGAATGAAAATTAAATGAGTTAACAATCTTCTTGTGTGTTCTCATAGCATTTTGCCTATTATTCTATTATAATGTGCATTACAATTTAAAGAAATGTTTATCTGTCTATGTCTTATACTAAATTATGGTCTTCTCAAGGAAATAGACCATGTTTTCTTTTCTTTCTTTCTTCAGAGCCCAACATTTACCTTCCATGTAGTGAGGACTCAATGGTTGATAAAATAGGATCCTCAAAAATCTGTGACAAATGAGTTATTGTAATGAAACATTCTATTCAGTGAGAAGGGAAAACATTTAGGACTGCTTCCCTTTGCTGGGAAGACACCTACTTAATTTGTGAAAAGTGGGAGGGAAAGATAGAAGACTACAAATTCTCTGCTTTTAATATGTCCTCTTTTATTTTGCTCCCATTGACAGACTTATCAGAGTCTTTTGCACATAGCTGATTCACTTTGCAGTAAACAAATTTCTATAGGTTTACAGGTTCAGTGAAAAACTATACTTTAGTGTGAATGCCAGGAACTTTGAAGTACACATTTGAATAATCCAAATGCAAACTAATAGGGTTTGAATACATTTAAAATAAAAAAGAATGCAGCAAACTTGACACTTGTATCACCATGGGAAGGGGAGGAGAGGAAGAAGACAACCATTTCATAGTGCAAAAGTTTATTGTTAACCTGACAACCAGTTCTAGTACACACATCAAAACACTTCTTTCAAACTCTGGTTTTATGCTTCACTGAGAAGCAAAGATTATGTGTTCTTCAAAGTGTGGTCTATGAGTAAAGCAACCATCTTATTTATCATCTAAACTAAAACACTTTCAAGAGTTAAAGGGGGCACTCTTACTAATAGTATATTTACTATTGGTATTAGAAGCAATGCTGGGACTATCTAATCAAGCCAGGACAGTTGATAACCCTGTGTGAACCACTCGTGTTAAAATTGTATGGGTGCTTATTTGGAAATGTGAATTTGGGGCTCCACACTAGTCTCACTGAATCAGAATCTCTAAAATTGGACTGGGACTTTGCATTTGAACAAGCACCTCAGGTGGTACTAATGTACATTGATATTGGGGAAGCTGGAGTTAAAACAACAGACCAAAAAAGAGTATGCACAGGCCTGACATGGTAGCTCGTGCTTATAATTTCCAGTTCTTTGCGAGGCCAAGGCAAGAGGATTGCTTGAGGTCAGGTGTTCAAGACCACTGGGCAACATAGTGAGACCCTGTCTCAAAAAGAGAAAATTAGCCAGGCATAATAGCGTGCACATGCAGTCCTAACTATGCGGGAGGATCCCTTGAGCCTGGAAGTTTGAAGTTACAGTGAGCTATGATCACACTACTGCACTCCAGCCTGAGTGAAAGAGTAAGACCCTTTCTCTCAACATAAAAATAAAAATAAAAATAAAAATAAGTGAACTCAGAATGAAGAGGCAGATTGTAACATTTCATACTTACCCATAAAACACACTTTTACTTCTTACCATACCTGAATATGTTGGACTTATGATTCAGGAAGATTTGCCGGATTTATGATATAGAATGTTATGGTGGGACCTTGAATATCCTTTGATATATAACAAATTCCCTATTTTATACAGGTTGTTCATAAACTCAGGCTGAGTGAAGATGAGAACTTGGGCCTTAATATAAGCAGCAATGCTTTGCTCTATACTACCATAATCTCCTGCTAACTCACCCAAGAAAAGATTATGGGAATGAAACAGGAAGGATTTAAATAAATGGGTTTATTATAACTCCCACTCCCAATCCTGGGACCCCAAAAACAATATCTATAATTAAAGAGACAAAGATTCTGTCAAAGAATGAAGAAAAATATAAAGACTTTTGAAAGCAGGTGTTTTAAGCTCACATTTTTAAAACTGAAAATAAACACTTAAGAACACATTATTTTAACTTAAAATATATTTAAATGAATTCAAGGAAATATATTATTCAGAAAAAAAATGTTCCGCGTCTCTGACTATTGTACCCATCAGTCCGATGACATACTTACAATGAATTGTAGCCTAGAAAAGGTGCAAGTATAACATCAGCCAGAATGAAAGGCATCATTTCATTTATATTTAACTTTTCCAAAACATGACTTTTCTTGTTTTTTCTGAAGAAGGCTTATCTGCCAAGGAATGAGCAAGGGTAGGAACAATCTACTGTAACAAAAAGAAGGTTGTTTTCTTAGCATCAATTGTGATGTATGCATATTTTTATATTTAAAATGAAAGCATTAAAATTATAGCTTAAATGATCAAATATTAGTTGACCCAAAATAAAAGAAATAAATTCACCAATTGTAGTTTCTCAAAGCTGAGAGGACTATTTCTCGTCCAGAACAAAAAAAGGCACCATTTGTTTGATATCATTTTGATGAATTATTAATTTTATCACAGCTAAGATGACAGCTAATATTAGAACATTGAATTATTAATTTTCAAATGTGCAATAAAAAAGCAGAATAAACATAAACTGAGATGTGTTTTACGTAAGGTTTACATTGCTTACTTATTCTATTTAAGAAAAATATCAAAGGAAACCGATGAATTAAAAATCTTGTCAACACTTCTGATGAATTCTTTTACTCATTACTTTACATGCCATTTTAAAATATGAAGCACAAATAACATTATGTATTACCTGATAATAAATGTGATTATTGAGCATTAAAGATATATATTATCCATATTACAAATCATCTTTGTGTGGTTGCTAGTATGATAGTTGAATTACAGAGCCATAATAATAGTGAGAAACATCTGTGGCCTTAAAGGATTCACCTCTAATCCTCTCAGGATTATTTTATTGAGAGAGGCAAACTATTTCTTCAGAATAGCTTTGAGTTATTTTTTAGCAATTTTTTTTATCATGACAGTTATTTCTGTTACCTCACAGTCTAATGCTCAGAGAGATCCCAGTCTTCTTCAAATGTATAGTGTTGGTGAAGTTTCAGTCCTAAAATAAGGACAGACTCTCTACAGTTCCATTGCACTAGGGGCCATTGCTGATTGTTCTGTCAAATAGCGCCTCATAAACATCCCCTAGACTCTTGAGCCTTCAAAGCCTTAACACTTGATTCCTAAATATGAAAATATTTCCATAGCGTTGGCATCATAAGCACTCAAGCAATGCAGAACAGAGCCACTGCTCAGAGCACAGGGACAGTTAGAGGAGATGGAGAGGAGGCTGTAAGGCAAACAGACTGGTGGATAATTTTAGGACATAATTCCCTGGCGGGAGAAATAAAGCTCTCATTCATCCCAGAGTTCACAAGGATTTAATCCAGATATAAGGTGAATTCACTTCCATCAAAAAAATGTATTCCCTTATTATGACATTTTCTACTTAGGTAGAAGGATCAGAGAGTATGAAAAAGAGGCAGTTTCACAGTAGAAAGATTTTTTTTTTCTTTTCACTGGAGCAAGACCCCAAACAGGAAATGATATGATTTATACCTCATCTAATTTAGACAAGAATGATTTGAGCCATAAATGCATTTGTGATAATAATATTTAAGGCAATGATGTTTAGTCACTAGTTTTACACACCACCATTGCCACATGTGCCCTCACTGAGGGTTCTGTGTAAGCTGTCATAAGACTTATTAATACATTATATTATGCTATTTAATAATTAAAACATATGTTTTATATGTTAGAATACCCATCATCAAGTAACAAATTTCCTAATAAGCCAACTCACAAATGAAACAAGAAGATCTGGCCTTTTGTTCTAGGTCCTTCTATTCCCATGAGTTCTGTAAAATAGATTTTATATATGTAACTATTTTTTTGAGAGATTAAGTAACTTGCCCAATATTACATCACTAGTAAGAATTCAAATGCATTTCTGTGTTAATACAAATCTCATTTTTCAGATAATACACCTCCTTCTTGAAAATATACAATGTATTTTAGGCCATTAAAATGTCTGAGAACTTTTATGATATTGTATATATTTATATAACTAACTAATAGAGTTCTCCCAACAGTCCTATGTGCTATGTACTATTATTATCTCACTTTTACTTGCATGAAGGCTGAGACATAAGAAGTTAAATACATTTCTGTTTACTAAAAGGGCTAGACTTTGGACTCAAGGTATTTGACTCTCTCAAACAAGGTGTTGTATTACATTTGTGTAATGGAGTAGATTATGTTAATATAGGTATGTATAACCCAACACACTAAACCGAAAGTGTTGAAAAATTAGAAGCAAAAGAGACAAACAGGTTCTGTGACTCCTGGATTCATCAGGAAGAAGAGATTTGAGTTGCTTTCTTTAAACAGAGAAGAGTTGAGTCCGCTTTCTTTTAGAATGTGGTGGGTTCTCTCTACTTTTCTTATGCTTAATTTCCATTAATTGGCTCCCAACCTCTCCTCCTCTTCCTGGCTTTCCACAGAATGGAGTCTATAAGTAGCCCAGAACACTGAGTGCTCCTGGAAAGACGTGCAGCCCTTCATTACCCTCATGCTGATAGGCTCAACACAACTTTATGCCTTGAGACCATGAGGATCAATCTACTCATGCTCTTTATTGATGTTTATGTCCGTTACCATGATAAACCCAATTTCTAATTCCCTGCCTTCTATTCCACACATCTCTGTGTGTCTGCTCCTCTTTCTACCCCTTCCTGATGCCTAAACACTCTTCCACCTTGCCCTCTTTGACTCATAGCCAGTCTTCCGTGCACCTCCCCATAGATCAATCCTAATCTTCTTCTTTGAATATTCCCCTCACCTTATTGTTCTAAAAAAAAATTCCCTTTATAATTCTCACCTGTAGGTACTTTCTTCTCTTCAGCCCTCTCAATTGGTGCCTGATTTTGCTCCCACTCTTCACCTCTTATTGAGTAGGAAGGTTGAGTACATGTTTTCCTTGCTCAACTACTACATCATTTTCCTCCGAGAAAACACCCAGCTTTCAGCTTCAAATCATCAGACAACCCCACCCACTCCTCCTCCAACTCGCAGCCCTTTACAGATGTGCTGGGCCACTCTCATTGCTTAAAGGTTTAATTTCTAAGTTTGCTGATATTTTCTCCAGCAATACTCCTAACATAGTTCCTAAGGAATTTGATATCTGCAGATTCATAGATGATCTTTCTGATTCCCTGGCCTCTTCATTCCTTGGCCTCTGCCTTTCCTCAGACACTCACTCTCAAGGTAATACCCTAGACCTTACCGTTACTAGTAACTCAATTTCTTCCAGAATATCATTTTAAGCCTTTCACTCTTGCAGAACCATGGCCTTTCCTTACAACTGGTTTCTCAGTATCAGCAGTGCCTCAGATATGCACACACACATACATATTCCACTCTTTGTCTCACTTTATAGAGGCAGAACCTCAGCTTCCTTCCTTTAATGCAGAGCTTCTCTTCCATTATCTATCATGCTCTGCTCATCTGATCACAGCAGTTTCCATGCAGTATTATATAATAGCCTGTTTATATTCCCAACTATACTTACTTTCCATAAGAGAAGGGGGCATTCCTGTATTCTTCATTCTTGAATCTCTACAATCACAGTTTGCAGTCCATACAGTAATAATTAATGAAACTTTTTTGGGTTCACAGATTTCAAGAACACTTTTGCTTTAGATTGGCAACTTTGTGATTATTGATAGTCATATGGATTATAGTTTCACAGTAAGAGGATTGAAGGGAAAAAGCCATAAATTATTCAGAGAAGAGAAGAAACTGTTCCCTTTATATGTATATGGCTTGAGGCATGAACCAAGGATGTTTTTCTGGCACTTAGTGTTTATAGAGAGGTGAGGAGAATATGGGCCAAGGACCTTATGGAGAGATGATACTCCCCTTTCCTGCCTAAACAAAACAACCCTAAGTATATGTATCTTTACCTCTTAAAGGCAAACTGAACCAATATCTAGCCGCTGGAAACAATCATCTTGGTACTTTTACTTTGGAAATTCAGTTAGTTATCCATGAGTTTGTTCATCTAGTTATTCAAATTCATTTTCAGCATGTATTCACTCCTTACTTATCAATACCACCCTTCTCCCACCCCTAACTTATTTCCATGGTCTCATGGTAAGCAGAATGTACTTTCCCAATCTTTGACTTGTTTTGAAAAATTAGATATTCGGCGAATGTATGGGAGCCTTGAGACCGGGCTTGCATTGTTGGGCTTGTATTCTTACCCCTCTGCATTTTGGTAGGAGAAAAACATGTCTTAAGTATATACCTACTTTTGGTCCAAAGAGGATCAGAGACATGTGGAACAGAGCTGAGCCAAACATACCCTTGAAACCAAATCACACCAAGTCTAGCCAAGATCAGCCCAACCATAAAGACCTGTAGGCTGTGCCTGAGAAATAGCTGTCATAAGACATTGTGTTTGGGGATGGTTTTAATACACAATTATTGTTAAGAGAACTAACTGCCCTTTTTCCCTCTCTCCTTCTCAAAAATTTTGAAAAGAATTGGGGCTTGGTCAGAGAAGGAATTTTATTACTTCTATGTTCCTAATGTATACCCTAAAAGTAGTACTGTCCTTATTGCTATACAACTACAAAATGGGAAAATATTGGGATAAGACACCTATTGAGTCTTTAGTTTGTGTACAACCCTATTAGATATTCCTTCTGTGAAATTATAATCTGTACATAGGTTAAAACAGCCAATGAGGCTTCCACTTCAAATAGAGACTCAAATTATTCCACTTGTCACCAAACTCCACATGGATCCTTTGGAACTGGAGATCAAGGGAGTGAAAACACTCAGTTGGGACTTATAAACATTGCCAGTTCCTGAAGCTGCTTGCTACACTCTGGGAGTTCAGGAATATTTCAGGATAATAGCTAACTGCATAGAAATCTAAAGGTAAAGACTAAACTCCTCTGGAACATCATGCAGTCTTTGCAAGGGCAGCCTATCATGTATTTCCTCAAACACATTTAGTACAACTTTCTTGAAGCCGTGCAACCTTTGGCCATGCAAAGCAGGATGTTATTTATTTATTTATTTTTTTTGTATCTGCTGCCAGAGGACTGGAAGACCAACAGCCTTAAAGGAAGTGTAAACATTTTTTATTTAGCTAAATAAAGTGTGAACTAAAGTTGCTGTATTAAAGATAGAGCCAAGATAGGCACACATACAAAAACACCCAGCCATCCTCTGGTGCTCTGAGCTTGAAAGCTTAGAAGACTTAAGTTGACAATTGCATCAGCCTGTCTTATTGTACCATATAAGGCATACATTACTGGAATTTACTGTTGCTATGTGACTATTGTATTTTTAAATAGCAAACACACATTTACATAGCTCTTGTTCTATGTGAGATACTGTTCTAAGCATTTTATTAAGATAAATTCCTTTTCAAAACTGCTCTATAATATCCACCCAACAACAATTAAATATGCATTCTATCAAGCGTACATAAAACATTCTCCAGAATGGATTACATGTGAGGCCCCCAAACAAGTTTTAATACATTTAAGGAAGTCAAAGTAATATCACATATCTTTTTCAGTCACAATGGTAAAAAGCTAGACATTAATAACAGAAGGAATCTTGGAAACTTCAAAATAACACCAAGGGAAGTAATCTTATTATCCTCATGTAACTTATGATGTAACTGAGATCCAAAGAACTTAAGTGATTTGCCCAACATCATGCAGTAAATGGTGAAAGCAAGATTTGATTCCACAATCTGTATTCAAGAAACTGAAAATCTTTGCACAATATATCAATGCAAAAATAAAGCTGTAATTTTTAAAATGTGATTTACTTCAGAATTATGATTTTAGGTCTCACTGTGTACGTAGCTTGGTAAAAACAAAATAATTAAAATGTTAGGATTATTTTATCCATCTTCATTGATTATTCAGTCTTATTTAAGCCTAATTAGAGAAACCATTTACCTTTTACCATGCATATCTTAGTTACCTATTATGCATTCATCATACACATATAGAATGCTTTCATGTATGAAGAGGAGTTAGTGTAAGTCAGGGGAGAGAAGAAGAGTTAGTGTAAAGCAGGGGAGTAAAGGGGAAAAAATGCTACTCCAATTAAGAAAACTAAATTATACCATTGTTATTTTAAAAATAGATCAATTTTTAACTACTATAAAGTCACATGGAAGATGGGAGACAAGATGAATTCAGTTAGGCTTTAGCAATAATTGCTATTATCTTCAGGTCATTTTGGAGGCTTAGCTCTATATAGTACAAGAGCATCCTGTAAATAATCCATTTATAGGTGGTGGAACATTCAGTATTTCAGAAGTTTTAACTATTTGTCACATGATAGGCAGTTCAAAGAAAAAGCTACATAGTTTGGAATATTCCGGATGTATTTATTTCTTTGAGGTCTGATCTCCTATCCCATATTGGATGAATAGATAGCTATTAAAATGCCATGATGATTTGAGGAATGTCAGAAAACAATAATTAATAGCTAAGATTTATTGAAAGCTATTTTGTACTGAGCACTGTTGCCAGCATGTTGCCTGTATTTTCTCACTCTTTACAACCACCCAACAAGGTAAGTGCTGTTATTATTGTACCCGTTTTATAGATAAGAAGGTTGAGGTCAGATGGAAGATAACATGATCCTACAGTTAGTAAGGATATATACCCAACCAATCTTGTTCCAGAAACTGTGGTATTAAGCTTTTCCTTCCTTGTTCCTTTCCCCAAACTTTTTTAGCCCCCTGTTCCTTGCTAGAGGAGCTTCATTTTTCAGTGACATTGCTTTAAAACTATGGCAAAGAGGTCTATGTGAGATACAAATATTTCAGCTGGGAGAAGTATGAATAAGAAACGGGACATGCTATAGTAGAGGACTGACTTGGTATAAGGCACCAGGGCCACCAGAACCATGGAGCAGGTAGAAAAATCATAGTAAACCCAGGGCCCAGCTGAGAAAGAAATGAGGTGCAAATGAGAACAATTGATAAAGGCAACTCTATCTATAATTCCTTCCATGCTGTCCTTAACAGCACTGAAGTCCTTTCAGGCAATATGCTTTGGCTTAACTGGGTTCTAAGCCACAGTTCTCAGCTAGTCTGGTAGTTGATTGTAGCCTCATCTCTATTACCTGAGGTGGACAGGAGTTTTCAGCCCTTAGCACATTAGTTACACCTGTGGGGAATTCAGGACACCTGTCAGCCAATGGAACTGGTTGTTCACCTGAAACTACTCTCTGACCAGGCTTACACATTCTTTATGACACTACATTTCCCCCGATTCACAACCATATTCCAGCAAGCTCGTCCCTGTGGAAATGAAGCATTGCTTTGAACACTACATTGCTTACTTCAGCCAGACATCTTTCAAAGAGTAACATTGTCTTTGTTTGCTGTCTCATCTCTTTGCAAAGCTAAGCAGCTACCAGAAATCTGCTCCGATCTTCCTCCAAACAAACCACCTCAAAACATGAGATCACCTCACACCTAAAATTCTGAGCACTGCTACTGCTTAACAAATATTATTGTCTTGCTTTACCTACCAGATCACTCCCCTTGGAAAATAAACTACCTAGTATGTCACCTGGGTTCTTCAAGAATATCTGAACATGTGTTACAGGGAATGGCCATGTGGGTTGTCCTATTTTCTGGATACCGATTGCTCTATTCCATTTTCATTTCCCATACCTCTCCTAGGCCTTTGTTTGGGTCACAGAGTATCTTGAATGCAGAGCTCACACAGGTTGTGATAGGCTTTACTTCTATCACTAACTGGAAACAAAGAAAATTTACACTGAAGGAAACCTTTTCAAGTCGAACTTCTGTCAAGCAATTGGAGGAGCATGTGGTTTTGTGGTAAGATTTGTCAGAGAGAGTTGTGGAAGTGGCTAAGTGTTGCAAGTGGTAAATGACTACTTCAATGCCCACATACTGTGTGAGTGGTGCCTGCTCTTTACCCCATCAGTGTCTGATCTCCGCTGAAGCTCAGAAAGAGATCGTCACTTGTTAAACACAACCATATCACAAGCCATTTTTAATTTTTTAAAAATTTATTGCTACATGTGGAATAAATATGCCATGAGCTATTAAAACTTCAATTTTCCATTAAAAAGTATTGAAGAAAAGCTTATTCATTTGACCAGCCCAGAAATTTGTAGTATAGGATCTCAAGTGCAATTATTCTTTCTCTTACAGGTGCATTCAATAAATATGGACCAGTTCTGTGCTAGGAGTTTAGGATACATGTTGGTTTATAGTCTAGCTGGGACAAAAACAAAAACCCACACAGTAAGTTTTCTGATAAGCAAGTTAAATCACACATGACAAGCAGGCAGAGGAGAAAACCTGTGTGAGAAAGTCTGGCAAATCGGAACAATTGAAAGAAATTCAATATGGCGGTGGAAGAGTGGCAAGTGATGACATGATGATCCGAGAGAGAGAGAGAGGTCAGATGACACAAGTCCATAATAAGCTCTAAATATTTTCCTTGTCATTAAGAAATTATTGTAAGACTTCAAGCAGTAGCATGAAATTATAACATTTATGTTTATTTTCAAAGGATTATACTGGTTTCAGTAAGAGAATAAATAGGAGAAATTAGGAGAGAGATATAGTAGTTTTGATTAGGTTAGTGACAGGGGGTAGAGAGAGAGTTAAATAGTGTGAACTGGAAAATTGGACAGAATTGGCAACTGTTCAGGAAGTTAAAGATCTTAAATACAATAGCTCTCCATTCTCATTATCTGACTAAACATACCTCACCAGCTTCAGCTAAAAGCCATGTGCCCCCTCACTCTTTATGCTTCAACCACAATGACCTACAGTTCCTCAACCTCAAAAACCCTTTGCTATGTCTTTTTTAATACATACTCCTTTTGGCTAAGAATGCCCTCTCCCCTGGTCCCTACAATTTCAGGTCTTCCTTCAGGACCTATCCTGAGCCCCTAATCTAGGGGCTGTTATATCTAGGGGCTCTTCCTGTTATGTATTCCCATTGCCTACTGCTTTCTTTTGTGGGGTGGTGGTGGGGTGGTGGGGAGGGTAGTAGTCCCTTCAATCACACTAGAATACTTTGGTATGAGGTGGAATAATCTCTCTTTTATTATAGTAGGGACTTTGACTAACTTTCTCTTTGCTGTATTCCCATTGCCAGGACACTGCCTACACATACTAGGCACTCAATATATATTTGCTAAAAAAATTAGCAGACTCAGATGATGAATCTTACTAAGTCTGCCTTAAAAATATGCGCATCCTTGTAGAGTCAGCATGACTAAAATATTTAGTCTCCTTAGGTTTCTGCCGGAAACCCAACGATGACTATCTACTGCTTACAGGTGACACTTATGACCACCAAATTGGTAGCATAGACAATTTGGTCTAATTCCAGTGGTATACACAGTACCATAATTTGGGTAGCTCTTAAGAGTACTGATGCCCACCTCCTATCCTAGAACAATTGAATCAGAATCTCTGAGGTTTGAGGTAGGCACTGGTATTTTTAGATTATCCAAATGACTAAAATATGCATGAGAGATTATTATTGTGTGATGTTTACTCAGCTCTACCAGCTAAAATACCGTAGATGTACAGATCTGATGTTCAAATACATTTCTATAGTCTATTAAACTCACTAAACCAGGGACTGCATCATTATGAACTTTGTAATTCATTTGTTCAATTTCCCAGAAGCATTTATTGCGTACCTGTTATGTGCCATTTTTACATTAAGTGACAGAGATGCAGACATTTTTAGGACTGAGGGTCTTTAGAAATAGTATTTATTTCCTACCTGAAAAAAAACTATGGCTCCCAGATCCATAAAATATCTGACTTGTGTGTACAAAATCACTTGTTATCAATATTTTCATTGACTTGACTTTGAAAACCCTTGTTTTTATGTTTTATCTTCTAAATCAGTTATGCTCATGTTTATTTTTTCTGCTTACATATGTTCTGCCACATTTCCACTGAGCAGTAGAAGATACTACTTTTTAAATGTTATTACAGCTTTTTAAGTGTTATATTAGACATAGTCATGGAATAAAAGAATGTCTGCTAAGATTCATCAGCCTGCTCCTATGAATTTTCTCCTTATTCATATTACAGTGGATGATACATAATAATTACTAGACACAGGTGTTTTACAGGAGGAAAAAATGTTTTATGCTTCTTCACAGAAACTGTGTCTATTAGAATGTGAAGAAGAAACAATTTACCATCATTTTGGATGTCTTTCTCGCACTGCTATGCAGAATTGAGAGGCACTTCCTCACCTTTCCCAATTATTTGCTTATGATTTCACCCTGTTGGAGAAATTCTCAGGTCTGTTTATCATTCAAATCTAAGTCTCATTTCTTCAAACCTTTTTTTCTTCTTTAGGTCATGTGGATTCGCTATATGGAATATGATTGAAGGATGATTATAATTACAGAAATTATAGGTACTAACTTTCCATATTTTTGGGCTTTTTACAAATTTCTGCAAAGTTCCAGAGAATTGCCTTTACCAACGAATGTTTCCTAAAATGTGTTATCTATTCATTATCTCTTCCTTTCTTCTCTACATCTACTATTAGTAAGAGTTCTAATATAAGAGTGCTGCAATGATGATATATAAATGACAACTCAATTGAACAAAACTATTCAATAAAATGAATTTGCATTTAAATATCATATTTTAAGAGATAAAAAAGTTTATGATAATAAAATGGGAATGCAGTCTACTACAGGGAAAATAACTAGGACTTAGAATCTGTAACAACCAGAGACTGAATCCTGCCAATTACTTTATCAGAGGCTTTGGGCTAATTACCTTAACTTTCTTTCCTGAACCTCAGGTTAGTCATCTGTAAAAAAACAAAAATAAAAAAATTTTTAATAATGACATGCAATATTTTCAATATGCAAAATTATAAGTTTAGGAAAAAATTGATTTGAATTGTTTAGGAAGAACTATTTTTCTACAATTGTGGTAAAATAATTTAAATAGGACAAGAGCATATGTATGACATAAGTGTAACAATGCGTATCCCAAAAATTCATTTGAAAAATATTTAATGAACCATTTGTATGTATAACACACTCTTCTTAAAATCTAGAGACATGACAGAGCAAGATATGGTCCCTGACTCATGGATCTTACATTAATATTGGAAAGAAGCCTATTAAACTCTCCATCCGATCAGCTTCAATTTCAGCTATTAGCTTTACTTTCTACTGTCTTTTTCAAGTCAAGATCAAATGGAGAGCAAAGGGAGTGCACCTTTCCTCTGCAGTTCCATCACTGTTCAACATAATCATCTCTACCTACATTTCAGAACAATTCTGAATATTAATAAGACAATGTCTATGAGATGAACTCATCTGGGAAAGCATAATATAAGTGTAAGCCATTATAATTTATTGCTTCTCAAATGTTATATAAGATATTCAACTGGATATGTTATTAATAAAAAAGTATAATAAAGAGAAATTTAGAATGAGAAAACATTTGGAATTCTTCATTACTTGATATGAATAGTCTGTAATCTTTATAAGTCATTCTGGCTTTATGAGGCACTTTGTCTATTGAGATAGATGGAGCATCTAGAAAGGAAAAACTTTGACATGCATTTTGAGGCTCTTTTGAAGCAAAAGAAGAACAGAAAGTCTTTTGAGGTTTTTGGATGTACTAGATTGAACCATATGTAATTACTGAGACAATATTTTTTGTTCTCCAAAATGACATTCCATATGATTCACTGTAGTTTGTACTTTAAAAATTGTTTCCTTGATTTGCCTTTTTGTTCATTGAGAAAAAATCATCGAGCCAACCTGATATTGTGTCATAAAGAATTTGTATTAGTTGTAAGAAATAACAACTTACTTTTGTATTTGTTTTTTTCTTTTTCTATTTGGTTTATAGGTAAAGTTATTTTTTATAAATTGGTGTGGATTCCTGAAATATATTATGAAACTATCCATTTCTGAAAGGTGTTAACTTGAATATATCCTTAGTTCATAGTGTTCATGGATTTCATTCTAAGTTTATGTTAAAGTGTACTATCTGAGAAGACCAAACCAAGGTAAGGAGGTCTGCTTGAGAAGAGAAGCTTCGCTGACCATCCTGTGAAGTCAGTGACAGAAAGTGCAAATTTCTTTAAAATATTTATGAATCTAAGTTCCATAACTACAGAAAGTTCACAATTGAAATTCTTACCATATCTGAATACAGTGACTAAAAGGAATAGATGATTTCAGGAGATTTTTCAAATTAGATGCTGGGTATCAGAATTGAGTGGATCAGAACTCCAGTTAGCACACTTAAATTCCAATTATATATATATTTCAAAACAATGATATCCCTGGAACATGTAATAAGTAGTCCAGAAATTGGTGCAGCTAATTAGCAAGAGGTTGTGGTCTTCTGTTGAGACCACTGCCAAGAATGAAGACATAATCTTTGATTCTTCTGAGATACCTCACAGAGAAGATAAATTAAGAGATAAAAAAGAGTTTTCTAGAATTTTTAGCTTATAGTTGAATAATAAGGACATTTTTATGACAACTGGAACTAAATTCTCAAAATTAACTTTTAAAGAAATTACTTCATGTGCTTTATCTTCGTAATAGCCGTAGGAGATAAGACCACATATCACTATTTTATAGAGAGGACAATCATGACTGAAAGGAAGATTTTTCCTGCAATTGACAGACTGCAAATAACAAATTCAGATATTCATATTCTTGTATATAAATATCAAACCTGGTGGTTATTACTGTCTATCACATTTTATTTCTGTATTTCACAGCATTTGCTATAATGAGTACTTGGACATCAAAAATATTTTCTTATTCAACCACTATTCAAAATCTCATAAAAAGGAATAAAAAATTGTCTGCATCTTTCTTAATCTACTACCTCACAGTAAGATCACTATCTTTTCACTGCTTTTTCCTTTACCTATTTTACATGATCATTAACCTAAGATTATCATACAAACTAAAGCCCTGTGTTGTCACAATAGAGAAATCTTTTGCTATTTTCTGTTTTCCTCATTGTTGCTTTTGCCATTTTACAGCATTTTGTGTAAGGGGAAAGCCTTCCCTGTCTATACTGTACAGCGTCTTTCAAATTTTAATCAATATTGTGCACATTTAGTTCTTGGTACCATATTTAAAGAGGAGAGAATAAGGATAACCAAAATTTGTCCTGAATAAAGTAGGTCAGCTGATTAGAGGGCCAGAAACAGTGTCATATAAAATTTGTCATTATATCCCATATAACACAGCACCTAGGAAAACTTAGCACAGGGAAGGAAACAGGAACTTAGCCCCTATGCTGGATCTGAGAAGGTCAATGGTACCTCCTTAAGTTCTGCCTATTCCCAGGGCCTTGGGTTCTCATGATTACTTTTGGATTGAATCCAGTCGTGAAAACTGTCAACTCTCATTTTCCTACACATGTCCATTCCCATAGTTTGTCTCCATTGTCTACCAGATGCTACAATCTAAGCATGGAATTTAGCCCCCTTTGCTGGATTTTCCTTTATACAATCCACATTGATCATTCATATATAAAGAAGGCTTTATTAAAGGTTTTGGAAGATGGTGGAGAGAAATATGTCACAAAAATGCAAAATATATATATATTTTTAAGTCTTTTGACTCCACACCAACACCACTGACTACATTTCTTTATGAACTTTAGATTCTGACATTATTGCCATCTTCCCCCTCTCATTTATCTCCTACTATTTTCCATCCCGAATTTCTGTTCCAACACAGGCAATATAACCTCTCTCTTTCTTCTCACAAACCATGACATTTGGGTATCACTTTCTGAAACAAAGTAATATGCATTCTCCCTCTAAAAGGCACCATGGTACAATAATATGTTTTCATTGGCTATTTAAGTTTGGCCTACAAAGTGTGTGTGTGTGCATGCATGCATGCATGTGTGTGTGTGTGTGTGTGCATGCGTGCATGCGTGCGTGTGTGTGTGTGTACATTTTTAAATAAATTATCAATCTATGAGCTATGGAGATTTTTATTAAAATCTAGATTTTTATGAAATCTCGATTTTTAACTTCTTTTGAAAATAGAAGCTTTGGTAACACTAATCTCCCATATTTGTTTGAAGAGTTAAATTAAGCTGAATCATCATGGCCGCTGTGAGATGGGGCTGAAGCCCCACCATTTTCTGTCTTCCAGAAGGAATCCATATTCTCAGTTATACACTTGGCCTTTATAGGCTTATCAATTTGCATCTCCTGGTTTATGACCACTAAGGAAATGGACACACCTATAAAAAGTTTGTAATATATGCTATCAATAAATTCTCTAACAAATATGGCAAACACTTTGAATAGAAAATAAACGAGAAAATGAGTGATGCTAGATAAAACTTCAGATACTTCTTATGTCAAGAACACAATCTATACGATTGAAAGGCAGAAGCAGAATGATCTGGGAAGCTTTTAAGATATACCAGCTTCTGAAATTGAACCTGTAGAAATGCCACATTTAGAACGTTTTGACTGAAACCTTAGAATTAGACTTTCAAAAATGCTCATCAGCTGATTCATTGATATGTAGCCCAGAAACAGAGCACAGACCATAGGCTTATAGTACCAAAGGTTTCAAGTATCTATTAAGCATTGTCCCTGATATCAGTCTTAACTATGCTGTCTGCTGAGTCCACAGATTCTTCTAAATAAAGCTTCCACATCCAAATGCCATACTAAATAATGATTCTGTCCTGTGATCCACAGGCAGTGGGTCAATAGAATGGTAGAAATCTCATGGTGATCTGGTGCAAGATGATTAACTAGATCAATTAGATTCTTCACTCTGGCATAAAAATTATCAAATGTGGAGAGAATGATGGGAGAGATTCAGCAGTGGTAAAAGTTGAAATGTCATAAGGGAGACACTGGAGAGGCTCTGATGAGGCCACATGCAGTTGGAATTTATGAGAGAATGGAAATTACAATTAAGTTCAAAAAGCTATTAGGTGAAGGAGGAAACACACACATACACACACATGCACACTAAGCATCAGGTAAGGAAATAAATAGAAGAATGATTTGAAGAGCAGACACAAACATACAAATAGTTACAGAGTAATTGGAGGTAGTTGGGATCCTAGAGAGAAGATCCAGGATCCCTAATGGCTGAGGCTTCTAGTGCTGGTTTTAATTCAGAACGACACTCATATTTCTGGTCTGAGCATTTAGTTTTTAGCTTTCATTTGGATCCTACATATATGTATCCTTGGAATAAACGATATAGTGTAAGTGTGTCCTTGTTCTTTACAACCAATTATCACTAACATGTGTTCCTTATCTACACAGATAAGAAAATGGTGAAAATTTTAGGATAAATAGCTTATCATTCACATTAGACCCTCAGCAATTTCATTATTTCTTAACACCTATACAATCTTATAGCTGAGAATACTTTCCAGGTGATGGGTGAAAATTAGTAATGCATTCTTTGTTTTTTGCCTGTGTAATTATGCAATTAAATTTAGTAAATTAGTTTTGAGTGGTAATAAAATACCTGGCATTATGCTAATATTTATTGGAGTTGTCTCACTTTATTCCAGAGTTCCATCATGGGTGAAGGTATGAAATGGCATGGGCGATGATGTCCTGAGAATTCAGTAAAGGAGGGGACAGACTTGGAATTGGAATAAGACCCAGGAATAAGCTTAGTTCAAGGAGAGGAGAAGATGAGCCATGGGGTTAGATTCCTTGTTAGGTATGTTGCTTGCAAAGACCTTTTGGAAATATTCTAATGGCCCCTTCCCAGCTAGTTTAACCAAAATGACCATATTGAAATGTCATGTACTCAAAGTATTTAAAAAGCCAACATCCAAGGACATATTCAACTAGAGAAGAGATATGTCCACTTTTCTCTCATCACCTCCCTTTTCCTTCACAGCTAAATTTTAAAAATCATGCTTTACATTTACCACCTCCTTTTTGTACCTGTTGGTCTCTTTGTCCTCTCTCTGCTCCTTACTCCAGAAAACAGTTCTTGGTAAAGGTAATAGTAATCTCACAGTCACTCAATGCAGTGTACATTTTTTAGCATTCCTTTTCCTTGACACTTGTAGTTCTAGAAACACATTTTTGCTTTGACTTCATGACCCAATCTCTCTGAGAGATTCTCTCAGTGTGTTTTTCAGATTCACTCAGCCATGAAAATTTGAAGTTCTTCCTAGTTTAGTACCAGACCTCCTTATCCTTTTTCTTTTTATCTTCTCCTATAGTATCTCTTCCCTGCCTATGGTTCCACTGACCATCTCCATATACTGTTGCTTCTCAGTATATCTCAGTATATCAGCCTGATCTCTCCTCTTACACAAAATGTCACAGTACTTCAAATTCAACATGTCTAATTGCTAAGTTGTGAATGTTCCTCCACCTCCCCCTCTTCAACACACATTTTTCTCAAACCTGGTAAACTTCAGGATATCTCAGTAAGAACTACCATCCTATATTTTGTTGCTCTAGCCAGAAACCTTGGAGTCATTTACAATATCAGCCTTTCCTTTATTTCTATACAAAAATCATCACCAAGTCCTTTTGATTCTTCTAAATATCTTTTCATTCCCCCTTTCATACTACAAGGTCTAAGTGGAAACCAGCATCACTGTTTGACTGGCAGGGTACTATAATTGCCAACTAGTTTGTCCACCACATCCAATCTGGTACCTTACCAATTCCTTCTCAACACTACAGCCAGAATAATATCTTCAAAATACTAAACTGATTAGGTGACACCAAGTCACTAATTAAAATTCTTCTATGATATGCCATCATTCTTAAGATAAAATCCAAATTTTCGAAAACACTGCGCGATCTCTACAGTGATAGCTTGCATTCTCTGTGCTTATTCTTTTGCTCAAGGCTGTTTTGCCTGTCCTTAGTTCCCATATTCAGATTTCCTTATGCCATAGGAAATTTTGTATGAGCTTCCCTTTTTTTCTTAAAACATGTCGAAGCTCCTGCCCTTCTCTAAAAATCCATGCTTACTCTTTCTTAACATCTCAGCTGAAGTGTCATTTACTCTTGGAGGCCTTTCCTGATCCTAGTTCTACATCAATTTTCTCTGTATAAACACTCACAAAAAGATGCTGTCTTTTTGGAGACCTTATCTCCATTCAATATTATATATTAATATACTAGAATACAGTTGTAAGACTCTCCTCACTAAATTTCAACTTCAAAAGATAAGGAACTGGCTTTTTTTGGTCAACATTATTATCTTAGGTTTGGAAGTATGCCTTGCACCCAGTAGGGACTCATTTAAAATACTATTGAATGAATGCTCAGTGAATGTAAGTAATTATTGAAAGTGTTATGGTAACAGTAAACATGGAAACAAGAGTACAGGCAAGAGAAATGTGAGGAGAGATTTTCTAACAATGCCCTTAGTCAGTGCCTTAAACTGTGAGGAACAGTACCTGGCTACAAATATAAACCAGCTCAATCAACAAGGCTGGGGAGAGTTAGCACATATAACAGGATTACATGGAGTCTAAGACCAGGAAGCATATCTGGGTTCTCCAAGGTACTTAAACAGAGACTGGAAAATTAGAAATAGAAACCGACCTCTCCATCTTTCTGGGGTTGCATAATTTCACATGTCTTTTTGTCTCTGTGCTTCTGTTTTGTCTCTGTACTTCTGTTTCACTCTTATTTTAAACAATATTGGCTATTCTTTAGGCTCAATTTGGATATCTGGCAAAGTGTAATATCTCCTCATTCCAGTGAGGACACTGATTGATGGAACTTCTATATGGGTTACATCGCATTCTTAAGAAAATTTTTATTGATGGAGCTTGAGTGTTGTAACTGCACCTGGTCCAATAAGCTATTGCCAGAGGGCTAAGATCACAAACATGGCTATTTCTCCACCTTCCAGAAAAGACTGGAATAATTCTCAAAAAGTTGTGGATTTGGCAAGTAACACCCAGGAATCTGCTATGCTATCACTGGCAACAGAATGGGTATGAGAGATGCTAGATAGTTGAGAAGTAGAAGATGAGTCTAGCATCAACAGGCTCAGTGGTTAGCAAAATTATAATGGTATTGGTGGAACTAGGGAGTTAATTAGAAGAACTAGATTGGAAAAAAAGGTTGAGAATAAGATATTGCTGTTGTATTATTAGAGATACTTTGTGGATGTAGTTTGAAGAAAATTGAGACATTTATCATTGGGTGGTGAGGGTTTTTCCCTTGATGCATGAGAAATTAACACGAATAAGGCTTTCTCTAAATAAAATACCCCTCATATCATGATTCCTCAATCTAACAGACCAACCCCTTTCCTTTTCTCCAGGATTTATGTATACAAACTAGATAAACATTTTTTCAGGCTATTCCCTTAGGCATAATTTCTGAAGTTCACTGATTGGCATTTGAAATTGAACAACAGATATTGTTGTGGATATTTAAATATAATATGAATAGTGTTAAAGCAATTCTCTGAAAAGGAAAATGATAACTTAGTAAACTCAGTACTTATACTAATGGTAAGATTATGCCTATGCATCACACTTCTAAACTTATGATGGGCTTGACAATTCACTCTGAATTGAAGACAATTGAACCATAGTATGAAACATATACTTTTTACTTGAAAACATTTTTCACTGGTAATTTATAGATAGGTGCCAAAAATGTTTCACTTGGCAGTCAAACTGTATATACTATGGACAGCTGGACTGAATGGCTCCTGCTTGCAGTTATATGAAATTTAAATAATATTTTTTATAAGTGTGATGGCAATTGACTTTGAGAAAAAGTGAGACAATATATGATAGGAAAGTACCAAATATTACTGTCGCACACTTTTTACTTTTTATGGGGCTGCTTAACAGTATGCAGTATTTATATTCAAAATAAGAGAGCTTCAGTTGTATTTATGTTTTAAAACCACCAAGGCAAAAAACAAATCAAAGAATTTATCACAGAATTCAATAATATGACAAAGTATATCAAAATTTGAGATATGAGAATTATACACAATAGCATGTTTTGTGGGCAGTGACAGCCCACAGAAATCTAATTTAATCAAATATTTAAAGAGGTAATAATTAATTTTTAACGAATTGAAGTGAACCATAACTAGGAAGAAATGTTATTGTTTATTTTTAATGCCAGAAGAGTACTCCTGATACAATTTTAATATTTCATTAAGGCAGTAACTTTCATATTGTGGGTTTCATCCCAGGTTTTTATGTTTGATGATATATTTTCTCCTCTTGAAAAAAGTTGGAATTTTATTGTCTAGCAGTAGTGGATAATGGGAAGTGCTCTTTTTCTGTCAATTCGATTATGTTCTATCCTCACTACATTGCTAGGGATTAATCAAACAAATTATGGAATGTATATTGGCTTATGTTAGAACCAGAACTTATTACCATGCACAGTGCTTTATATTTTATGGAAATTATGCAGAAATATTTCACTAGATGCTTTTCTTCAAAAGTTTTCTTATGCTGGATAGCTCTTAGAATATGTTACAATGTATAAGGTCTTTTCAAATTTGTCTTGCATTTTTCATTAATTTAAAAACAGTGTATTTTTTATACTTAGATTATTTGTCTCTGAATTTGGGGAAAGTCATTTAAATCTTTCTCACTTCAGTCATAGTTTAAAGTGTGAATTACTAAAATTGAAAGGATATATACACATTAACATGGCTGTGAGAACAGTATTTGGCAGAAGGAT
The DNA here is from genome assembly GCF_029289425.2 of Pan paniscus. NCBI lineage: Eukaryota > Metazoa > Chordata > Mammalia > Primates > Hominidae > Pan > Pan paniscus. Next base: position 29,643,487 of record NC_073262.2, on the reverse strand, counting down.
GTATAGTAAATGAATGTTTGAAAAAAAAGCATTTAAGATAAAAAAGTAGAAAAAAATAAAGAAAAAAGACTCAAGTTTGATAGATGAAAGAAAATATATGTTCAGTTTTAATTTGTGAGATGCAAAAGGTTGTGTACCCAGAATTGTGCTAATTTTAAAGATTTAGCTTTTTTTTTTTAATATTCTACCCTGACTCCAACTTGTGGTTTTGCATCAGTGAGTAGAACATTTATATTCTGTCAGACTTGAATATTTAGTCATCTGTGACTCTTCTTGCTGCTTTGAATTCTGTTACCAATAAATTGTGAATCTCCTTATTTTATTCAAATAGATGTTCTTTTTTCATAGGGTTTTGGTGGAATTCTGAGAATAGTCTTGCCTCAGTAGTGGGGCATAGTTAGTCCTAGACTGAATACTGTTTTGGTCCTGAAAAACAAACCTTAAACAGAAAACTAAAAAGCTTCAAGCTATGTCTAAGAAATCTAACTGTATATCAGAATGTATCTCAAGAATATTTGTGGGAATATAACAAATATCTTGCATCCAGAAAATTAAATTACTATGTACAGCATCCAATTTAAAAAACAGATATGCAAAGAATCAGGAATATACAAATCATATGGCGATAAACCAATCAATTGAAACTTATGCAAAGCTCACACAGATGGTAAATTAACAAAGACATTACAACCATTCTTACAAATGCATTCAAATGTTTAAAAAGTTGAATTGATACATAAAGGAATGAAAGATATAAAGCAGACCCAAATTGGATTTCTGTATGAAAACTACAATGTCTGAGGTGGAAAACACAATGGATACAATTGAATATATGTAATACATAGCCAGAGAAAAAGTTAGTAAAAGAAGGTATAGCAATAGAAAATCTAAAATGAAATAGACAGAAAGAAATAATTAGAAAGAATAAACAAAGCATCAGAAATCTGTGGTATTTAAAGTGGGCTAATCTATAATTAATTGGAATTCCTGAAGGAGAGTATGAAAGTATATTTGAAGAAAAATTGGCGAAATGTTTTCAAATATTCATATGATATAAGAGTACTCTACAGATCCAAGAAGTTCAATGAACATCATACACACAGGAAACAATATAAAACATCACAGCCAAACTGCTCAAAAATAAAGAAAATATCTTAGAATAAATAGAAAAAAATATATATTATGGACAAATTTAAATGTAGAATATTTCTCATCTGCACAAGGCAAGTGAAAAGACAGCAGAACAAAATGATTGAAATATGAAAAACAAAAACCCCTGTCAACTTAGAATTCTATACCCAGCAAAAGCAACTTTCAAAAACAATGGCAAATATCTAAAATTCATAAAAATTTATTACCAGCAAATCCACAGTCTAAGAAATATTAAAGAATGTTTATCTGACAGAATGAAAGGAATACAAGATGGAATCTGCATCCATAGAAAAGAAATAAGAGCACCAAGAATGGTAACTAGGAAAGATCCATAATATAAACCTTAAAACCACCATTAAATACCAAAACAGAATATAGCTAATAAGCCAAATAAAAATAAAATAAAATCATAAAAAAATCAGTTAATCATAAAACAGTTTGTTAAATCAATACATATGCTTTAATATATTCATCACAAGGGCTTACTCAAAGACTTAATTAAATAAAACAGAAACAAAACAAAAGCAATACCACTGCTTACCATAGCGTCCTATAGAGAAATTAATAAAAGGAAACAAACAGACAGCACAAGGAGGGGAGTGTCGGTCAGGAATCTTGGCTGGAGATCTACTTTTATTTTTATCTATTTATTTTTTGAGACAGGGTCTTGCTCTGTCACCCATCCTGGAGTGCAGTGATGCAAACATGGCTCACTGCAGCCCTGACCTCTCAGGCTCAAGCGATCCTTGTACCTCAGCTTCCCATGTGGCTGGGGCCATAGGTACACACCACATGCCCAGCTAATTTTTAAAAATATTTTGTAGAGGAAGGATCTCCCTATGTTGCCCAAGTTGTTCTTGAACTCCTGGGCTCAAGTGATCCTCCCACCTGTGCCTCCAAATGTACTGGGATTACAGGGATAAGCCACTGCGCTCAACCTGAGTAGGTTTCTTGAAGGCACTTCTTAAAGTTTGTGGGGTTGGTTGGTTGGTTTCATATATCAGATAGGAATGGCAGAAAACACATCAACAAGATGTTTATGTCAATATCATATTAAATATAAATGATCCTATATCCCAATAAAAAGCCATATATGGCAAACAAACAAACAAACAAACAAACAAAAAAACCCTAAAATGCAAGTACATGTTGCCCATAAGAAATACACCTTAAACACAGAGTCAAGCCTAGGATAAAAATAATGCAAAAATACATGCTAAAATAATACTAAGATATTTGGAGTAACTGTTAGACCAAGTAGATTTAAAAACTGGTTTGAATACTCTAACTTAATAATAAAGGAGTCAGTTGGTGAAGAGACATAACAAATATTTATGTACCTTTATTACTCTGTATTGTGTTTTTATAAAGAAATACCCAAGGCTAGGAAATTTATAAAGAAAAGAGGCTTATTGGGCTCACAGTTCTGCAGGCTATACAAGAAGTATGGTGTCAGCATCTGTTTCTAGTGAGGCCTCAGGAAGCTTATACTCATGGCAGAAGGCAAGCGGGAGCCAGTATGCCACATCGAAAGAGAGGGAGGAAGAGAGGGGAAGCAAGAGAGAGGGGAGAAGGCACCTAGCTGTCTAAACAACCAGCTCTCACATGAACTAATAGAGTGAGAACTCACTCATTACCACCAGTGATGACACCAAGATGACTCATTAAGATAACAAGCCATTCATGAGGGATCTGCCCACATGACCCAAATACCGTCCACTAGGCCCCACCTCCAACACTGGAAGTCACATTTCAATATGAGATTTGGAGATAAGAAACAACTGCATCCAGGATATTTTCCAAGATAAAACAATATTCAATCATTTTTAAAAGATTTTTGCCATACAAACTATGTTTTCTCTTATCTCAATGAAATTAAATTTTTAAAAGTCAGTACAGAAATTTGGGGATTTTTGAGGCATCTATTTGTAAACAAAGTTATATGTGATTAAATAATCTCTTAGTCTTAGAGGAAATCAAAAAATAAAATTACAAAGTATTAAATCTAAACAAAAATGAAAATGCTATATATTCAAATGTATGGGATGCTGCAAAAGCAGTACTTAGGGGCGCATTTATAACATTAGAACGAAGAATGTTTGTGAAGAATTATGTTCCATATTAAGAAACTAGATTAAACCCAATGTAAATAAAAAAGGAAATGATAAAGACCACACCAGAAATCAACAAAATAGAAAACAGAACCATAGAGTAAGTAAATAGAACCAAAAACTGTATCTCATATAAGTTCCATAAGATTGATAAAACTTTAGCCAAATGGACAGGAAACAAAGAAAGAAGACACAAACTACCAATATCAGAAGTGAGAGAGATGGCATCACTATGTATTCTATAACTTTTAAAAATGTAAATAAATATTATGGACAACTTTATGTCAATAAATTAAACAAGTTAGATAAAATGTAAAATTCCTTAATAGACACATATATCAGATCTCACAAGAAGAAACAAATAACCTGTATATCATGTCTATTAAATAAGTAGAATTTTTAGTTAAATACCTTCTCACAAAGAAAATTTAAGGCCCAAATGTCTTTGCTGGAAATAAAACTTTCAAACATTAAAAAAAGACACTAATGATCCATAAATTCTTTCACACAATTGAAAAGAATGAAGTGCTTTTCAACTCATTTTTGAGATTAATACTACTCTGATACCAAAACAAATATAGTATTAAAAATTAAAAAGAAAACTACAGACCACTATCCTTTTGATAACAAATATAAAAGTTCTAAACAAATTTTTAATACGTCCAACTTAACATTAAAGGAAAGAAGAATGCCTCATGGCCAGTTTACCTTCATCTCAGCAATGCAAGGGAGGCTCAATACTGAAAATATGTCAACGTAATTCATCATATTAATGAACTAAAAAGAGAAAAAGGATATGATATAGTTGGAGTCTCTGTCTCCTCCCAAATCTGATGTCAAATAGTAATCCCCCATGTTGGAGGTGGGGCCTGGTGGAAGGTGATTGGATCATGGGGGCGGATTTTTCCTTTGGTGCTGTTCTCATTATAGTGAGTGAATTATTGTGAGATTTGGTTGTTTAAAAGTGTGTAGCACCTCCCCCTTCTCTCTCTTCCTCCTGTTCTGGCCATGTAAGAAAGACTACCTGCTTCCCCTTTGCCTTCTGCCATGAGTGTAAGCTTTCTGAGACCTTTCCAGCCATGCTTCCTATACACTCTGCAGAAGCATGAGCCAATTAAACCACTTTTCTTTATAAATTACCCAGTTTCAGGTACTTCTTTATATAAGTGTGAGAATGGACTAATACAGGATGTTATCAATAGATGCAAAAAAATTAAATAAATTATCTATTCCTAAGTAAAATTTTAAGCAAGCTAGGAATAGAGGGAAACTGCCTCAACCTGACAGCAAATCTAAATGACATCTACATAAAATCTACAGTTAACATTAATGATGAATGACTATATGCTGTCCCCATAAAATCAGAAAAACAAAAACAAACAAAACAAACCAAGAATGTCCATTTCCACTACTTTCATTCTATATGGTATGGTATTGGAGGTTTTAGCTAACATGGTAATACAGGAAGTGGACAATATCCAGATTAGAAAGAAAAAAGTAAAATGGACTTATTGACAGATTACATGAATCTCTGTGAAGACATGGAATCTATCTAAATGTACATCAATGGTGGACTGGGTAAAGTAAATGTGTTGCATATATACCATGAAATACTACGCCACCATAAAATTGAGATTACATCCTTTGCAGAAAGATGGATGGAGCTAGAGGCCATTATCCTAAGTGAATTAACATAGGAACAGAAAAGCAAGGAAAGGGGAAAAAAGCATATGTTCATACAAAGTTTTTAGGAATGTTAATATCTACCTATTCATAATAACCAAAACCTGAAAACAACCCCTAAAATCCACCAATAGGTGAATGGATAAACCAGCAACAAAAAGTAAACTATTAAAGCATACTACTACACGGGTGACTCTCTAAAGAATTACAATGAATAAAAGAATCCAGACAAAAAAAGTACCTAATTTATGATACCATGTATTAAAAAAGTATAGAACATGCAACCTGATGTATACTGACTGGAAGTACAGCAGTGTTTGCCAAATTTGGTGTGCATTTGAGAGGGGAATGGGAGGAGTAGGAGGGAGGGATTAGGAAAGGCTAAAGTGAAAATTTGATGTGTAGTGGAATATATTCATTATCTTGACTGTGGTGATGATTTCATGGTGCTACATGCACATGTCCAAACTTAAAAAGTTATACACTTTATAAATATGAAGTGTATTGTATATCAATTATACCTCAATAATACTGTTAAACAGTAGAAAACTTACTTGAAATAGACATACTGTACTCGAAGTCTCCAGGGAAATAGATAAGCTCCAAAGTATTCCTACCCTATCCTTGTCCCTCTTCTTTTGATTCAAACTCAGGGAGAGAGGGAGAGGGAGAGAGGGAGGGAGGGAGAGAGGGAGAGAGAGAGAGAGAGAGAGAGAGAGAGAGACCAACCTGTTGTTCTTACTTGAGTCACATTCCTACCATTTATGTAGGTTTGAAGTCTGTGCACACTGAAGATAATTTCTCAGAAAAGTTTCAGATGCTATTCTGAAAAGAAAGAGAAAAAATTACCAAACTAAACATATTATCTTAAGTATATTTATTCCAATTCACTTAACATTCAACAAATATTTAGTTATTGCCTACTACATCCATGACTGACATGGTGCCAGGGTTTGATATTTCACTGGTGAAAAGACAGAGCCATCCTTGGAAAGTGGTACAATGGGAGAAATGTATATACAAAGAAATAATGAGAGTAGTGATACAGATTCTTATTCTCTGAGTCTCCAGTCCTGCTCAAATCCATGAAATTATCTCACAGTTCAATCTAGCACACAGACATAAGGAGCAAATGAAACGTTTTAGGGCCATTAACAATAAAAAGAGTAGTTGTTCCAGGAGTGATGAATAACAAGTAGCAGGCATTTGGCGAAGAGGATTGGAGAAAAGCAAACTCCTTTAAGTGCAGTTTGAAAACAAAAGAGTGAGCAACTGCAAACCAGAAGTTTATAAACTTGCAGCAAATAGTAAAGAGAGAAAACAAACAAAGCCTTCCTACAGCTAAAGCAGACTAGCCAGGTGAATTCAAGATCAGCAGAAACTGTGCAGCACTATTGCAACAGATCAGAGCTCATGTCAAGAGTTTCTACCAGTTCACTGAATAGTAAGAACTGTGAAATCTATCAGCACATAATATCTGTAGGTGGAAAGACCTAAGCTGACAAACTCCTCTATTGTTTATGGATGAAAATTCATCCTGACAGTTAAGTTCTTTTTCGTATTCTGATCTGTTCAAAGTTGATAATATTAGTTGATAATATTAGTTGATAATATCTGTTCAAAGTAGCCACCTCATATGTGCATTAGGAAGCAAACATGAGAGAATGTGCTTAAATTCCTTAACAGAATACCTGCTTCAAGGTATGGTAGAAATTGTTTAGAAATTTTTGGAGATTCACGCTATATTGCCTATAATTTATTAATTCTAATTATATTCATATTAGCTATATAGTATCTTGTATATATTCTTTTCTTCTATTCATTAAAATCTCTAAAGAATCTCCCTAGTTACAGTCATTGCTAGGTATCTATTCTATACACAACAGAGTATCTCACTTATTCACTCCTTACTTCTTCTCTTCAGTACCCAGCAGAATGAGTAACACATATTTGATGAATTACAGGAATGAATTGGGAGAATTCTGTCTAAATATAGTAGTCAAAGGTCTTGTGGTCAGATTAACAAAATAAATTAGTTCTACAGCAGCAGAGAGAATATTACCTACTTTCCTGAACAACTTGCTTCTAATTGAATTTAATACTGAGAAAGGCCTCTAGGATCTCTAATATTTGAAGTCTACAGGCTTAAAGTTGCTCTTCCTGGTTTCAGATATGATGTTGCCCCCTTTGCTTTAATAATGTGTTTTCGAAGAACAGTTTTCCTCCTATGCCTTATAATTGTAGGTAGAAATGTATAATTGCATATATATATACATATATAAATATATATTTCAATTTATCTTACAATGAGTCAGTAAAAAAAAAAAAACCAGCCAATCACCAATTTGTTTTTCTTTAACCCTGAAAGTTTTTTCCCATGATAGATACAAGAAACTAAAATTTGTCTTTGTGCAAGTAAATGTGCATGCAATTCAGGATATGCTCATTAATAATTAAGTAAATGCCACTCATATTTTTTAAAAATTTCTTTACATATGTATTTTTGGAAAAGTATTTTTTACAAAATCATATACCAAGTTAATGTTCTGATTATTGCTTATTAGTGACATAGTATCTTATATATATTTGTATTAATTGTACATAATATTAATTGCAGTTTCAAATGTAATGATGCAGACATTGAAGAAAAGGCCTTGCTGGCTAACATTTTTCTCCATAGATTTTATGAAGGACTGACTCTCTAATCAGGATTTTGAGCTCTTCGATTGCTGAACTAGCAAACAGTTTGTAAGTTACGTATGGTGCTAGCCGAAAATGCAGACTTTGCAAGACTCTCTAAGAATTTCAGAAATGGCACAAAAGGAAATATTAAATATACACAGTAGTAAAGGTATGATGAGGAAGACACATTCAATGACAAAGTAAATTCGTTCAGAAAAAGAGCAGCACAGGCAATCAAGATAACCAGTTTTGCCACATCGCCCTTGAGAAAGGTATTGAGAATTCTGGCCTCCATCTTTGCTAGAGATAAACTCATCACTTTACAGCTGAAGCTATCCAAAATAGAAAATGCTTTATTCTTACTCTCTTATAAATTGGTGAAATGACAAACCAAGCAAAGGAAGTATTTTTCAATGATCGGAAAAGCCACCTTATACCTTCTCTTGCCCGCTTCTCTCAGAAATCCCTCAAACCAATCCACGTGCCATATGAAATTAGTTGCATTAAATTTATTTTACAAGATCCTAATAGCTTTGGACCAACAACTTAGCAAACTAATGAAAGCAACTTCTGACTTGGAAACACTTCTTTCCATTTGGAAATACTGCAGCCAAGGAAAAATTTTTTGAAAAAAAATATAGAAGGCAAATAATAATCTGTAATAATAGAACTGAATTGTGAATAAAACAGCATACTGATGAAGAAGAAAGATGCATGACTGCCTTCTCCAAGGCCTATGTAGCGGGGCCTTTTTGGAAGTTAGGATTGATTGGATTGGCCAGAGTCTGTTTTGTTGTGCATAGAGCTTCCTGTTGGCTGGCCTGATACAACACGCTATTAACTAATTTGGGCTGGAGCGTCATTATTCTCCATGAAGAATTTAAAGAAGATCTTGACTTGAGCTGATTGCAAGAGAAGTCATGCTGCGCCATGCAGTATAAAAATATCATCAGTCTTATGCCACTGGCACATTCAGACACCTAGTGGGATAAGCCAGGCATCAATGTTCAAGGTTTTATATAAGGTAACAGCTGCTTTGGTCAGACAGTTAATTAAATATGTTAATTTCCCATACAACCAACAGTAGCGACAGCAGACCAAAGAGGGATTTTATGACATTTCTGGGTTCTCTCCTATGCCCAGGACGATGGATTGTGCCCACATCATCTCCCAATGTCTTTTGTGAAATGGTGCTGCCTTTCCCCTTTGGAAATGGCCCTGTTCTATGACATTGCAAATATCGTACATGTTTTGGTACTACATTAACCACTGCCAATTGTCACCACTCCAGTCTTAAAAGGCTATTTGGGTCTGATCCCATTTGTAGTGTTTGGTTAGTCAGTAAATATCACAAATCATGCTGAAGGCAGGGAATGGGATCTTTCTCCATTTGCTTCATTCTAGGTTGGCATTTATGTTTTATCTTCATGGAACTGATAGGACACAGATTGTAAATCACTGTATGAACAATGACAAGATTCCATCCTAGGCATGCAGAAGCATCAAAAGATTGTTCTAGATTGTGTTACAAGTTAATCACATGGAGTACACAGAACTCAGAATACATGTTTACACATAATACTCAAATGTGCTTTGTGGCAATATATGACACTATGTGAGGAGGAAAATGTTCTCAATTCATGAGAAATGCTAATCATACTATCTAGCAGTTATAAATATAACAGTGACGTGGAGCCATTTATAACACTTTTTGGATCATACAGGACTCTGAGGATGGCTAGGGAGACTGTACTCTCTTTGTGATGACAATTGCTTCTCTTGCCTTAAACAAAAGGTTCAGAGAAACTGTACTCTCAAAGAGCAATTGGAGCTGGTCCGGATTTGGTAATTAGCATTTTGATAGAAAAATTTATTAGACTACAAATTTCTTGGGGAACTTCAAAATGCTCATAGTTGCTGATTAGGTAATCACCACTATAATGCATATATTCTCAGGACTAATGTAACTTTTTAAAGAGGGGTGATGATTATATAGCACATGTATTGGTGACATTGCTTAAAAATGTCTATACTCCATGCCATTATATCTGAAAGCAAAGTGATGTGGTACAAAAGAATAATGAACCAGCATTTATGTCATAATTGCCATCATGTCTCTATTTTCTCATTTGGAAAATTAGAGACTTGAGGAAGTAAACTTTGAGATGACACCCATGTCTAATTTTCTATTGAAGGCAATGTGATAATATAAAAACATTCTGGCCCATCACTAACCAGCTGGCAATCATATAAAATGCTCAATTAACACCACAAAAGGCAGAAGAAGAGTGGAAGACAAAAATAGGAACTAAGAACAAGGGCAACAAACAGAAAACAGTAACAAATTTAGTAGATATTAATCCAACTATACCGGTATTCACTTTTAACATCAATGGTCTAAATACACTAACTAAAAGACAGAGATTGTCAGAGTGGATCAAGAAACAAGACCCAACTATATATTGTCTATGAGAAACCCACTTTAAATTTAAAGACACATACAGATAAAAAGCAGATGCATGGTGAAAGATATCAGGCTAACACTAATCAAAAGAAAGCAGGAGTAGCTGTGTTAATTTCAGATGAAACAGACTTCAGACCAAGTTGTTTACCCCTGTATCAGGGACAAAGAGAGGCATTACATATTGATAAAGGGGTCACTTCTCTAAGAAGACATATCCTTGATGTGTACATACCCAATAACACAGCATTAAATAACTGGAGCAAAAACTGATAGAACTTCAAGGAGAAATAGATGCAGCTATTATTGTAGTTGGATGCTTTAACATACCTCTATCAGAAACGAACAGGTTAATCAGACAGGAAATCAGTAAGGATGTAGTTGAATTCTACAATACCAATCAGCTGAATAAAACGGACATCTATAGATTGCTTTATCCAACAATAACAGGGTATACATTCTTTTCAAGCTCACATGGAACACTCACCAAAATCAACCAAATTCTAGGTTAAGAAACACAACAAATGTAAAAGAATAGAAGTCATAAAATGTCTGCTCTCAGACCACAGTATAATTAAACTAGAAATCAATAACAGAAAGATAGCTGAGAATATTGAAAATAATTACAGATTAAACAACACATGAGTCAAAGAAGAAATGAAGATAAATTTTAAAATACTTTCAACTAATTGAAAATGAAAATAAAACTTATCAAAATCTGTGGAATAAAGCAAAAGCAGTTCTTAGCCAGATATTTATGGCATTGAATGCATCTACTAGAAAAGAAAAAATATAAAATAATCACTTATACTTCTATCCCAGGAAACTAGAAAGAGAGCAAATTAAATCCAAACTAAGCAGAAGAAAAAGAATAGTAAGTATTAGAGCAGAAAACAATAAAATTGCAAACAGGAAATCAATAAATCCAAAAGCTGTTTATTTTTTAAATATCAAAGGTCTTTTCCTTTGAAAAATCCAGAGGTCAATACACCTTTAACCATGCTAAGGAAAAGAGAGAACACAAATTACTAATATCAAAAATGAAAGAGGGGACATCACTACAGATCTCATGGACATTAAAAAGATAAAGTATTTGACATATAGCAAGTTTTCTAATATGAACAATTCATAAAGGACATTTTAAAAAGATAGTTGTAAACATATAATCAAAGATGGATACCAAAGCCTAGCACAGGTCTATAAAACTTGCTGAAGAAAAAAAAAAGCCATTTTTGGAATAAAAACGTGATTTAATTAGGAAAAGGACATCTGTCTGTCAGAAAATGAGACACTAACATGTAGCATAGATGAGGCATCACTATTAACTTATCTTACTTCAAGTACTGTCATCTAGGAAATTAGTGAGAATTCAACCAGGAGAGAGCAGAATCAATATCACAAGGAGGAGGAAGATTTTCAGAGCAAGAGAAAAGAGAAATCCAGTAGCCAGTGGTTTTATTTCATTTCAGATCTCTAGGTCCATTGGAGTTTCCTCCTGAGGGAACAAATGTAGATTCTAACTATGACTGCAGAACACATGAAATACCTTAGAGGTTGAGAGAGTGAGAGTGGGGTGATTACTGAAATTATAAAATTATAATCTTAGAGTCAATGTTCAGCATATTAAATATGAATTGTAAGTCATTTAAAAAATAACAGTGATAGTTGATATGAAACTGTCTGCTCTTCCCTGAATGGGCAGTTGGAGGATGGAAGTGATGTGCAGACAGCAGTTTCCCAGGGCCTCAGTTAGGCAATATGAATCCAGGGCACAATGACCAAAACAAGCATCTTGGGATTTCCAGGTGAGTGACAAGATAACCAATGATGAGCTAGCTGGTTTTCCAAATGCAAAGATATCTAATGAAATAAAGGTTACAAAATAAAAAAGGACAAAGATTGCACAGCTGCCAAATCATGAGATTTCAGTTCATGAGTAAGAATTTGCACAGATGTCAAACATTTGCTCTGGTTTATATGCAGTGACTGCTACCTCCGCTGTAGGTCTCTAAGGCAAGAGTTAAAAGAACAGATGAAACTTGTGGATTTCCTCAGAAGCAGCATGATCTACTCACCTCATTTGCATATTGAGATATTTATTGTTAGAAAAATGCCACACAAAGCATTCCCTGATTTTACTCTGACACTGCACATTATCTCACAGAATTGAAATTAGCATAATCTTTCTTGAAAGAGAGTTGAAGTTTTATTATTTTCTTATCCCTTTTCTTTCTGCTTTCTTTACATTTCCATTTTTTAAAGTTATGTACCTGGCACTGGTCTACATACTAATGTTATCTCTGAGAAACTTTACACCAATTCCATAAGGAAAGTACCTTTCCTTGTGAGGGAGGAGTATTTTACACATGATAATAAAGTAACTTGCCCAAGTCTGTCAGCCAGATAGTGGCTGAGGATTCCAACCCATATTTATTTGGCTTTTCAGTCTGAGTTCTTAATGTTCCACCTCTCAGCTTCCTAAGGTAGAAGCTGGAGTACTCAAAAGGGTACCTGGAAGAAAAGGAGGTTACATAAAATTATTATAACATTAGGCTGGAACCTTAGATATAATGAATCCAACAGTCTCTTATTGCTCTTGTAAAACACGAGAGAAATATGGCAGGGCTGTTCAGAGAACAACTCACCCAAAGAGAATGGTGTAATGAATATGAAGAGAGGTCTCTAGTGAGAAGTTAAAGAACTCGGTCTTTTGTCCCAATTTACTCATTAAAAAAAAGTGGGGTATTGATTAGTTGTAATTCCACATTATAGTTGAATATTGTTTTATAGCTTATAGAGCACTTTAAAATAAGTTATCTCATGCAATTTGATCTTTACAGAAGCTCTATTACCTATAGCAAGGGGGGAATGTTATAATCTTAATTTTATAAATAAGAAAGCTAAGATTTGAGTTACAAAACTATCTTGAAATTGTGTAACTAGCAGATCTATATCAAAAGACAAGCTTTTCTTGTTGGGTTAGTTGTATTGATTTTTAGCTGCAAATGTGTTGTTCTATCACATTATCCTTTCTGAAATGACACAGTCACCAAATTTTGTGTTTTGTAACAAATACAAAAAGTTTGATAGATTAATAATTATCCTAAAAGTGTTGAACTCAGGTCTGACACAATGGCAATTAATTTCAATTAAAATAAATAAATGTAAAGGCTGTATTTATATTTTAAAAAGAACTGCCCCGAATTAAGAGAACTTCCTTGTCACGAGCCTGTTGTGAATCAATATTGCAATAAAATTTTTCATGAAAGCAAGACGGAATTAGGAGAAATACATTCTTCTAGGGAACAGGAGTGACAGCTTCGTCTTTTCTGCATCAGTCACAACGCAACCAGAGTTTTAAATTCAGTAATTGATAGCACATTTAAGAGTGATGTTGGCAAGCCGAAGTCCAGAGGAGGTGACTAAGTGGTGAGATGAAGTTGGAAAAGGGCCTGGCTCATGGGTCGGGCATTGCCCAGTGCCACAGGCAGAGTTCTAAAGATCTGAAATCTATCATTTCCTTTTATCGTCATAACAAACTTAGACAATAGAAACTAGCATTATTCCTATCCCACAGTTAAATGAACAGTCATCTTTCTAATACTGAGAATAATCATTGTTAAACATTCATTTTGCGAAAGACTTATCAAGGAGCACAATTAGAATGATGCAGTTATTCTAGAGAAACTCTAACATCCTATAAGGTTCTAGATTTATTTACTCTTTGATTTCTTCTAATCTTCATCCCCCTAGACCCCTTGGGTCTCAAAATTCAATTAAAGCTAAAGTTTACTTATGTTGGTGAGCATAAACATGAATAATGATGTTAACATAAACTTTACCTACACCATAACCTTACCTATACCATTATATATAATATAGATCAAATGTAGATAACTATAAATTTATATTGACTCTCACTTCACCATACACTTTATATATGCCATGAAATTTAAAAAAAACTAAATATTTCAGCACCTTAATAAAGTGTTGTTTTACTTTGTTACTTTAAATAACTGAATCCCTTCTTAGCTATTCCTCTATATTTTTTCTATTTTTTCCAATGTTTAATTATTTACTTAAAAAAATTGAACCAGTAGGTAAACAAAGACAGGGGACAAATACAGAAAAAGTTCCATCTATCTATCACTGCTCTGACATCAATTCTGTGACATCAATTAGATGTCCTGAATTTAACTGAATTCCAACACTCACTACCTGGTGTCAGCACCTGATTCCACAAGTCAAAGGCAAAGTTCCCCAAAAGCCTATCCTTACTTCAGACATCAGTCACAAACGTTGGGGGCCACTTCTGACAGACCAACTATACATTTGGGGATTCCCACCACACTCTCAAGTTTGATAATTTGTGAGAACAACTCACAGAACTCACTGAAAGCATTTTCCTTGATTGAGGTTTTGTTATAAAGGATACAAATCAGGAGAAACCCAAGCAGAGACATGTAGTGTGAGGTCTGAGTGTGAGCTCTTCATGCACAGCTTCTGCACACTCCCCTCCTGGAAGGTGGGCACAGCACCTTCCCAGCACTGCAACATATTTGCCAACCAAAAGATCCACTGAACCTCACATTCCAGAATTTTCATTGGGTTGTCATTAGACAGACATGGTTGAGTAGATCACTGGCAACCTGATGGAACTCAGTCTCCAGCCTCCCTCTTCTCTTCTAGCTGACTCAAAATGCCAACCCTCTAATTACATGATAGGTCTTTCTGGTTAGAAACCCCTTTCCTGAAACTATCTCCACCCCTACCTACTCACCAGTAGTCACTTCATTAGCACAACAAAGATACTCCTAAAACTTGAAAATGCCAAGGGGTTTGTCAGGACCCAGGAACAAAGACTAAATATATGTTTTATTATACCATGTTATCTATTTACCTATCTAGCTGCTTAATGTAGTTTACTATAAAAATGACAGATCCTTTCTATACAACCACATTTAAACTTTGAGAAAATATGTAGTTGATTTGAATGAGTTATATTCAAACATCAGAAAAATTCATTTTTTAAGAACATTTGCCACTTTGGTAATGAGTAATGAGGAAATGCAGAGAGAGATTTTATTGATTAGCCATGCCCAGAATGATTCTGATGACCATTCACATTCTGCTCTTTAAAGTAGTTATCCTAGGTTAAGGATCAATCTGGTCATGTTGGAGTGAATCTGAATTGCATGACTGGAAAGAGTTTGCAATGTTTTCCCCTTCCCTTTTGTCAATGAAGCACTGGCTTTAAACTTTCTCTTTACCATGGAGCATTCACAGTGATATTTTAATTAAGTCGCCCTGTTTCACCAACAACTCAATCTGATGCTTTTCATGGGAGGTTTCTGGGTCTAAATATATCTCTAAGAGCAAAGGTGTATTATCATTTATGTCAGAAAGTGACATGATCTTCATACTTGTTAATCCATAAATAAGGATATGTCTATCAAAGGCAGAGAAAATGAAGGGGTGGGAAAAGAAACAATGCGTAGCAGCAGCGTTTCTGTGTGTGTCTAGCAGAGCATGAGAAAATGAGGATGATGCTGGTTTAGTTTCCATTCTATTCATCCCTGAAGTAGTGTAGATAACATAATAAATGAATACTGTAGTTCCTTTAATTCAACATAATGCACATGCACTCTGTGAGGTTTATAGCTTTCCTAAGGTTTTGTGGCAATGTTTGTAGAAACTTTAGAACAACTGTGAGGTCTACAGGGGATAAAGTCCCTGAAAAATGGAGTGCTCTGTTAGATGGAGTGGAGACGAAGGGCATACATCCTGCTTATTATGCACACTCAAGGCTTGATGCAAATGCTGACTTGACAGGTAGAGAGCAGAGAATTACCGTGTCTGTTCACAGTCCCTGAAATGACATCCTCTGGATACAGCTTCCTGGCAGGGGAGAAACAGACTATCTGGTATTTTGACAAAGAAGAGTTTATAAACACTCGAGAAAACTTGGACCTTTGGCAAAAGAGAGATTACGGAAGGGGGCAGGGATGCAGCGTCAAATCAAGAATGTCTGGATGAAAGTCAGCCAGTACTAAACAACATTGCTGAAGAATCTAATGATGTGTGTTTTAGTTGCAGAGAAGGCTGAGTAGCAGTTTGGGACATCTATTACTTATTTTTCTTATTGTGCCATAAAACATATAAACTTCTAATAAAAATCATTCTGAATAATTTCTAATTAAGTTGGGGCAGAAAAAGAGTGTGAGACTTAAATGTAGATCTTTATATCTTGGGAATGAAATATTTTCACACCCACAAGATGGACTTGAGTGATTTAAGCTACCCTCCTAGTTATAGAATTTCTGTAACTGTTGCTCATCAGGTGAGAGAGGAATATGACAAGGTTTCTGTTTGAGCCTTAGGAAGGCTACAAAAGAGGCAAAGCTACCTTGGTTACAGTTGCAGTTTTTTATATTGACAAATTCTTATTTAATTAGCTGCATGTCTTTCTGTCACTATAGCTACTGCAAAAGTTTCATTATTCATTAAATAAGCAATGAATATAGACAAAAATTGCAGCCACATGGGCTGCACAAACGCATTTTCATATTATTAACATGTTGCCAACTTGCAACTCTTCGAAGTCTGAGTAAATGTTTTGACAAGAAGAGACAGCAAGGACAAATAAGAAGTAGCGGTCTTGAAGAAATTCAGCCCCAGTTCTAACAGCTTTAAAGTCTTAAGAGTGTTTTTGCTGGGGCAGTACCAGATAAATTGCTCTTATATGTGCATGCAAGAGACTAAAATTCCTTTGAAAGTTTATAATTTCTCATGGGAAAACACAACATAAAAGTAACTTTTACTCATAGAAAAACAAAACCATATTTTCCTGTCAACCTTTGCTGTTGGAAATTTCAAACTTTTTGCATTTTTTTCCTGTGATTCTTAGCTGGCCCAAGGGACAGGCGTTTACAACATAATTTACTTTCAACGTGTCTCTGTAAATCATTGTAATACTCTCTATTGCTTGTGGAGAGAAGAAAGAAAAAAAAAAAAACCAACAGGGTTTTATGTCCCACTTTCCCTAGACTCCAACAGCCTAAACTCAAGCAGAAACTTTCCCTTTTAATGTCCACATGCAAAGACACACACAAACACACATACACACACAAGAAATACGTACAATGAGTACAGGTAAACTTAGAACTATGGGCAGGCTCCAAGGGAAAATTTGTATTTTAGGGTTAATTGGGAGAGCTGAGAGTTGTCTTAGGTGATGTGAACATTGCAGAACTATTCAAATCGTTGCAGAGTAGGTGGGTCGCCTTCAGCCAAATGACTTAAAATATTTTTTTCATAAAAATCCTAAGGACCTGTTAACACACTTTTGCCAAGCTATTAATATCAAGGATCATTCAGTTTTATATGAGAATTTGATGACTATACACTGGTTGAACCTTCACCTTTTACAACCTTAATGGGGATTTATTAGCTATTTCACAGTGTGTAAATTTGAATCTAGGTCAGACGAGGAAGAAAAATAGGGCATATCGAGACCTAAAGAGTAACCTGAAAAATAATACATCAGAGAAAAAAAAAAAAGGAAAGAAAGAAAAGGTGCAAAATTAAACAGATGACTAGAAGTTTCTTAAGCAATCTGAGATTTGAAGACAGAACCTGCTAAATTAGGATTCAGTGTAGACCATTTGAGCTCAAATGCAGGTGACTAGTGAATTTGATTCCTAAACAGTGCTGCAGATTAAGGAGTTAAAATAGCTTATTAACCTGCTTGGGCTAACTGTCTATAACAGGAAATGTGACCCAGGTGGGTTTGATATTCACAAGATTAAAGCTTATGTCTACCATCAAATGGTGACCACATTAAAGCTGTTTTAATGAGGCCAGGGGAGATAATGAATGAATGTTGCTTATTCACTGCAGAGGAGACAGCCTGACCTTATTCTAACCTCTTTGCTGCCAGGTATCTAAAGCAACATGTTAGTTCTGCTTAAAGCCAAAATGGGATGGTCCAGAAGATAAAAACTAGCCAAATGCTTAGGAGAATGATTTTGCTGGTGTTAAAGCCAAAAAAAAAAAAAAAACAAAAAACAAAAAACAAGAAGTATTCTCCCTAGAATCCTTATAAAAAGGACAGTGTGTAACAGGATGGTAATCATCCTCACTGTCACCTTTATCACAGACACAGCCATCAGTTTCATCAGGCAGTTTCCTATGGTGCCCCTCAATATTGTCCAGTTGCAACACCCAAGGAAAATAACCTATGTAAAAGAATGGGTGGAGGACTCTTATTTAAGGATCTAACTCTCTGCTGGTTTAACTTAATCCTGAGTAAATTTTGGAGGATTTAGAGGGACTGCTTATCTTTCAGGTTAGCCTTCATAAATACCAAACATTTGATAGATTTAAGACAGCAGTGTATTAGAGATTGCACTTGCTAGAAAATAGGCAGAGTATAGCAAATTCTATTGCCAATTTATTGTGTTTCCACTTGTTTTGCCAGTCAGCAGGAGTAGGGGGTAGGTCTTTGTGGAAACTGAGGGCCTAGTGATGGTTTTTCCCAAATAAAATGTAATTTGTCTTCTGCTAAAAGGTGAACTAAAGCAACCATAATTAGAAAAGGTGGGAAAGGCATGAAATATTCTGTCACATATTTTGGTCATTGAGTACAAAAACTATCAAGTAAGGGAAAATTAATACAAGTGAGAATATATTTTAAGACTTGATCAACATATATACGGTAAGGAATTTAAGTTACAATAGCTTCAACATCTTTTTGGAAATAAAAGAAATGCATTAGATGTAAATGATGGAGTTTACATGAACTTTGTATTGGAATGCTCTTTCACTTCAATAAGTTTATCAAGAAAGTTAATAGATGTGATAAATGAATACTGTAATTGTCTACATGTGCACAGCCTCGGCTTCTTAAGGATGGATATCATTAGCTTAAAATACTGAAGAAAACTTAAGCCAGAGGGGGAAATCCTTAAAATTACTTTCCAGGCCAGATTTATTTTGGCAGTCACATTCAGGAAGCTATGCAGTGTACCAAGTTTTGAGTATTGTATTTGGACACTGATCCGTAATTTTAGTCATCAGTTTACTGGCAACCATCTGCTTGGACATTACTCCCACCTTCTAATAAGTAACATTAAATTAAAATGGTAACCCCCAACAAATGGCAACAGACAATTTTGGCAACAAAAGTAAAAATGATAATAGGACCCTTAAACTCACATAAAATTGTGTCAAGTAGTGATCCCATTTCATCATTATCTAAACACATTTAGATAAAGTTATCAATGCTTTTCATCACAACCAAGATCCTTGAAAAGATGATCTGCATCTATCTTTGCTTCTTTATCTGTCACTTCTCAACCCACAGCAATGAGTCCTAGTAGTCAAGTCAAATGGAAAGTTGTCTGTTATCTTACATTAACTGAGCCATTTAATGTTATGGAAGTAAGATAATGGTTCAATAAGTGTTGGATGACTCTACCTTTGTTGGTGTTTTCTTAGCGTAGCTACCATATATATCCTGATGGCTCTCCAATATCCATGTCTAGTCATCTTGCAGCAGGTTCAAAAGCTATATAATTAATGACTTACAAGGTGTTTCTGTTTAAGTGTTTCACAGACATATTCAAATAAAAATGCTTGATTAAAAAAACAAAGACTGCAGGTGGGGCTTTTAAAAAATAAATAAAAATTTAAAAAGAGAAAAAAATGCTCAAAACCAAACATGGTTTTCCACTCCTCTTACCTCCGATGCAACATTCACCAAACCTACCCTTCTATCTCAAGTTTTGTCAAAATCTCAGGGAAAAGAATCACTCAAAAACCTAGAGTCATCACTGATTTCTTCTTCTCCCTTCTTTTTCATAAACCAGTTAGTCACAATGTCCTGCAGATTAGGTTGTAAATAAATGATAATAAATAAAGATTTGCCTAAAACAAAACAAAATCATTGTCTTATTTACCTGCAAACTTCAGGCTTAATTGGTTCTCTGGCTGAAATTCTGCCTCTGGACCATCTGCATTGTTTTGATTGTTGGTAGATTTCCAATCATGGTGGCCAGATGGCTGCCAATAGTTCATATTCCGTCTTCCAGAAAATCCAGCTGAAAGAAAGAACTCCTTCCACACAAGTTTCAAACAACATCTGTAAATCTAATCGTATTGTCTATGCTTGGCCTGAATTAGATCAAGTGCTTATCCCTGATCTAAGCAGTGCAGGTAAGAAGAGGCAGCCACCTGACTGGTCAGGTCTGAATTGCCCATCCACACCTCTCTAGACCCAGGCTAATGTCACCTAAGACACAAGATTTAGAATGGTGGTAGGTTTAAAGTCCAGAAATTAGGAGAGAAGTTAGTAGTATATTTCAAGAATGTATTTTTTATCTTTTTTTCCTAAAAATGAGGGAGACAAATACAGAAACAAAAATAAAAATGTGAATATTTTAAAGCATACTCACGCTATAACTTTATGAATTAGGAATTGGGTAAAAGTAGGCGTATTTTGGAAGTCATCTGGGTAGGTCTGGTTACTAGGAGGTCCCCTTGGAAAGCTTCTGTCTATCTTCTAAGCAGGCAACAATGTTTATACATAGTAAGTCTTAATGCTTTTATTCTTTCAAAACAAGTTCTGTATTTTAAAAAAGTAATTAATATGGCTTTTTCTAACTTGAATAGTAGAATAATAGTTCAAGGGACAGAATGGAAATACGAAGAGAAAGTTTTTTTTTTTTTTTGGTTTGAGGAAAACTCAGGAATGACTTAAATCATGGAGATTAAGTACATAAAGATATTTCATACTAATTTTATCCACCAGCTGTTTCTTTCCACTGCAAATTAAACAAAGGGAAAAGCTTAATTTGAAGAAAGAGGATTTAGATTAGGCATAGGAATCTAATGTTTCCATGCGTATTGAATGCACCTGTAACAAGAGCAGACTGACCCTCAGGTAGCTTTGGCATGAAGTTGTGCTTCATCTTGCTACAACAGTATAATGATGGTTTCTCCCCTCCCTCCGCCGCCCCCACCACCATGCTCCTCTCTGATCCTTTCTGATTGCTCTCAGGGTTGGTGGGTACTAAAATACATTCACCATGGGAAGGAGGTCTATGTCTTTCTCTTCTGCTACATTTCCAATAAGCTGTGAGAGATGCTATCTGCCCAGAATGGTTTATACCTGTGATTCACCTAGAGGGCTTGTTAAAACACAAATGGCTGGGCCCCTCCTTCCAGAGATTCTAACTCAGCAGGTCTAGGGTGTGTCTGGGAATTTTCATTTCTAAAAAGTTTTCCAGGTGATACTGAAGCTGCTGCTCTGGACAGCCTACTTTAAGAATGAATAGTTTCAATATTACCCTGTTGTAGCAAAAAAACAATTGGGGATAATTTTATAATTAGGTGACTGAAATGCAGGTTCCCAGGTAGTTTCATGTATTTAATAAATTAATTATAAGCCTCTATAAGTAGTATTTTCCTAGAATCCCTTTTATCAAATAGGGCTCATATGGAAATTTTCTCAATATTCCTTAAAATTTAAGAGGACTGAAAATCTTACTTTTAGAGAACTCTGGCTTGTGACCTCCCCAAGTGATTGGACATTTTCCTATAGGCCCAGGTCCACTCTATTTCCTACCCAGTCTTCAGCCAGCGTATTTTCCAGCCTCAACTAAAGAACAGAGATTAAATCAGAACTGAGAGAAGAAGGCCTGGGTCTTTATATTTTTACATGATCCCCCACCCAGTGGAAATGAAATGCCCGGCTGTCCTAATGTTTTTCCACTGGGTTTTTGCAGTTTAGTATAAATACCTTGTAACAGTATTATACACAGATTCAAAAGTGCTGCAACTGAAGCAACTTAGATTGCAGTGGAGATGGGATGCTTTGGAAAACTTAGTTTATTTGAAAAGTGATTCATGTTATGAAGAAGGCACTGCTATCAAAGAATCACATGGGGAATCTGAATAAAATTGTCAAACTTGTGAGTAGGGAATAAAACCAATATTTTTAAGTGAACAAATTTTATAGAAAAGGTGATGTAGGTATGCCTGAATAATAATATTATAAATAAATTAGATGTCACAATGAGAGGACAAATTTCTCTATGTGATCTTTCCTTTTCTGTTGAATGAACTGGCCCTTTGACTACCTAGAGTAGCTCACTCATGAACTACTCAAGCCAGGGCATGAATCTCAAGGCACAGTTTATATTCCAGTTGGGTTTGAGAAAAAACTAAATCATTATAATTTTTCCTTTCCTTTTTTTGTTTGATATGGAAAATTAAGGGTACAGAGGACAGAAGCTCCTTGAGAGATTTATTTTTTTTCTCTTCTATTCCCTAACCTTGGAAGTTCCAGGGACCTGGTTTTATTGATAACACTTTAGTGTCATCAGAAAAATCTGCCATCATTATAAAATTAGTCCATTTAAATTGGCAGAAAGAGATGTCTCACCACCCATTTTATGTATGTATGAAATTACGACTGAGAAAAATCATTGAGATAATGCACAAAAAAACAAGGCTCTCTTACAGAGATTTAGTTGTGAATTATGAATACTTTGAATCTGTTGTTTTACAAGCTTCCTTTACCCAACCCCTGAATCTTTTAGGGACGTGGGGGTAGGCAGATACTAGTTTTGATCCTACCTTCCACCAAGTGATTCAGCCTGAAATATCTCTTTCAGTGAATGCTTAGAGCTTCCAGTGAGGAGAAATGAAGACATCCTCCAGAGTATCCCAGCCTAAAATGGAGCACAGGAGCTGTCCTTTAGGAAGTGGTATAGTTTACCAATTCCTTTTACTCTACGAATTGTATCCATTATGTGGGCATTCCTGATTCTCACTGTGGTCAAAAACACATTTTGAAAAAAAAAAATAACCCAAACTTCAGATTTTTTTTTTTTTGCATATAATTCTCTCAAATTCACTTTAAAAGAAAAGGAAAGGCAACTATTGGGTGAGAGATGAATCCAGTAATCATAAATCTTTCCAATGGTGAGTTTTGAAGACTCAAGAGGATGATACATTTTGGAAGGGATCACAATTGACTTATGGAACACCTTTATGTTTTAACTCCATATGAACACCCATTGAGGACAGACCTTTGGGGAAAGTTGGTCCTTGAGGAGTCCTCATTCTGGCTGGTCTCACATAGGGTGAATGTATTAAGGCTCCCTTTAGTTTGCTTGTTCATGGTTTCATGTCTGTTGTTTGCTATGCAGAACCCTTTGAAGGCTTTGAATAATTCTGAAGAAATTAGATATTCTATAAATTGTTGTTAAGAGCTATCTTGAATTGAGTGTGTGGTTCAAATGCCACCATGAAATAAAAATGGGAAAAATTATTTTCATAGAAGTATGTTTTCTGTAATTCTGGAGACTTGGATAAAGACACTCATAAGTAGATGTAAGTGATAGGATTAACAAGTCTTCATATTTATGTCATGGTGATGTTTGTGGTAGTATTTCCAAAATGAATAATAGATTTAAGATGTGTTAAAGCTCAGTAATATCCCATTAATGTTTCATCAAATTAGTATAATTTTTTCTTCCCCATTCATGGAGCACATTTGCCAGTGGTTTATCTCTGTCAGTTAGCTGATTAAGCTTCACAGACAGAACCATTGATATTATGTGATATATGTGTATATATGAAGGATATGAATTAACTTTATATTAGTCTGGGTTCTCCAGAGAAACATATGTGTTTCTTCATATATATATATATATATATGTATAAATATGTTCACTTGTTATAACACGTGTATATATATATGAATAACAATGTGTGTATGTGTCTGTGTGTGTGTATATACATATTATATAAGGATTATGTTATGTCACAATGAGAAGACAAACTTCTCTATGTGATCTTTCCTTTTCTGTTGAATGAACTGTTATAATATATAACATATTATATGTTATAAGCAATCAACTCACATGGTTATGAGGGCTGAGAAGCCCCAATATCTACAATAGGCATGCTGGAGACCCAGGAAAGGTGATGGTAGAGTTCCAGTCTTGAATCTCAGCTTGAAGGCGGGAGGAGAGCATGATCAATATCTCAGCTTGAAGATAGGGAGAGAGAACAAATTCTCCCCTACTCTGCCTTTTGTTCTATTTAAACCTTCAACAGGTTAGATGAAGCCTACCCCTATTAGGGAAATGCAACCTGTTTTACTCAGTCTACTGATTCAAATGTTAATCATACCCAGAAACACCCTCACAGACATGCCCAAAATAATGTTTAACCAAATATCTGGACACTTTGTGGCCCGGTCAGGGTTAGCCCTTTTCTCCTTATTTTCTTTTTCTTTTTCTTTTTTAAATAACTTAAATGTGTGTCTTTATTGGTACACGAGCACTGTTTTAACCCAACTAAAATCTGAAGTGA
Organism: Pan paniscus; assembly: GCF_029289425.2. NCBI lineage: Eukaryota > Metazoa > Chordata > Mammalia > Primates > Hominidae > Pan > Pan paniscus. Next base: position 29,619,013 of record NC_073262.2, on the reverse strand, counting down.
AATGACATTCTTCTGGCTTTTGTCTCAACTTTGTACGTTTTGATTTTTTTGCCTAATGATCATATACTTTCTAAGTTTTAAAATACAGAAATACTCTTGTGTGTATTTTGCATTAAATGACAAAGATCTTTTACATAGGTCATACTCTAAGCCTGAGAGTTGACCATTAGTTACTAAGCAATAATATTTACACCATATATCATTTATTTATAATACATAAATGTTTTATATTGTGTGGAGCTGTGTGTATAGCTGTTTCCTGGTTTATCTCTATGATTAAATTTTCTGCATGGAATTGTAGAGTATGGAGTATGGCACAACTCACATGAGTAGAAACAGTTATCTAAGTCATGAATCCTATCCCACCTCAACCCACTTATTGTAATATTTCTCTTCAAGAAACTCCTTAAATATCATTAAATAATTAAAGAGAAGAGTTGATTTATTTTGCTTTCCTTTATCTATAATGACCTTAAAAGAGGAAGGTGAGAAGGGAAACAGAATGTTGATGCTGTTAATAACTATATGTAATGTTTTACCATGGTTTGCTGGAGTAAGAGAACAAGCAAGCTCAATTTTCTTCTTCCTTAGCAGGCCCCTTGGGGTGGGGATAGCACTCCAGATTGGTCCTATAAAGGATCCTCTTGTTCTCAGCAGGTGCCAGACTGTTCTGGCATGTTGCCCATGTCCATATATATGGATACGTGTGTGTGTGTGTGCATGTGTCATATATAAATCATACATCTCCATAGAGAAACCAAAGATCAGGTAAGCCTTGGAAGGGAAGTCAGATCACACCACCCTATCTTGAAAGGTAAACATTCTTTCTTTCAGAGAGCACATAATTACATACATCCTACTTGTCTCATATTATTCTAGTATTAAGAATCTCTCTAATATTCAAAACCATTATGTATTCTGAGTTATTATATGTTATAAAATTTAAAAATAATTAACAGTGTATAATTAGGTTACAGTATGACTGAATATTGATAACATATTTCATACCTTGTGTATTTTCACTTGGTTCCAAAGATTGTAAAATTGTTTTAAACATTTTTTTTCCTACTCAGAGTTTTACAAAATCACCATGTTTGGAGAAATGTTATTTTTCTTTGATTTGGCCTTGTGCAAAAATGAGCTGTTATTCATGACAAAGGGTATACAAAATTCTACCTCCTCTCTGAAATGTTATTGGATTTCACTTGTTCATTCACTTGTTCATTTGGCAAGTATTTATGAAGTATTCTAGCATGTACTCTGTTCTCGGTGAAGAGCTTGGACTTCTGCTTCCTTCTTCTTCCCTTGGTGTGTATTATCATCCTTGCCCCTTTTATCAGCAGAAGCACTGGAAAAAAGCAAACAGACAAACAAAGAAAAGCTCAACATTCCATTTGTTGATTTTTATACCATTACCCTACAAAGCAATGTCGCAGTCTGCTTCTACCCCAAATTATGATTCTTAAATTGCTCCTTTGGATGTCTCCCACACTATTAACATATGCTGCTCAAAGCTCATGGATGGGGTCCATTTAAAGCCTTAGTTTACCAGTTTGCACTGCTTTTTAATGCCTGTCTCTCTGGAAAGTGGACCCAGAAGCCCGTAATGATGAAAACCTTCTGTATTTACTAGGGCTGCCCTAATAAAGTACCACAAACTGGGTGGGTTAAAACAATAGAAATGTATTGTCTCACAGTCCAGAGGCTAGAAGTCTGAGATCAAGGTGTTGGCAGGGTTGGGTTCTTCTGAGGACTATGAGAGAAAACCTGTTCCATGCCTTCCCCCAAGCTTCTTGTGGTTTGTTGGCAAGCATTGTCATTTTGTGGCTTGTGGACACATCATCCCATCTCTGCCTTCAGGTTCACATGGCATTCTTCCTGTGTGTATATCTTTCTCCAAATTTCACCCGTTTATAAGGACCCCAGTCATATTGGATTCGGGGCTCACGTTACTCCAGTATGACTTTATCTTAATAAATTACTTCTGCAACTACATTATTTCTAAATAAAGTAAAATTCTGAGATTCTAAGAGTTAGGACTTCAACGTATAACTTTTGGGAGTGGCACAACTCAACTCATGATACCACATTATCTACTAGGAATTACAGAAAATGGAGGAGGGAAGTGATTGAGAAGATGACATCTGTGTTTGCGATTTATCATCTCTTCCCAATCATCTTCTATAACCAACTGGGTCTGGTCAGGAATAAAGTTTCTTCACAATTTTGAAGAGAGGCACAAGAATATACTCCATTAGGAAGGAAGGTGATTTGAGATTATATTTTGTTTGAAGGGAGATAGTGCTGCTTGGGAAAGATTGTAATGTTACTATATGTGTGTCACTTTTATAATTTATGTTTTAATGACTGAAATTTCTGTCATAAAATTTTTATTGTTTTGATTGCTCAAGTGGTTACATATAGAAGCTTCCAGAAATTTGGTATTAGTCCTCAAATTCCATGCTTACAGGGTCATTATTTTTGCCTAATGCATGTGATCCTAGAAGCTGCAGGACGGGGAGGAATATTTAGAAACTCAAGGTCACCTCTGCCTTAGTGGCCTTTTGGAATTACTATTTGGAATTGGAGCTGTTTGGAATTACTTATTGAGACAACAAAAACAATTACAAATGATTACTTTTTGTTTTTCTTAACATTATATGAAAACTGAATTATATTGTGCGTTACTATCCAATTAAGTTTAGATATTTATTTTCTTTGAGTTCCTTGTGGATTCTACACTCTAAAATAAGCAGTAATTAAATAAAAAATTACCTTTATTTTATTCATATAGGCACTTGTATCCCCATTGCCTCCACTATCAGCTGAACATATAATACCAGCTGATTTTTAAGAGCCTCTAAGAAGTGGAAATAATTTTACACGACTTTTAAAAGTTTGGACTTATATGGATCACCACTGACTGTGTGTACATGTGTGGTGTCTGTGTGTGTGTGTGTGAGAGAGAGAGAGACAGAGAGAGATAGGGAGAGAGAGAAAGAGAATAATTTTACATGGCTCTTCTTTGAGACATACTAACATCGTAAAGGAGGATGCTTCTGTATAGATTCTTTTGCACACATTTTAAGTTCAGTGGATTTGGGAATCCTGGATCACCTGTGTCCACCCACGACTATACAATGTCTAGTTGTGCCAGTCTTTACCCTCATCATGATCTTCCCATAAAAAGAAAAAGAAATACACTGTACTCACACGAATGAAGTTACAGTATGGGGAATTGTTTCTTGCTTTTCTGTAAACCAATGGTTGAAAATCTGTCTGACTGGAAACATTTCAATGGAAAACCAGACTGTGGGTTTTTGGAAACAAGTCCGCATGCAGTACCTGATGCTTGGTGGGTAAAATAGTGTGTTAGGTGAGTGTGTTAGAAGGTGCGTATGTTTCTGTAAGCAGTTGGACGGTTCTTTCAAAATCTTCCAGACAGATTGGCTTCACTATGTTTTTACAGTTCGAACGATTTTTTTTCAAGATAAGACGGTACCACAGTCTAATACCTTTTTGGCAGTCAGTAATACATGTGTTTTCAAGGGCTTTGGAATCTGTTATTGTGTACCTTAAGTTGGATTAACATGGAGTGCAAGAATTAGGAGAACTAGGGAATACATTTTCCAATATTTCAAAAGGTCTTCTGGAAGCCTAAGAAGGCTAAGAAAATAGTCTTGTTAAACTTCTCCCTTCTGACCCAAAACTCCCTATCCCTTCCCAAGTAAGATAAACAATAGATTCTGAACTAAGCCTGAAATTTCCCATTATATTTTCAGCTTTTAAGATTTGCATGGTAAAATCTCTGATTCGAACAGTGGAAATACACTCTTGATATCTTTATTTCTTTGTTTGTTTGCTGGATTTATATAGCACTTCTGACCCAAGGTCCAGGGCACTTTCTTAGGTCAGCTCCGTCCTCACCTTTTTAAAATTGATCACTAGAGATGTAATCTGTGAATCACCCCGGTGACTTCCCGTAAGCTACCACTGGCAGCACGCAGTGGCTGCTCATGTCAGAACCACAGAAAACTACAGCGTGTCAGATCCATGCAACGCCAGCTCTCCGCAGAGAAAGACATTCGTCAATGTCTTATTGCAACTGATGCCCACTTTGGGAATTCTGTTGTTGTAAAACTGTGGCCACGAGACTAATAAAAAAAATCTGCACATATACAAAAAAGTGCAATTGGTTGTTATTTTTGTTCCTTTTATTTCCATCAAACCATAATATCTTAACAGAATATGTGCATTGTGTTACCTCTCAAATGCTAGTGCTAAAAGCCACACAAATCTTCAAGGAGAAAGCTGATCCAGCTGAAAGCAAGTGAGAAGAGACAAATCAAGGGTCTGGGAAGAGGAGCACAATGGCAAAGCGAGAGCAGGTCTCCTTTTCGGTGCAAAGCTACTTTTCTGATGATGAGGCTTTTCTCCGAAGCCCCTCAGTTTAAAAAAGGGAGGATGATGGAAAATGCCTTAGTTAATTGTCAGCTCACACCTTTCTTTAATGAGTTTCCTAGAAGTTTATGGTTAAGTTACCCTGGCGACTCAGGTGGGGTTTCCTTCAACTCCAGCTGAGACTGTCAGAACAGGAAAATGGGGGTCCATTTTCTGATTAATGAAAATAATAATTATGTACAGATGAAAGCAAAGAGACAAAGCAAAGAGCTTCCATGTTACTTTAAACAAAGAAGAGTTAAGGCCTTATCTTAACTATGCATTGGCACCGCAATGCGAAATGGTCATGCAAAATTAATTTTTAATGTGTTCAATTTATATTAAAAATTTCTGCAAGTGTGTGAATTTTTTTTCCAAGGCTGGAGTGCTACTTCATTTACAATATTCCCTGAAGGTGTTTTTTTTTAAAGAGACTCTTAAACTGAAGCCATTTTAAGGGTTTTATGAGACATTATGTGAGCTTTCATATGCAAGTTAGTCGTTAAGTACCAGATATTATATTCTGTAATATGCTTAAGTGATATTAGAGGCTGTATATAGCCTGCAGTAATGGCTATTGCTGCTTTTTTAATTTATCAAGAAAATGTTGCTTAAATAAGGAGCAAATCAATGCTGGGTTGTACAAAATATAAATGTAAGGAAGTAACAGTATTTTTTATAAACTTGCTTCTTCTAGCTTCACTGGAAGGGAAAAATACAGCTTAAATTTATGACCTGTATTGACAGAAATTGTAAGAAAGATAAATAAAATGTAAAATAAAATGGTATTTCCAATTCGAGAACTGCTAAGACTACCCAGAATGACATTGAACAATGGATACTCATTGTTTCACAGTGCGTCTTGGAGAGTATAAAGATGAATTTTATGCCCTTGATAATTATTTTTTTGTATGCTTTCTGGCATTTAGACAAAGTAAAATCTCTTACTTGGACTTAAACCAGTTAAGGCTTTGACTATTCTGCCTACAAAGAGAAATATTTGTACTAAGCTAGATTCATTGGTCAAGCTTTGAAAAACATGAATAAAGCCCCCACCTGGTGAATGAAATTGACTTAAAAACGTAAAGAGAGATTCTTATTCTTCTTCCTCTTTTTTTTAAATTTCCAACTTTTATTTTAAGTTCAGGGGCACATGTATATGATGTGCAGGTTTGTTAAATAGGTACACGTGTGCCATGGTGGTTTGCTGCACAGATCATCCCATCACCTAGATATTGAGCCCTGCATCCATTAGCTGTTTTTCCTGATGCTCTCTCCCCTCCCACACCCCCCGACAGGCCCCAGTGTGTGTGTTTTCCCCCCACTCTGGCCATGTGTTCTTCCTGTGAAATGATCCTCCCAGCCTGCAACCCAACCATCACCACCACTAACTATTTCATAATGTGAATAATTGTGCAGTGCTCAGTTTTTTTTTAACATGGTTTCCAATTAAAGTTTGGCAAGAAATAAGACATGACTAGTTATTGATAAGTTATATATTGTATCCAGGGGATTGTCATTATTAACATAGGTGTTGGGCCTAAAACTAATCCATTTCTCATTTTAAAAAATTATCTTAAAGTAATAAATAACCCTAAGCAAAATGAATTTGACAGTATGAAATTTATTTATTTCTTACTTACATTTTCATGTTAAAAGCAAATGATTCTTTAGCTGCAATTATGACTTAAATTTAGATTTGAGATATAAATTACTCCATAAAAATATTGGCTGATTTTGGTTTCCCATTCTGAAAAATACGATGTAAGAAATCCATCCATGTTTTGTTTATTAGTGATTACAAGGATCTGGGATCTGTAATCAAGTTTCAAACTTTAGGCTGGGTACAGAGGCTCATGCCTGTAATCCCAGCACTTTGGGGATACTAAGGCAGGAGGGTCTCTATAAATAAAAAAAGTCAAACTTTAAAATAAACAAACAATTAACTTTCTCAGTGGAAGAGTAGAAAGAGTTGCAATCCATTATTTGGTAGCCATCTTTTCTCCACTATGGGCATCATCAACATACACACATATATATCTATATATGTGTGCATACATATACATGCACACATAAATGCACATATATAGGTACATATGTATGCACATGTGTATACACACATATGTATGCACATATATAATTGTTTTTCTTGGGGGTTTAAGGGGAGACTTCTTAAATAGCATCTTAAATATCAACAACGGCTTGTGGGAGGTTCACACGTTAAAATCACATTTACTCAGAAGACAAAAAAAGAAAGTTTAATTGGATTTTTCTTGACACTGTGTTTTGTGAGACAAATAACAAGAAAATAAGCCAATATACAAAGCAACTTTCAGAGTATATTATAGGCTCAATACATGTTTAGAACCTCCATATCTAAAATGAGTTAATAATTGTTTATTGATTAATTTTTATGTTTATTCCACAAACATTTACCAAGCTCAAGGTATATTTCTGACATAATGTTCTCAGATTCTGTGAGCTCCTAAACTGCCTTCAAAATCACCAACAAAAAAGTAAATTATGTTCACTACCATTTTAATGGCCAATATATTTTTGGTTTCCTAATTCTTAAAGGATGATCATAAAAATCTTTCACGTAATAGAGATAACTATCAGATAACCAAAGTGCTTGTTTATATTAGACCACTCTATCAACAACACTTTTCGGAGTTTTTGCTGTTATTTTCAATCTTGGAAAGAATTCCACTCTAGGAACTATCCTTATTATCATTACTATTTTTTTATGTCAACACTAGCAGACAGAGTTTTCTATACGCAACCCCCAAACTGTAGGAACTCTATGAACAACACTTTTCTGAGTTTTCTGCTGTTATTTTCAATCTTGGAAAGAATTCTGCTCTAGGAACTATCCTTATTATCATTACTATTTTTTTTGTGTCAACACTAGCAGACAGTTTTCTATATGCAACCCCCAAACTGTAGGATCTTTCTATGTATTCACAAGTTTCTGGTCCCCCTGGGTCCCAGGAATCCAAAGCTGCATATGTAAGATGAAGACAATACTCCAACCTAGAATCCCGCCTTCCTAAGGCCAGCTGCAGATCCCTCTCTCTCCTTCATTCTCTATTCTGCATTATGATTAAATACATTTAAAATCAAAATCATCTTTTCCACTTGCCTCCCTCTCCCAGCTGCTGATTCCCACCCGATCCTTCTTTTGGAGTCAGATTTAATACGAATATTTAAAATCAAAATCATCTTCTGTTTCTTTGCCCTAGCTGAGCAGCTGCAGATTTCTACTCCCGGTACTGTTCTCAGCCTGTAGCTCACCAAACATTTCTCAGAAAAAGAATATGACATTTTATTTCTTCCAAAACTGCTAGTATTTTCATGGCCCTCCTTTTGACCTATTTTCTTTTATAAGGATCATGAACATGACCATGCCAGAAGTTAAGTGTGTCAAATAGTGGTATGTATGTTGGGGGTTAAGATTGCTTTAAATTAATTAACATTGGTATAAAATTGCATGTCGGGTCGGCTGTACCATTTATTCCTATAGAACATATTCAAACAAATATGTACTTATTGTATTTTTTTTGTTAATACAGGAAAAGAAAACTGAATAGAACTCAGCTCTACCAGATTTTAAAATAAACATTCAGAAGAAATAAGGAGAAATAAGCAAATAAAGTTTTTTTGGCAGAGAGTTTATTTATTTAGCAACAGCGATACAGTTGCTTACACTTTCTACAAATGTTTTATCTCTTTTTTCCGTAGCACCTGTCCCTGAGTGAATAGACCCACATCTGTCTCTTCTTGGCATAACAAGTACACATCTACATCTGTGAATGATGATTCCATTTTTGAAGGAAACAGTGTACACTTTTGCACTCCTGCAGTCTGGTGAAAAAAAATGCACAATGGGTTTTGTGTCTTGCAGGAAGGCTTCTAAATAGTAAATAGAAAGTTTGGAACTAGTACAAAAATATTGAATTTGCAATTTTGGAAAACTATGAATTTTATCTCTATCTGTGTATGCATATTTTACATGTAAATGTATATATTTTTATTAACACAAATTATCAGATAAAGAAAAGATTTAAGTGAATCCTTAATAGAAGGTATCATTTAGAAAAGAAAATGCTGTAGCGAATATTGTTTTATAAACTCATATGATACTAGTAATTTGCATATTTTTCAGAAATATTTCCTAAAGGAACAAGATTAATTTTAGGTAAGGAAGAATTTGGGACCTAATTGATAGCAATTAGAGTTACTGATTGTGATAATTTAGGGCATTTTGTATTTTGCACACATCGATTTTAATGCCAGTAACCAGTGTCTATTGCAGAATCCTCTAATTAATGTACAGCATGAGGGGAGGTGGTGGATCTTGGAAGCCATAACTTGGGATCCAAAGCAGAAGATACAGTCCTGAAAATACAAACATTTTTCTTTCCTCCAAACTTATACTAGCTGCAGTGGTCTCTATTTGAAACTAGAAATGTGGACATCATCCTTTCTTTTTTTTTTTCCCCTCTCTGTTCCTCACGTTCTAATCTCTTGATTCTAGTTCATTTTGCTCCATTATTCTATAATCTTGTTGGAATTCACCATTATCTCCTATCTGAATTTTGCAAATGCCTCCGAACTGACCTGCCAGCCCCAAGACTAGATTTTTCTCTAACATCTCCTCCCACTGCAACCAAGAAGAACATTCTTGAGCCCATCTTTGACCTCAGATTTCCCTGCTTAAAACTCTTCAATGGCTTCCTATTGCCCCCAGGAGAAAGCCCAAACTCAACCCCTCATTGTTCTTTAAAAGGGGCTCAAGAATTGAACTGTCTTTGTGAGGTGAGGCAGTTTCACTTGTTTTCACCTCCCTCTGTCCCGCCACAATGCCTCCAGCCACTGATGGATTATTTCAGTTCTTGAAACACTTCCCGTTATTGCTCTCTCTCTCTCTCTCTCACACACACACACACACACGCATGCGTGCGCGTACACACACACAAAACTCTGAGCTTTTTAATATATTATTTCTTGTACCTGAAACAGTTTCCCATTCCACCCCTTCAGTGGCAGCCCTCCACATTACTTTATCACATAGTAGCAAATGGGGATGGATGAAGCTACATAACAAAAGTGAAGCAAGTGGCTGCAGGAATTATGAACTCAAACTTCATGGCCTTCTTATTTTTTTCTAGATGCTTGTTTATTATGTGTAGAACATGGTCTTAGGCACTGTGAGATTATTTTCTAAATGCTGCTCAAAAGTTTGGCAATGCTCTTAGGAAAACGGCACTGATACAAGCAGAATGTGCTGACCGATATACAAGATTGGAGTGGCACAAGGGTGTACAAGAAGCAGAAAATTATTTTGATGTTCAATGCAAAGGGTGAAGACAATTCCTTTGACATATTATTATTCTTTGATATGCCATTATCTCATATTAATTTTTGTCTACAAGTAAAATAGCTAAGTTTTTGATAATGCTGATATAATGATTTGAAGCTTTCCAAGATAATCCTTTAGGTGATTCCATAATCTCCCTCGATATGATTCCCAGAACTTCACTGGTCTTGCATTTATGATCTCTGCTTTATTCCTTTATTCTTTATTCTGGAAGTCAATTTATTTTTTCTTGATCACTCCATAGTGAGAAGGAAGAGCAGCTGCTTTCCAAGGCTGTGTCTGTATTGCTAAAGAGTTCTGTATCTCCCCTCTCTTTCAAATAGCACTACGTTCTCCAAGGAAAAACTGTGGCTGCAAACTTAGCTGAGTTTTGATTTTATTTCAGGGACACTGGTGGTCTCAGGGCGCTAGCTGCACTGTTGCATTACCCTCTGCTAACTTCCCATGAGAACCTTCCAACTGCTCTCAAATCTATACTTACTTTGTTCCTTGGGTTAGAACTGCCTTCACATGGCTGCAGTGCTGACCATTGGCAGGCATCTTCCTACGTACTTTTTTTTCTTTCTCTTTTTTTTCATCTGAAGGTGAGAAGAGCAAACTGCATAATTTACCAGCACTTCCTGGGTGGTCACACCTTCCTTTTCTCTCCTGCTTGGTCTAACCCAGCTGCCATCTGTTCTCCTAAGCACCCCAGGCTGTCCTGGGCTTGACAATACACTGTGGTGTTACAGGCAGAAAAATGAGCTGTGATACAAATCTGAAATTCTTTCTCCATCTACAGTGTGTCCAATTTCCTGTGTTTTGTTAGTTGCAGCCAGTTTGTATATATACACTTACAAATTTTCTTTTGCTTATTTTTATTCCAAAGAAAGATATTTTTTTTTAAATCAACCCAGAGGGTTATTGGTGCATAATATTTAGTGATAACACTCTGGACTTTTAGATAAATATGTAAGTAGTCAGTTTTTGCTGGGTTTTTTTTTTTTTTTGAAAGGAGTCTCACTCTCACCCAGGCTGGAGTGCAATGGTGATGTCTCAGCTCACTGCAAGCTCCACCTCCAAGGTTAAAGTGATTCTCCTGCTTCAGCCTCCTAAGTAGCTGGGATTACAGGTGTGTGCCCCCACAGCCAGCTAATTTTTATATTTTAGTAGAGATGGGGTTTCACCATGTTGGCCAGGCTGGTCTCGAACTCCTGACCTGGTGATCTGCCCACCTCAGCTTCCCAAAGTGCTGGGATTACAGGCATGAGCCACCACGCCCAGCCTAGCAGTCAGTTTTTTAAAAACATATATTATACACCCAAGAGAATAAAAGGAGTTGTTTCAGTCTAGTGAGAAAATTATATACATATTTTTCAAAATATATTACTTCATCAGTTTTACTGCTTAATTTGGGTGTGAATTTATATATTTTTAAAACACACATTTAAAAGAATATAGACACAAAGGATTTTTATCTGCCAGATATAAATTTTTTTCTAATTTTAAACATGCCTATCATTTACAAATTCCTCAGATTTCTCAGCTAATCCTTGCTATTATGTTCAGAGTTAACATTACTATTTTAAAAATAAATCTTCAATAAAATACTCAGTGAACAATGAACATTTAAGAGTTGGAATAGAAACTTTGGCTTATTTTCTTAATGGTCAGTATAATTGTACTTCTGAGGAGAAAAGAAGCATTGGTGCCAGTAGACACCACATAAATGTCTACCCTGCTTAGTGATTTTTAACCCCAAGTACACTTACTTCAATTACTGTAACTCAAAATTACCATTTATCTTCAAACAAAATTGTTCTATCAAATTTTATTTAATAAATCTTAAGTTTAGTAGATATCTTTCTTTCGTGACGATTTGAAAAACCAGTAAAAATTTGGAGTAATTGCCATTCAAGATCTAGATTCAAAAATGTAACAAAAACATAATATTTGGCCCAGCATGTTTTTCCTTTTCAGTGAAGCTAAGATTGTAATTTTGAAAGTTTAAATATATATTTACATTAGTTGTCTCTAACCTGAGGAACAGAAAATAATGAGAATGAGAATTAGGATTCTTAGTTAAAGCTTGAAAATATTAAAAATCACTAAAAATAATGTAAGTAAAATCCTTCTAATTACCTGTGGCCATGAAATCATCTTCATTTAATATTATATCTGCCAGGTGGAAATAGTATATATCTATGAGTATATCCAATAAGGCATTTATAAAGTAGTTGACACTACAGTGATATTTCCAGTTAGAGGTAAGTATATAACATTTATTAGAAATTGTCTATATTTATCTCCTGTTAACGTTGATTCTCAGATTTACCTGCAATTAGTTTACTCCTGGTTAACTAGTGTCAACATGGTTAGCTGAAGTCCCCTGACTCTAGGTGTGTAAGTTGGGCAGATTTTCTTAACTTCTCTTAGTTTCCTCCTCTGAACATGGAAATTATACTAGTTCTACTTTTATCAAATTAAGGGTCAGCAAACTATAGCCCAAATGCCAAATCCAGTCTGCAGCCTGTTTTGGGGCAGGACAGAAGCTAAGAATAGTTTTACATTTATAATGGGCTGTGAAAACAAAACAAATCAACAGCAACAAAAGCCAAGGAGACTACACAAGAGAGCACTTATATGGCCTGCAAACCTAAATATTCAGATTCTGGCCATTATAGATCAGTTTTCAAACCCCTAAAGTATATCGTAACATAATTTTAAAGACTAAATGAGATAATACATACAAAGTGGTTGATAATAAGCCAGGAATATGGGAAGGGCTCAATGAATGTCACTTCTTATCGCTTTTGCTAGTACCAGGAAGATAATAATATTACTATTCTGAAGTGGGTCCATCATTTGGTGATATCCCAATTAATGTATTATCTCATATTCTGTCTTATTGTACATGCAGCCATTCATCTCATAGTGATTTTCCAGTTTACATTCAACCACATATGTGATGGTGGTCTCATAATATTATAATGGAGCTGAATCCCTACCACCCAGAGATGTCATAGTTGGTATAAAGTTGTAGTGAAACACATTACAAACGTGCTTATAGGTGATGCTTGTATAAATAAATCTACTGTATTGCCAGTTGTATAAAAGTAAATAGTACAGTTATGACTGTCACTGGTTTATGTATTTATTATACATATTTTTTTTTTGAGACAGAGTCTTGCTCTGTTGCCCAGGCTGCAGTGGAGTGGTGCAATCTCGGCTCACTGCAGCCTCTGCCTCTCGGGTTCAAGTGATTCTCCTGTGTCAGCCTCCTGAGTAGCTGGGATTACAAGTGTGTGTCACCACACCTGGCTAATTTTGTATTTTTAGTAGACACGGGCTTTCACCATGTTGGCCAGGCTTGTCTTGAACTCCTGACCTCAAGTGATCTGCCTGCCTCTGCCTCCCAAAGTGCTGGGATTACAGGCATGAGCCACTGCACCTGGCCCTATGCTGTACTTTTAAATTGTTATTTTAGAATGTACTCCTACTTATGTTAAAAAAAAAAAAGTTAACTGTAAAACAGCCTCAGGCAGGTCCTTCAGGCATTGCTATCATAGGAGATGACAGCTCCCTGTGTGTTATTGCCCCTGAAGATTGGCCAGTAGGACAAGATATGGAGGTGGAATATAGTGATATTTTGATGATATTGATGCTGTGCATGCCTGGGCTAATGTGTGTGTTTGTGTCTTAGTTTTTAATGAAGAAGTTTAAAAAGTAAAAAAATAAAATGAAAACACACACACAAAACTTATAGAATGAGGAGGTAAAGAAAAAAGATATTGTATAGCTATACAATATGTTTGTGCTTTAAACTGTTATGAATGTTAAAAAGTTGAAAAGAATTAGATATTGCTTGGCTGTGTCTTCAACCAAATTTCATCTTGAATTCCCATGTGTTGTGAGAGGCATCCTATGGGAGGTGACTGAATCATGGGGCAGGTCCTTCCTGTGCTATTCTCTTTATAGTGAATAAGTCTCATGAGATCTGATGGTTTAAAAAAGGGGAGTTTCCCTGCACAAGCTCCCTTCTCTTGTCTGCCACCATGTGAGACGTGCCTTTCACCTTCCGCCATGATTATGAGGGCTCCCCAGCCATGTGGAACTGGAAGTCCAATAAACCTCTTTCTTTTGTAAATTGCCCAATCTCAGATATGTCTTTATCAGCAGCATGAAAATGGACTAATACATAGTTAAAATTTTATAAAGCAAAACAGAGTGAGCTAAGGTTAATTTGTTATTTGTTATTGAGGAAAGAAAATATTTCTTATAAATTTATTGTAGTTTAAACATGCAGTATTTATAAAGTTTACAGTAGTATACAATAATGTCTAGCCCTTCACATTCACTTACCACTCACTGACTCAACCAAAGCAACTTCCAGTCCTGTGAACTTCATTTATGGTAAGTGCCTTATACAGGTGTACCTTTCTTTTGTCTTTTATACTGTATTTTTACTGTGCCTTTTCTATGTTTAGATACACAAATACTTACCATTGTGTTACAATTGCCTATAGTATTCAGTACAGTAATATATTGTAGCCTAGGAGTGATAGACTATACCATATAGCCTAGGCGTGTAAATGGCTAGACCGTCTAGGTTTGTGGAAGTACACTCTATGATGTTTGCACAACAATGAAGTTGCCAAAGATGCATTTTTCAGAATATATCCCTGTCACTAAGCGACACACTACTGTAACCATCTTGTGCTAGAAAAATTAAAAGGCATTCTTTATTTGGAAGGATGCTAAAGATTCTACTTTTTAAAGAAAGCTTAATAATGTATACTTCCTGATTTATTTGTATTAGTTAATTAATTAATTTGTTAGATTTTTAATACAACTCTAATGTAAGAATCTGTCTTGGGAGAAGGAAAGTCTGAAGATAGGTTCATAAAATCATGTCAAAGACCACTGGAAAGGAAATAACTCGGTGTTCTTTCTCTTTGTGTGTGTTATTTTTATTTCTCGTGCAAAAGAAAGAATTTTAGTCACTTGACTTTTTTCTTTCCTTTTTTGAAGAGAGGCTTCAATTTGGAGAGAGTGATTTTTCTTCCCAAAGGAGGAAGAGTGCTGAAGAGAAGATATGAAAGGAAAATAAGTTGGTTGTTCTGTTTTGTTTTACAAATGTGTTTGGAGAACACAGAACATTAAATCTCATGCTTTCTGAATGACCTGGCAATCTTAAATAAGCCTACCATACAGGCAAACATCACTCCCTTCTTTCAGTGTTAGATTTAAATGAATTTTTAAAATAAGCCTTTGTTAGAAGTCCTGGTGGTAGAATCCTGTGGATTCCAGCCAGTGGGTCCATGGGAATGCTATAGTGAGGGGCTCAGCCAGCTGGGGAACAGAGCAGTGGAACCTGCTCAGGTCACAGTCCTGTTTGAACTCAACCTTGAATCTAGTTAAATGCATGGGAAGAAAAAGCTAAGAATCCACTCCGTCTATCCTCCCACAACTGCACACACACAATTAAATAAACAAAGTAGGAAAACCAGCAGGGGTTCAAGTTAAAAGGAACAGCCTTAAAAACAGACCTGATTTGCTGCTTTGGTCAAGCAGTAGCGGGACTTGTGAGGGGTATGGCTGGGTAGAAATGAAATAGGACATGAATTCCCCACCAAATTCCTTTGCAAATAGGATTTCAGGATTCTTGCTAGGGCCTTCCCTGTTCCTCTGCATCCTGATGGCCAAGCCACATGATCCTAAAGCCCTTACTTAAAAAAGTGTCACAAATCTGTTAATACACTGAACCTATGCTTAATACTAAAAGGCATCAGTCAGACCACTTTTAAAGCATTAATCCATAAACACTTTTGTTACAAGCTGTATTAGTCTGTTTTCATGCTGCTGATAAAGACATACCCAAGACTGGGCAATTTATAAAAGAAAGAGGTTTATTGGACTTACAGTTCCATGTGGCTGGGGAGGCCTCATAATCATGATGGAAGGTGAAAGGCAAGGGGGAGCAAGTCACATCTTACATGTATGGTGGCAGGCAAAGAGAGAGCTTGTGCAGAGAATCTCTCATTTTTAAAACCATCAGTTTCGTGAGACTCATTCATCATCATAAGAACAGCACAGGAAAGATCCGCTTCCACAATTCAGTCATCTCCCACCGTTTTCCTCCCATGACATGTGGGAATTGTGGAAGCTACAATTCAAGATGAGATTTGGGTGGGGACAGAGAAAAACCATATCATTTCACCCTGACCCCTCCCAAATCTCATGTCCTTACATTTCAAAACCAATCATGCCTTCCCAACAGTCCCCCAAAATCATAACTCATTTCAGCACTAACTCAAAAGTCCACAGTCCAACATCTCATCTGAGACAAGGCAAGTCCCTTCTCCCTGTGAGTTGTAAAATCAAAAGCAGGTTAGTTACCTCCTAGCTACAATGGGGGTACAGACATTGGGTAAATACAGCCATTCCAAATGGGAGAAAGTGGCCAAACAAAGGGGTTACAGGCTCCATGCAAGGCCAAAATTCAGCAAAGCAGTCAAATCTTTAAGTTTCAAAATGATCTCCTTTGACTCCATGTCTCACATTCGGGTCACATGGATGCAAGAGATGGGTTCCCATGGTCTTCAGAAGATCCACCCCTGTGGCTTTGAACGGTGCACCCTCCCTCCTGGCTGCTTTTGCAGGCTGGGGTTGAGTGTCTGTGGCTTTACCAGGTACATTGTGCAAGCTCTCAGTGGATCTACCATTCTGTGGTCTGGAGGACGGTTGCCCTCTTCTTACAGCTTCACTAGGTGGTGACCCAGTAGGGACTCTGCGTGGGGGTTCCAACACCACATTTTCCTTCTGAACTGACCTAGCAGAGGTTCTCCATGATAGCCCAGCCCCTACACCAAATTTCTGCCTGGACATCCAGGCATTTGCATACATCTTCTGAAATCTAGGCAGAGGTTCCCAAACCTTGATTCTTGACTTCTGTGCACTTGCAGGTTCAACACCACATAGAAGCTGCCAAGGCTTGAGGATTTCATCCTCTGAAGTCACAGCCCAAGCTCTATGTTGGCCCCTTTCAGCCACAGCTGGAGCAACTGGGATGCAGAGCAGCAAATCCCTAGACTTCCCCTAGCACAGGGACCCTGGGCCTGACCCACGAAACCATTTTTCCCTCCTAGGCCTCCAAGCCTAGGGAGGGGCAGCTGCAAAAATCTCTTTCATGCCTTGGAGACATTTTCTCCATTGCCTTGGTGATTAACATTCGGCTTTTTGTTGATTATGCAAATTTCTGCAGCCAGCTTCAATTTCTCCTCAGAAAATGAGATTTTCTTTTCTATCAGATTGTCAGGCTGCAACTTTTCCCAACTTTTATGTTCTGTTTCCTTTTTAAAACTGAACGCCTTTAGCAGCACCCAAGTCACCTCTTGAATGTTTTGCTGCTTAGAAATTTCTTCCACCACATACCCTAAATCATCTTCTCTGAAGTTCAAAGTTCCACAAATCTCTAAGTCAGGGGCATAATACTGCCAGTCTCTTTGCTAAAACATGATAAGAGTCACCTTTGCTCCAGTTCCCAACAAGTTCTTGATCTCCATCTGAGACCACCTCAGACTGGACTTTATTGTCCATATGTCTGTCAACATTTTGGTCAAAGCCATTCAACAAGTCTCTAGGAAGTTCCAAACTTTCCCACATTTTCCTGTCTTCTTCTGAGCCTTCCAAACAGTTTTAACCTTTGCCTCTTAACCAGTTCCAAAGTCACTTCCACATTTTTGGGTATCATTTCAGCAACACCCTACTCTCGGTACGAATTTATTGTATTATAGTCCCTTTTCATGCTGCTGATAAACACATACCTGAGACTGGGCAATATCCAAAAAAAAAAAAAAAAAAAAAAAGGAAAAAAGAGGTTTATTGCACTTACAGTTCCACCTGGCTGGGGAGACCTCACAGTCATGGTGGAAAGTGAAAGGCAAGGAGGAGCAAGTCATATCTTACATGGATGGCAGCAGGCAAACAAAGCTTGTGCAGGGGTACTCCCATTTTTAAAACCATCAGATCTCACGAGACTCATTCACTGTCACAAGAACAAGGCAGGAAACACCTGCCCCCATAATTCAGTCACCTCCCACTGGGTTCCACCCACAAAAGTTGGAAATTGTGGGAGTTACAATTCAAGATGAGATTTGGGTGGGGACACAGCCAAACCATATCACAAGCTTTCTCACAGAAAGAAAGAAAAAATGATGATGGATTATCTAAGTTCTAAATAAGATGGAAAAAAATAATCCATACCTTTCCATGATTTGGCTATTTGACCATTTTGGAAAATGTAACATGACCAGTCTCTTTAAGGTCAACCTTAGGTGGAGGACAAACAAGATGATGTCAAATTGAGTCACATCAGTAAAGACCAAGTCCCAGAAGAAGGGAAGCAGACAGAAGACTGAGATGATTATGGTGGGGTATATAGAGTTTCTACCAGAAGTACTGTGGGAAGATCTTCTGCTAATAACCTTGCTAGATAAGGTCAGTCTTCATCTTTAACATCTGACTTTGAAATGACAAACAGATATTCCTCAAATTGCTGCTGCACCTATACCATTAGCTGCACCCTAGCTACTGGCACTGTGACGTAACCTAAACTTAAGAACAGGTGTGAATTTCAAGACTTTGGTGAGGACGTTGCTCATCACTGAATCTGACTTGAGCTTATAGGATGATTCTTAAAAACTCTTCTCATTCAAAACTAGCACTCTTAGAAATATTTTAAGATAGCTTTGCTGGTCAACTTGGAAACAGTTTTACTTAGTTTTTGAACAATGAAGTTGGTAGATCAGCTAAAGTGCAATTGCAGGTGAAACACTGTTCTGTGCTCTTACTTTGCATCCTGAATCCTAACTTTTAACTTTATTTTGCAATTCCAGCTATGCTGGACCCACCCCATGACATGGAGATTCTGACCCTAGGGTTTCACATTTTAGGACACATGAGCTGCTTCTCTTGTTATAAACATGCGAATGGGTGCAGAGTATGGGCCCTGAGGAGAAATTGGCAAGTCTCCCCACCCTAAAACTGGAAGCTGTGCCCTTTGAAGTGGGAGCATTCAAGATTCATTCCAAACCTACTGGTGATCACTAAAGGCATCTATGTATGTCATCTCTATATAAAGAGAATTCCAGAAAGAGGCAAGATGCATGTCAAGTAAGTAGCACAACATATTTCCTACTAATCCCCTCCTTGAGAGTCTGAACTGTGCCTC
This sequence comes from Pan paniscus, assembly GCF_029289425.2. NCBI lineage: Eukaryota > Metazoa > Chordata > Mammalia > Primates > Hominidae > Pan > Pan paniscus. The sequence continues at coordinate 29,599,982 of NC_073262.2, read as the reverse complement.
CAGAAAAACATAAGAGCCTTTTCCGTAGGAAATATTATCCTCGGGATACATCCTTAAATTGTTTTTATAAGTATATGAATGCTGCAATATAACCAAACTGTAAAATGCTAAATACTGTGGAGTTTTTTGTTTTTTGGGGTTTTTTTTTATTTGCTTGTTTTTGCTTTTAAATGTCCACATTTCCTACCACCTCAAAAAGGGAAAAAAGGTAAGGCACTGTGAAACGGTCATATTGGCCAAAACACTTGAGAAATAGTTGCTAATTTCTGATGAAAGTCCTTGAGCTGCAACAACACACAGAGCTAGCAGCAGGCACTGTCCCAAAGCAGTCAACAAGGCTCGTCAATGCCCAGAGCTGCCTTTGTGTACTGTGTGTGTAGTTAGTAAATGCCAGGCCAGATCTGGTGCAGTCTGTCAGCATCTCTTTTTCTGTTTTTTCTTTTCTTTTTTCTTTTTTCTCTTTTTCACTTTCTCCCATGCTTCCTGCTTCTCTCTGTAACCTTTATCTTCTTGATAAAATTTTCTGGGATTTGGAAGGTTAAAATAAGCCTTAGAGATTTGAAATTGGGCAAAGATTGCATTTTGTTGACTTTGATTTTCTAATACGTTTGGTGTGATGTACTGGTCTATGAGTTTGTAAGGGAGTGTTGAAGTAGGTGAGAAACAAATGAAGAGAGAAAATGAACGTTTATTACTCATTGGCTTTGTGCCAGGAACTGAGTATATCACTCCGTACACATTATCACACTTAATGATCATACTGATTCTGTGAAGTATCATTTTACTTATTAAATAAAAGAGAAGTTTTAAAATTACAAATAAGCCCAAGATCAGGCAGTTTGTAAGTAGCGGAACTGGACATGAATCCAAGACTGTCCAACTCCAAAGTTTATGCTCTTTCAGGTAAAAATTCATAGAAAATTTGGGCTTGCAGACAAAAATATTGTAGGGAAACTTCATGAAATATATTACTTATTTCTTAGTATAATAAACATCTGAAATGGCTGCTATTTGCCAGGCTCTGTGCTAAATATTATGAATGCCATGTAGGATAAGACAAAGTCCCTGTTCTCTAGCAGCTTATGTTCTAGTAGGGCAGGTAAAGAATGAATAATTAGGTAATAAATAAATTACACAAAGTGAGATGCTAGACAGTAACTAGGAGAAGGGGATAATCTACTTAGATTAAGCGGCCCAGGGAAGGCCTCTCAAGGAAGTAACATTTTTGGAAGGTTGAAAAGGAGGTGAACTTGCCAAGAGTTGATAGATGGGTGTTCCAGGCAGACAGAACAGAAGGGCAGGGTAAAAGGAATATAGGGAATGGGGAAAAAGTTAATTGGTGGGAGACTGACGATGCTGAAATGAATGTGTCCCTTAGTGTATTGGTATTTATTTTAAGTGCAGTGGAAAGCTATTGAAGGGTTTGATGCAGAGGAGTGATGCGATATTATCTGAACTTAAAAAAAAATCCTATCTGGCTGTTGAATGCCTCTCTCCATCTAGTATTCTAGGAGGTAAAAATGTGCCTTACAGCTCCGTGTTATGACATCTGAGAGGATTGAAGCCGATTCAGTGTTAGTGTTCTTTCCTTGTTCCAAATAGGTTATCTGGTTTAAATGCCATTGCTTTTCTCTTATCTGTACGACAATAGATAAGCAAGTTATGACATCTGAGATTACAAAACAAATATTTAGCTCAAAACACCATTGCCTCTGCCTTACCAGTGTCTTACCTCTGTCCTTATGTCTGAGGGAATGGATGAACAACAGTGATCACCTTCCCATTGGTCAGCGCCTCTGCATGATCTATGCGAAAGGACCATTGGGGTTGTTTAGTGCCATGGTACTGCCAATGGCATCTTTTACTTATTAAAACATGATATGGCATAGCTGGTAGGAGAATGCTTCTGGAACCACACTTATATGTTGAATCCTGGCTTTGTCAATTACCAGTCTGGAATCCCTGGGTGAGTTATTTCTCTCTGTCTTAGGTTTCTCACCTTTCATGTGGAGATGATAATAATGTCTACCTCATGTGATTATTGTGAGAACTAAATGAATTAAAACTTATGTAATGCTTGGAACAGAGCCTGGAACATAGTAATCAATGAATAAGCGCTAGTTGTATCTCAGATTGTTGGATTAGGCTACTCTTTGAATAGCATGCCAAAACTTGTTGTATCCATCCCTTTGCAGGGAAACAGGAAGGTACTCACTCCTTTTCCAATAACAAGGTGTTTGTAGGTCAATGAGATTGGATATTGGGAAAACTACTGGAAAGAAAGAGAATGGAAAACAATAACCACAGGACTATAGAGAACATCAATATTTAAGAAAAGGAAGGAGGGAAGTAAAAATAGGTCAGCAGAAAGAATGTTCTGAAAAGGTAGAAGGACAACCAGATGAAAGTGGGGTTAGAGTAACAAGTGGTAACAGACCACGGTTGGTAAATGCAAAGAGATCAGTAGAATGGCAGGTAAAAATAGATCACATTGATTGTACCATTAGGAAAATTTGACTTTGTTTAGATGGTGTTAGGACATACTTGGGACAATAAGTTGATTTGTAGCCAGTGGTTAAAACCTAAATATGAGGTGAAGAGTTACAAACAACGATTCTGATAGGAAAATGGAAAGCGAGGGAAGAAGTGGTTGCTTTGCAAGGAAGTTGGAATTATGTGTGAGGGAGTGTGTGTGTATACATTAAAAATATACTGGGAAAATAAGAACATGTTTATAAGATGGGAATGTATTGCAATGGAAAAGATAATGTAAACATTTAAAATTAAAGATAATGGGTTTTTTCAAGGAAGATGTATTAGACTCTGGGTGGAAAAGGGGCAATTACGAGCACTCTGCATGGGTTTGGATCCTATCTTCAGCGCTTGCTAGCTGTGGCCATTGGCATGTTTTCAAAGATTTCTGTGCCTCAGTTTCCATATCTGTAAAACTGGAATAATAGTAGGACCTATCTCAGAGGGTGGTGACAGGATGTTATGCTGAGGCAGGCCTCAAGTGTACATCAAGCTACTGATGTACAGAAAGGGACATGACATTTGCAATAGGGAGGTATGTCAGCAAAGGAGTAACTTAGTTGTGAAACATAGAGGATGGAATTTGAGAAAATTCTTAACTTAAACTCTCTGCTTTCTCAACAAATAAGAGGACATTTTTCTGACAATAAGGAGGGCAAACATGGAGTCTGAAATTTAGAGAAAGTATAAGATTTGGGCATGGGATCTGGAAATGACAAAGAGAGAAGAAATAGAGGATTAAGAGGGACTAACAGCCCAGCCGAGGGTGATATGAGCACACTTACTTAAAAGCCAATGTGCATGCTTGTGAGATTTTTTTCTCTACCAGATTTTTTCAGTTAAGGAGCCTCAGAGAATGATACAGGGTGGTGTATTAGCCAGGATATGTGATGTCATGCTGCAGTGACCACCCTATTAGGTCTATGCAGATCTGAAGGAGAGGTAGGAGTGGGATTGGTGAGGTATCTGCTTCTCACAGTCATTTAGGAAACCATTCTCTCAGGGATGCTACAACTTTTTTAAACTTTCATTTTTAAACATTTTTCTTGTGTTAAGATATATATAAACATATAATTTAACTATTTTCAAGTGTACAATTCAGTGGCGTGAACTATATTGATATTGTTGTGCTACGATCACTACTAAGCATTTCTGGAACTTTTTGATTATACCAAACTGACACTCTGTATCATTAAACAATAACTTCTCATTATACCCTCCTCTAGGCCTTGGTAACCACTGTTGTACTTTCTGTCTGTATGAGTTTAAGTATTCTATGTATGTCACATAAGTGAAATCGTACAATAGCTTTTTTTCCCCTTTTCTTGTCTAGCTTATCTCACTTATCTCACTTTTTTGTCTAGCTTATCTCACTATGTCTAGCATACTGTTTTCAAGATTCATCCTAGTTGTAGCATGTGTCAGAATTTCATTTTTAAGGCTGAATAATACTCCACTGTATATACACACCATATTTTATCTATTCATCTGTCCATGGACATATGGATTTTTTCCACCTTTTGGTTATTGTGAATAATGCTACTATGAATACTGGTGAACAGACATTTCTTTCAGTCCCTGCTTTCAATTCTTTTGACTATCTACCAAGGAGTGGAATTGCTGGGTCATATGTTATTTCTGTATTTAAAATGTTAAGGAACTATCAGAACCACGATACTGTTTTTTACAAAAAAAAAAAAGCAGTACTTACATTCCCACCAGCAGTGATTTTGTATATGTGTGTACATACATACACACACACACAAACACACACACATCCATCCATCAAGACTAAGTGGGCTTTATTTTAGGAATACAAGTTTGGTTTAGTAGCCAAAAATCAATCAAGTCATTTCATCATGTTGACACACTATAAAAACAAACGAAAGAGTATGATCCTCTCAAAAGATGCAGAAAACACATTTGACAAAATTTATAACCCATTTATGATTTAAAAAGTAAGTCTCAGGAAACTAGGAACAGAAAGAGACTTCTTCAACTGAATAAATAGCATACATCTAAAAGCCACCAAAATATTTTTTATTGGTAAAGTATTGAATGCTTTTCTGCTAAAATGTGTAACAATAAGGCAATGATCTTAAATAAACAACTTCTATTCGGTAATTTATTAGATATTCTAAGTGAACCAGGTCAAGAAAATAAATAAAACTGTGTGTAGCTGGGCACAGTGGCTCATACCTGTAATCCTAGCACTTTGGGAGGCCAAGGGGGGCAGATCACCTAAGGTCGGGAGTTCGAGACCAGCCTGACCAACATGGAGAAAAGCTGTCTCTACTAAAAATACAAAATCAGCCGGCCATGGTGGCACATACCTGTAATCCCAGCTACTCAGTAGGCTGAGGCAGAAGAATCGCTTGAACCCGGGAGGTGGAGGTTGCAGTGAACCAAGATCACGCCATTGCACTCCAGCCTGGGCAACAAGAGCTAAACTCCATCTCAAACAAACAAACAAACACACACCACGAAAAAATATAACAACAACAAAAAAAACCAGTGTGATGATTTCAAGGGAAAAGTAAAACTGCCTTTCTTTGCAGATAATGACTATGTATGTCATCAAAAATGTTGGTTCTATAAAATACTACTAGAAATAATAATTGATTTTAACAAGGCTAATGATACAAGGTCCTAAGATAAACCAATTGTATTTTTACAAGAAATGTAATTTTAAAATTGTAACACATAATTGTAAAAATATAGTTTTTGTTAGTAATAATAAACTTGGTAATAAAATTATCAAAACATATGTAAAACCTTTACACTAAGGTCTCCAAAATGTTGCTGGGAAATTTGAAAGTACTGAAAATATGAAAAGATATCCTGTGTTCGTGGATTAGAAAACTCAATGTTATTAAGAGCTGCTTTTCCTCAAATGATTTATAGATTTGATGCAATGCCAATCAAAATTTCAGCAGGCTATTTTGTAGAAATTAACTAGATGATTCTAAATTTTGTGGGGAAATACAAAAGACCTAACTAGATTAAACAATTTCGAAAAAGCAGAACAATGTAGTACCTTTTATACTAACTGATCTTAAAAATTATTTTAAAGCTAAGCTAATGAAGATCATGTGGAATTGGCATGAAAAGAGATATATAAATCAATTGAACAATATATAGAGTGCAGGAATAAATCTGTTTATACATGGTCAATTGATTTTAGACAAAGGTGTAAAGGCAATTCAATGGAGAAAAAGATACTCTTTTTCAACAAATGGCTCTATAGCTATGGCATTAACATGTGAAGTATTAATGGAATTATCCCCAACCCCTACCTCACAACATGCACAAAGACTTAGAGACGGATCATAGACCTAAACGTAAAAGCTAAAACCATACATTTCAAGAAAGTAATTATTAGAGAATTTCTTTATGACCTTTTGATATGGAAAGATATTTTAGCAAAAAACAAACAGCAACAACCATAAGAAAAATTAAGTTTAGAAAGTGGACCTCCCCAAAGTGATTTTTTAAAAAACTGCCCATCAAAAGTTATTATTAAGAAAATAAAAAGGCAAGACACAGAATGAAGAAAATATAATACCTAAATTTGAAAAAGGAGCTATATCCAGAATATGCAAAAATCTACAAATCATTAATGAAGAGTAAACTAGTCAATACAAATGGCAAGATAATTGAATAGCCACTTATCAAAATATATGGCAGGCCAGTAAGTCCACTGAACAGTCCTTCATTAGGACCAAGTACTGACTCTATGCCCATTTGAAGAACAAAATTAAGACTGACAACACTAAATATTTTTGATGATATGGGAGCCACTAGAACTTTCATTCATTACTTATGGGGCTACAAATTATTAGAGCCCCTTTGAAAGACTCCTTGGCTATTTCTTCAAAGTTAAACAAACTCCATCAATCTACCGCCCAGGTATTTACAAGAGAAATGTATCATATGCCCACAAATAGCAATTTACCAAATTGTTTATAGCAACTTACTCACAGTAGTCCCTAACTGGAAGTAACTCAAATATCCTTAAGAGAAAAACAGAAATTCTAATATATTCATATGATGTAGTACTACTCAGCATTAGGCAAGAATAAACTATTGGAAGACGAACAGAAATATTGAAGAATTAAATAAAAACATTTGATTAAATTAAAGAATCAAAACAAAAGAGTACTTACTGTGTGATACAATATGTGTATGCTTCAAATACAGTCAAAGTTAGTCTCTATTGATTAAGGTCAGAGTATTGGCTGCCTAAGGAATCTGTGGAATTCCTGTATGGAAACAGAAGGGAAACTTTGTAGCACGATGGAAATATCCTGTATGTTGGGTACATGGGTATGTATATTTGTCAAAATCATTAAATTGTACACTTAAAATATGCATATTTCATTGTATATAAATTAGTTTAAAAATTGTGCAAGCTTGGATAATAAGTAACAACAACACGTAGAGGAAGAAGTGGTACTGATTTCAGTCATGTTGACTTTTTGGTGTTTCTTTTACACTGACCTCTTTCACACTCCTTTCTATCCTCTTCTCAGCTCTAAATGGCTCTTGACAACATTTGACCTCCCCACTTTTGCATGCATCTCCTTTCATGACAGTCTCTCCTCTTCATTTTTTCCTTCAAATACCTCTCATTCTTTCCTTTCTCATATCCCTTATTCCAATTCCTTTGTCACTGAGAGCGATGAACAATATGCTAAACTGTTGCCTTTTATCAATAAAATAAAATCAAATATTGATAGAGACAGGGTCCCACTCTGTTGCCCAGGCTGGAGTGCAATGGTGTGATCACAGATCACTGCAGTCTTGACGTCTCAGGCTCTAGCAGTCCTCCCACTTTAGCCTCCTGAGTAGCTGGGACTACAAATGCATGCCACCATGCCTGGCTAATTAAAAAACTTTTTTTTTGTTTTGTTTTTCAGACAGACAGGGCCTCACTATGTTGCCCAGGCTGTTTCAAACTCCTGGGCTCAAGTGATCCTCTCACCTCGGCCTCTCAAAGTGTTGGGATTACAGTCGTGAGCTACTGTGCCTGACCCATTTTTTAAATGTGTATAAAATTTTAGAGTTCACAGAGAATAAATTAGCTTAAAAATACTTTGTGTCATCAAAATTGGAAAATTTTAATTTTACCTTGTATTTTAAAAATCAGTTTCACAGCTAATACTTCAGAGAGTTCATGGGCCTGAAGATACACTGAAGAGCTTTTAATCTGGGGTGACGGGGTAGACCTTAATTAAATAATGATGTAATGAATATATGTAAACAAAATGACTTCTATCTCTGATGGGAGGCAAGTCTTCTAAAGACTCTTTCCTCTCCCTTTTTATTTAAATCTCCCACACATTTTACCATGTATTCTATCCTTGAAAAGTCACTTCAATGTGTCTCCTCAATTCCGTACCTTGCCCATTGATCCTGCTCCAGTGCCTCCTGCTTCTCACTTGCACCGAGATGGCTCTTTACCTGTCTCTGTGATTCCAACTGGATCCATCTCTTCTCTTGCCACTTTTCCTTTCCACTTGCATCTTCACCTTCTAACTCATTCTCTCCTAACCTTTTGTGTATACACTTTTATGTTTCTGTATCTTAACACCGGCTATGCCCTTCTTCAGGAAAGGCTATACCCAGGCCCTGACTCCATCAATATCCAGTGGTTACTGAACTAGTAATTTTTGGGAGGCCTTATCTGCTGTCTCCTGTCCATGCTTCCCTTTGATTAGTTTTGTTTATTATTATATGTACCACTTTGTCTTTTTACCTGCTGGATTGTAAACTCTTTGAAAAAGAGATTCTATCTTATAACCTAAGTATTTCCAGCCCAATGCCTGACCCATTGTAAGCATTTAATAAATATTAGTTGATTGAATGTTTCATGAGAAATATTTTAAAAGGTAACCAACCTTAACTCCAAGGAATTTTTTTGTATATGTGTGTTTGCCTCATTTTTATTTATTTATTTTTACATTTTTGATCTCATTCTTTTATTTACAAACATATTCACACATGGAAAATGATAAACAAAATTTATTGCAGGAAAGTGCAAAAAGAAATAACATATCTAGGTGCTTGCTCTAAAGCTGAACATTTTTGCCTCTTATTTTTTATGAAATAGATTTTGAAACAACAGTCTTCATTGTTAAGAAATTAACAAAGTAAAAACTGGCTTTTAAAATCATCTTCTTAAAAGAATATTAACACTTCTTTCTATTTTTCTTATTTTTAAAGAAAAGTAGAAAGAGGAGTTAATATTCTTTTAAGAAGATGATTTTCTTTATTCAGTAGATGAGTGTGCACATCACTGGCCCACTTTTAACATGATGAGGATAATAGGTAGGTTTAGGTTGGTGATCAAAATTAAAGTCTGAAATCTGCATCTAAATTATGAGTTTCTTGCTTGTGAGAAATTTCCTAACTGGGACTGCTTCCAAAAGCACTTCACTGAAGCTTCATGGAATTTTCTCAACTGCTTTATTTGTTCCTTCTCCACACTTCTTTCCTGGTGCATAGAGGTACATCTGTCTGTTTTCTGCCTTATCAAGCACGAATCTACATCTGAGGGGATAACTCCACTTCCTTAGCTAAAAACCTGTATCTGATTGTGGTGATAAAGCTCTACTTCCTCAGTTCAAAACATACATCAGACAAGACCAATTACTCCAAATGACTCACAGTAACAGGCACAGCAATAGTCATCTTTTCACAGCCTTTGAACTTCTACTGCTTCAAAGGTGTACTAAAATGTGGTTATGAGGCGATTGTCTAAAATTGCCAAATTACCAGTTTCCAAGCTTTGACATTTGTTATTTTGCATAACTTGACAAAGGAAATCAGCAAGATTACCTACCAGGAGGAAAAGAGACAAAAAAAATAAAATAAAATAAAAGACGGACCAAAAAATTCTCTATGACATAGGTGGGACTGGTGGTATGATGCCTCTTAGGCAAAGTGGAGAAAAAGGCTTCAATTATTGTCATAATTAGGATATGAAGATAAACAAGCAGACATTTTTTATTCTTATTCTTGATCTGAAAAGTATAAACAATACATTACTCTCTGAATGGTCAACCAATAAAATTTTTCTTTAAAGGAAGTCGCTGTCTGGAAGCACTGCCTGATTCTTTGAATTCTGTCAAAGAAGTTGCTGAAGTTCACGTGTTTATCCAAAGGGCCAACAGTGGTGAACAGTCGCCAAAACTCATAATTGCCTCCCAGCTGTTTAGAAACTTGAGTCAATTAAATTTGTGGTCATACCTGTTTCTGTCCTTTCTCCAAGAGTAAATTTAGCAGTGACTGTCTTCGAGGGAAATATTTTCTGTACATTTATCACATTTCTGCCATACTTGTTCATTAGCATAAAAGGCTTTTAATTTTATCTCTTATAAACATCTTTAAAATAACTACCTTCTTTATAAAACCTCTTTCTAAGAACTGTAGGTTATATGGAGAAGGGGCAACAGAGTGCTGCCTTTGTAAGCATGCTCTGTAGAGCCCAATGCTTAGATTCAAATCCTGGCCCATCCATGTGTCCCGCTAGATGACTTCAGGCAAATTACTTAATTTCTGTCTTAGTTTCTGCATCTAGGAAATGTGAATAAAATGATGATACTTACCTCATGGGTGGCTGTGAACATTAAATACATTAATATTCATAAAGCATTTCAAATGGTACCCAGCACCTTGTAAGCAGTATGTGTTTTGTAAATTTTTTAAAAAGGTGAAGAGTATGTACATTTAAAAATTACTTTTTAGAGCTTGATTACATTGGTGGCAAAATGTTCTGTGTTTAAAAAAGGAAGAAAAACTAATGAGGAAAAATTTTGAAGCCCATTTCCTGAGTCTGAGGTGAAGTAGTTGGTAACCCACATTAGCCAGCTTCTTCTGTAATGTACACCACACTGAGCCACTAAAGGTTTCCCATAGCGGAAAGTCCAGAGAGCTTTACTAAATCTACTAAACTAAGCTTTCCTCAAAATGCCTTTGCTTATTTTCTTAGACTGTCACTCCTGTTAAAAGAAGGAGCAAAAAAATCCCAGCCCTTGAAAATATACTCTTTCTCACCAATAAATGAGCCATTGTAATAGAGTGATATTATTCACACTTTACAAGTACCTAGCACACAGTCCTGGTGCTACCACCGACTGGTGAAAATTTAGATCAGGAGAGACACTTTAGGCTATTTGGTTCAAACTTTTCAGTTTACAGAAGAAAGAGACTTCAATGAAACAGATGTCAGATGAGTATTCTAAGATTACAGTCAGTTAGCAATGGATTTGGGCCACACCGGTGAAGAGCATGCCTTGTGGAGTCAGACAGCAACAAGTTCAATTTCTAGTTCTCTTAATTTCTTACCTCTGAACACGTCTTAATCTTAGTTTCCTCACCCTTAGAAAAGATAATTAGTTAATATTTATAGATGAGATAATAATTGTGAAACAATTAGCACATTGGCTGGCTTGTAACAAACTCTCAATAAAGGGTACCTTCAAAGTCTGTACACCATGATGTGGTTCGAAACGTATAGTTGGCACCTTAATTTGTTGGGCAAATGATGACTGAGTCAAACGTTCATACTCATATTTAAATATAGCTCATATCCTGTAAATAAACCTGCAGAGTCAAGTTTTATCTTGTCCACTCTGTGTTACCCAGATCTTGTACAGGAAATGGAGTGTATTTAATATTGATGACTCTGTATGTGTCATTTAATCGTCTCTATTGATTGGATTTCATCAGAATGTGGGGCTTGGACAGAGCTTTGATTAGACTGTAAGGATTCTTTGCCGTTTTCTTTTACTCGACACCATATCAATGTACCTTCTGGTGTGATATCACTTTCACAATCAATATCTGAAAAAAGCTCTGCATACAGGCCTGCAGGAAAAGAGAGAAGGCACTGCCTCTAAGTCCCCTTATACACATAGATTAAACCTCTCCAATTGAAAAAGGTTTATTGCATGTTTTAGAGCAGGATGGAGTGGGAAAAAAGACCTGAAGGAGTCTCCATAGATTTCTTGTGTAATTTGCACATCATTTTTTATTTAAAAGTGTCAAATTCTCCCTTTAATGTTAGTTGACATTTGAGAATGGATCATTTTTATCAGTGAAATTTTACAGTTTCAATCTAGCGGGTTTTTTCCTAGATGTAATAATAGTCTATAAATATATTATTTGGGCAAATTGATATCTTAGACAGACTATTCTTGTCCAAATTCATTTTACATGGATTTTACTGCCGTGAAATGTCCGCTGGGCCTCCCTGACTAATCTTCCACTGAGGCAAAGTTTATTTTTCTATTTGCCAAAGTTGTTTCACCAAGAATCCACAGAGCTCAGGCTCCAGATTTAAATAACATAAACTAAGTGGCGTTATGCAAAAATGTGTATTTTTATACTAGGTTCATGAAGTTTGTGGTGGTGTCTTAATGCTGACTGGGAAAGGGGCTGGGAAAAATGCTTATTTATCTCTCCTCTGAAACATGGAATTTTCTCCAAGGTCAGTTGCTGGGATCTTGTTGGTCAGAATTGCACTGAAACTTATGGAAATAGATGAGGCAAGTCCAATAATGTTAGACTATTTTAAGTATCAAACTCTGGGGTTTGGAAAGAATATATCCTATCATATAAAATGTAAATCTCCAATAAAACAATTGTCTAGCATCAACGTAGTTAATGTTATCTCCTGAAATGGAAGTTTTCTGCCATAGAGTGGTAGGAACAAATGGGTAAAGAACAGGAAATCTATTCTTTACTCCAACTGTTCTCTTTTTTGCAGTACTTCTCACTTGCTGTAACTTCGGCATCTCCTCCTGCAGGTTCTTTTATCCTTGTGTTGTGTTCTTCCTTTTGTCATATGTTACTTTAGAAAGTGCTTGGCAAACCAAGGACCACGAGCCAAATTCTGCTGTCTGTTGTGAAAATAAAGCTTTACTGGAATACAGCCACACCCATTTGTTTGAGTATTGTCTGTGGTTGCTTTCCAAGTACAATGGCAGAAATGAATAGTTGTGACGGGAACCATGTGGCAGGCAAAGTCTAAAACATTTGCTATCTGGCCCTTTACAGAAAAGGTTTGTAGACCCTTGCTTTAGAATGAGTTTACATTGTGAAAGAACAAGTTTTATGTGAGAAAAGTTGGAGGAGAACTGGAGCTAAGTGCTCCACAAAATACCAACCTGCTCTCTGGCAATAATTCTAATTTCTGCATATTTTCTATATCCCATTTTAAAAGATACAAGTATTTGAGTGTCATTTCTATGTACATTTTTACACAACATTCTTAATACAAGGAGGTATTAAGTTGCTGAAGATGCAGGTCTACACAGTTTGCTGTTGCACATTCCCTGATGACATTATAAACTAATCTTTTAAAAATCTCTCTTCTGACTTATCTCACCTCCATAAAAATAGTTTAAATGTGTGGTTGCCTCTGAAGAATGAGAGCATATATATTTTTATTCCTTTATTGATATTTGAATTAAAAAAATCATGGGCACAAATATATTTATTTAAAACATACGTTAAAATTAATATTTCCCGAAGAGTTTATTACATATCTGGTAATTATATTATACAAGGAATAGGCATTTTTTCGTTTAATAAGATAGAATGTCATGTAAAAATAAGTTTGTAACACAGTATTTTTCACATTTGCATTAGCCTATTTTGTGTTGATCTAAAGGAATACCCAAGGCTGGGTAATTTATGAAGAAAAGATGTTTATTTGGCTCACTGTTCTGCAGGCTATACATGAAGCATGGTGGCAACATCTGCTTCTGGTGAGGACCTCAGGAAGGTTTTCCTCATGGTTGAAGGGGAAGGGGAAGCAGGAGTGTCACACGGTGAGAGAGGGAGCAAGAGACGGTCCGGGCTGTTTTAAGCAATCAGCTCTTGCATGAACTAGGAGTGCAAACTCACTCATAACCACAGGGAGGGCACCAAGCCCTTCATGAGGGATCTGCCACTGAGACCCAAACACCTTCCACCAGACCCCACCTCCAATAGTAGGGATCACATTTCAATATCAGATTTGGAGGGGACAAATATCCAAAATATATCACACATAAATTTTATTTAAATTTTTCTATACTTATAATCAATGAACTTTAGGTAAGAAAATTATAGCTCTGTTTAACTAAAGTGAAGATTCTCAAGCATGACGTTTCCAAACTGTTCTAACACATAACAGAAGTAACTACTCTTTATCGAGTACTTAGTAAGTATCAATTTTTTTAGGTAAAACATTTTAGTGATACTCTCTAACAGCTCTGGAGGAGGTTATAGGTGAAGTGATAGAGGCTCAGAATTTAGCCCACTAGGGAAGCATAGGAAGGTAGGTGTGTCTGGGTCTGTAGCTCAGGTTTTTTTCAATACCAGTTGCTTCTGACTAAATGCAGTTCTCTGTGGCATGCAGACTTTAAATGCACTTGGCGGCCAGTTTCAGTAGAGACCCTGGGACAAGTGAGACTTGAGGTGGGAAATAAGTTCTTGCTTGGATATATTGGGTCTCAAGCTCACTCTTGTTTATGTACTAATCAAATGCATCACCATTTTTAGGTACAGGTTAGTGGGGCCTGGTGCATGTACAGTCAAATCAAATGAACAGTAAATATACCATCCTACATTTCCCGTCACTGAGCCTTTGCTCCCTCATTCCCTCCTTCTTGCTTATCATCTGATCTTCTTCAATTTATCTGCATCTGATGAAAACAACCTGTCCTAAGAAGTCTGGCTCAACTGATCATAAAATCTGAAAACCTTCCCAGACTTCCTCAGTCATAAATAGTCTTTCTGTTTGAAGCATTTTGTCTTTACTTCTGTTTATGGCTCTTCACTGTAATCACCTAGAAGTGTATCTTCCTTCATAGGCATCTAGACTAGCCTCTTTTGTCTAAGTAGATGAGGAAGTCACTCAGGTTATTGTAAATCTTGTGGGTTTCTGTTTGCTTATTAGTGTTTTATAAGGGCAAAAGTGCACATGTAAGTCTCAAGAGAAGCGAGACACAGCCCTATAACTGAGCTTCCCAGATGGAAAGCGTATTGGGAAACTAAAGGAACCCATGCACCTTGTGGGTACAGCAGCCATCCTCCTTGGCCTTCCCAGCCTAACATCATACAGACCCTGCAGGAAGGAACCACGGCCCATTCATCTTTGCATGGTAGCAAGTGTACTACCTCATATATTGGAAGCATTGAGCTCCTGGAGGACAGAGGGATGGAGGTTTGCCGGGGTCGTGGAATGAATATTTTCCTTGGAGGAGGATCCCATTCCAATAGCAGACTGAGTGAACTTGATTACCCATATATTAATAATTTCTTTTTTCCTCTCCATTCTTCTCTCCATAGCCAAAATCCTTCTGCTGAAACTGTCATTATGCACCATGACAATGCTCAGTTTCCAGACTGTCATACTCCAATTTCCATCTCACTCTCTGTGAGTTCATTACAGCAAGGCCATGACACATAGAAGACTTTCAATAAACGTTGACTGAATAGGTGGCTAGCAACCAGCCGTAATATCATTCTGTGCACACATCATGTGTGAGATACAAGGGTCTGAGGAATTCTCCCCACATAGTTTGTATTTTCACTAAGAGGAGGGAGTTATTATATTTAGATGCACAAGTTCTTCATTTTGTATACAGGCTAATTGCCTGTTCAGAAAAACAACTACATACTTGTAGTGAAAATGCAACTCTGTGGCTTATGAGTGCTACTTTATTATTTAATGAAATTTATTTATGCAGAAGAAAGTAAAGATTAAAAAAAATATATTCAAATACTAAATAAATACTTTAAATGATATCAAAGTTGAGGGAAAAATATGAAAGCTCTGCATCTGGGGTCTGGATAAGGGTTGAGAGAAGGCTTGTTATCTTTAGCCAAGGAAATGGATAAAAATAGGGAGAATGTGATAAGTTGTAAGGAATAATTCTGAATTGGCACAAGCAGGAAAGGTAGGATTTGCCTGCTACTTTGAGCATATCCTTCATGTTCATTATACTGTAGACCATTAAGCTATTTTATGGGCAAGAGAGAAGTTCAAATACAGCACAAGTTGCCAAAAGGATTATGAAGTTCATTTTGATTGGTCAATAATTAACTGTACCTTGTGAACTTATAGGCTTGACTAACTGTGGAATGTATTGTAGTGAACAGCCCAAGCTGCCAGAAAGAACAGAGAAGACAGAAGAAAAAGCAATGGAAACTGGAACATCTGTCCCCTTCATGCTGGAAAAGCTAGTAACCAAGATCTCACTGTTTCCTTCTCTATCTGAAGGACAAACAGCATAAAGCAGGGATTGGATTGATATGGGACACTACAGAAGATGTTTGCTTATAATTATTTCTAGCACTTTTTCTGAAGCTCAGGGATAAAACATTTCCAATTATTCATCAAGCTCTTGGAACTCATAGGCATCTGTAATAGGGATTTAGCAGAACAACAAATAGCATGCAAGAATACAGATGAAAGGAAGGAATGTGAAGAGATTATTACCATATAAAGCAAATGACTATTTGATGAAATTGCAACAATACGGAGAGTCATAGAGATACAGAAAAGTAATGCTAATTAATAAATATATAGTTGTTTAGCATTGATTTGAATTATGTCATAACTATGAAATCAGTATTACCTGTCACTTTCTTTTCACAGGTGAATATCAAAGGAAGACAGACGGACCTTCTGAAAGATAATTATTGTAGACTTTGTATTATTTCAGTAGCTGTCTTGGAAAAGCTGCCTACCTGAGACCATTGACAGCTCAAATTTTTAAAATATTTGTGTAAATACCTTTTAATAGTATCTGACAGCCTTAGTCTACCCAAATACATGATGATTTTTATTACTTATTTGTGGATTACACCCTGTCTACTTCTAAACAGATTTTGAGCATTGTTTAACATAGACTATCTTAAATCTAAAACAAAGCATGAGGGCTGACTATCTCTGCTCCTGTTCTATAATTCCTCTGCATCCTGTTCCTCCTTTGCTAGTACGGAGAAAAGTTAAATTATCTATAGATAATGACAATTATAGCAGAGATATGCTTTAAAAACTTGCATTTGGCAGATTTTTAAATACTGAGTGCTGTCAAAGTGGAAGGGAGGGAAGGCAAAATTGCTTTCTAGCCACATATAGCTGGGCCATCCTTCCAACAGTATACGTCAGTCCAGGAAATAGATTGCTGTTCAAAAATACATTGAATTTAGTTTTTTCAGTTACCTTTGAGTAGATGACACATTTCTATTTATTTTTAAATAAAATACAATATTTTAAGGAAAAGTTAACAAAGAAATTCAAATTAAGTGGCAGGATGGTATCTCAAAGTCGCTTCTATTGTCCCAAACTGTAAGAAGCTGCCATTGGCTAAACCTTTCAGTAATGACATTGAAGAGCTCAGTGGTCCATTCTGTCATGAGCCCTGTTAGCCCCAGCACCTCCTTCAGAGGGCACAGAGCTGTTTAGGGGACTTGGCAGTTAAGGTCTTTGAGGTTTTGTGTAGTTTGTATTTTTTTTTTCTGTAAACAATTAAAATTTCTGTTTTATAGGCATAAAATACTTGTTGGAGTAACCAAGCATGTGACTCACGATGGCATAGCCTAATAAAGTAAATCAATTTGCTACCTGTTAATGTTGTGCTTTAAAGGAATTAGGAAGTTAAATTTGCAGTTTGGAAAGGTTCACATTTATAAATTAAGCTACATCTGCCACCTATATAACGTTAATAACTATTAGCTCTACCAACCTGCATAATCGCAGTTCTAAACAGAAGATCACTTTCTGGTCAGCTTGTGGGTGAAGAGGTAATAAAAGAAGTCAAATGTTCTAGGACCTTTAAAGAACTAGAACTTCGACAATACCAGTTAGGCAAATAAATACATGTGTATGAAATAGGATTCCACTTATTTTTGAACAGGAAGGGAATTTAAAGAGAAGGGGAGAAATAAAGAAAGAAAAGGTATCTAGTCATTTTCTATGCATAGTCTCCTGAAATTGAGAATAGGAAAAATATTTCAGTTTTATACTGATTTTCTTATAGCTTTCGGAAGTTATTTATTTACATGACACTAAAATACCACAATAAAGTTTTTGTTTACTATGATTTAAAGTAAAGTAAATGTTTTATGACCAGGATTTAAAGTTACATTTGTGACTGCAAGTAATTCTTTGGAATGAATATTTCCCAGTTTTACTCTTATGCTAAACAAATCTGCAGCGTGTTACTTTAAAAATGAAATAAAGCTTGTGTTCATAGTGACAGTCAATAACACTACAGCATAATAATCAATTGCTATTTGTAGCAGCAGGACTAGCAGTGGGGGCAGATCAGTGCAAATTACTGTCACTGTGTGCTGTCAGTATGCAGCCAGCCTGTAGAACCCAAGACAAATGATGCCCTATGCAATAGAAAGAGACAGTACTTAGTCATACCTGCGCAACAGCAAAGCCACGCATGCCGGCATCAAATGTAACAGGAAAGTGGATATAAATTTGAAACATTGATGGGTAGGAAAAATAAATTAATCCAGCTAAGAGTTCTGGTCCCAAGATTTAAAGTTAAATGCTTATCCTTTTTTTTTCTATGAGCTGGAAATAGGTGGATTACAGGTGTCTGGGGATCCACAAAAAGGTTAGATGGCTTTTTAGTGAACATCAGAGAAGTCTGCGCTGTACTTTACTCCAGTGTTGCAGAGATGACTCTAAAACCAGATATTGAGTGTAAATCACTTGCTATGGCCAATTCTAGTGACAAATTGGAATCATCATTTATTTCACATACAAATAAGAAACAACCTGTAAGAGGAGAAAAAACCATGGTTATCAGTATCTTTAATCATTAAACTATTTTTAAAAATTGTTTTCAGTTTTATATTTAATTTGAAGAAAGAAAGAATGCCTCTGGTCTGACTTTGGGAAACCCTTAGATCTTTTAACAAGCCAAGCAGGTTATTTTGAAGCTACACCTGATGACTCTCTACCTGGGTCTCTTTGACTAATGAATCCGGCCAGATTGTCTGCTCTTTGCAGGGAGGTAATACAGAGTAACGGGAAGGAAACAAACCTGGTTTCCTCATTCAAATCCACACATGCCTATATTTACAAAAACCAAGTTCAGCAAATTGATGGTACACTAATCCCTCTATTTCTAACATTCCTCAGTAGTTAATTAAATCTGCAGAGAAGTGTATTAACTCATTCAGGAGAAACATGCTTCAAATGTTAGCTTGAACAGGATCAGAACTGGCTACGTAATTTACTCCACAGTCTGCAAAATAAATCTATTTTGAACCTTTGTTCAAAAATAGTAAAGAATTTCAACATGGCAACAACAGAACATTAAGCCAAACATAGGGCCTTTCTATGTCAGGAACCCCTTATATCTGCACAGGTTGTACCTCCATGAAGCCAGCCCTCAATAGGAGAGTTTATCTTTCTTCTCTTCAACCTCATAGCAAACATTGGCCTAGTTTGGCTTAGGTTACTTAATCAACCCTTGACAGACTGATTCTGAAGACAGGGGTTGCAGAGTCATAGGCTTCAGGCTGAAGTTGGCCCAGAGACATATTTTGTTTAACCTGATGGGTGAAAATTATGGGTGAAGACTAAGTAACAGCTGTTCTCTTTGGATGAGACTTGCTCACTTCAGGTTTTCACAGTCCCTATTATTCTTTATTGATTTACAATGAGCCGTTTTTGCCCTTTACCTGCTTAGCCCCTGTTGACTCTTGAGTTTGCCACCTATTACATGGAAATGAAAATCTTTGGCCAGCATTTTATGCTCCTAAAACCAGCACAAATAATAGCAGTAAAAGCTTCATGCTGATAAAACTATATATACATATATTTGCTGAAGCAGAAATGAGGTAATAGTATTGATGAAATATATACTCAGTAAACTATTCTCTCAGTAAAAATGACACTAATTCAGTACCCTATCTAATAGAAACCTGTTGGGACCAAATGTCATTTTCTATTTCACCCTGTTTACTTCACTGATCTAAATGGAAAAACTTCAAGAATTCATTTACCAATATGCTGAGCCATTTACAATTCTGAAATCATATTATAAGCAACTAACAAACACCAAGGGTAGAGGTGGGGGGACACTTAAGTATAATTAAAATAAATTGAAGTGACCCTCAAAAGGAAACTGCAATCAATGAAAAATATCAACTCTCTTCCAAAGTATAATGACTGTATCAAACATGTCCAAGATATATACATTATTGGAAATGTGACAATTCATCTCATTATTAAACATCTTGGTGACAAACTGTAATTTCTCAAAAGGGAACAAATAACCTGAAAATTAATGCACCTAAGATTAAAAAAAATCCTGCCAAATATGACAATGCCTTGAGTTCAATATGGTGGTTTCCTCATTGATAGTTCATGTTATTAACGTCTTAAAAGAATGACCCCGTCTTATAACTCCATCACTGGTTGACTCCAACTGCAAACCCAATTCAAATTTCTACTGGTTTCAATTTCCTAGATTTATTCCAAGATAGAAAGTTTATGCCAATTTAATTGTGATTAGTCTTAACTTTTGGCCTAAGCTCACATATGGGAAGATGAACAAATTCCAGAACATTTTTTTTAATTTTTGCAAATGATCACAATAGAGTACACTTTCAGGCTCCCAACTAATAAAATGAAGAATTTAGCATAAACTTCTGGTCTTTGCTGTATTTTACTAATAAAATCTTCTGCCTTGTTTGAAAAATAAGGCATTTGAAAAATAAAAAAGAATGCAAGTGGTAATACACTTGAATCAACATCGTGCCATGGTCAGCCACTCTGTCTATGACGTCATGTTTATATAACTTCATATTATAGGATTTTTTCTTTGTTCTGCTTCCATATCCCAAATTATAATTTCATTCAAAGAAATATTTGTCATGTAACTCAGCATGGATTAGAACTATCTTCAGGAGACTGATTTAAAAATATTATTGATGCTTACCTGGTAGAGAAAAGACATGACTACTGCTAACATTACTACAATTTTCCTAAAGATGTCCCTTTTTAATATCCCTTTTAATGCTGGAGATTATCTAAAGGCTTTCAATCTTTCTGTTTAAAATATTCACCACCGAGCTTAAACTAGGTGTATAAGAAATTATTTGTTTAGAACAAAGTCAAGGTGGAATAACGTGTTACAGAAAATGTTTTCCATGCAAGAATCTATCTCATGAGGGTGTGAGTTATTTGAACCAGGAAGGCTACAAAGCTAGCACCACTAGCCCATATTTCTGGGCTGTTTGCTTTTCATGAGGTAGTCTAGGTATATCTACTTTCCTCTCTTGATTGTCACTTTTCTACATTAATCTCCTTTTACAATTGGCAAATTCCATTTCATGTTTTGTGTAATATCTACATTTCGTGAGTAAGAAAGCTGGCTCACAGGAACATGAATAAAACTTTGACTTGATAAGAATGAAATAGCACTAAATGGAAACGTGCTTTGCACGCATTTTTTTTTTATGGTGTAGAACCATCTGGAACCAAATGGGCCAGGGATGAGGCTGACTTTGCAACTCTGTGGTTGATTTAACCTGCACAAATTCACATGTCTAATAAATGTCACGACGAAGATCTGCACCTATGCTCAGAGGCCCCAGCTCTTTCCGTTCGGCCATGTTGTCTTTCTGGAGGTCGTGTGGGTGCTAGAGCTTGGTTCCTTAAAAGCCTCATCAGTAAATGACCCAGATGATACCTTTGAGTGTTTTTTAGCTTTTGCTGGTTACAACGTTTATAGAACTGAAAATTCAAAAGAAAAATGTTTCCCCTTCCCTCATGACTCCAAAACAAATTTAAAACTGGTATTATTGAATTATAGATTCTCAAGAAAGACGCAATAACAGATTTTTTTGTTTGTTTGCTTTAGAGACTGGTTTTGCTATATTGCCCAAGCTGGTCTGGAGTTCCCAGCCTCAAGTGATCCTCTTGCATCAGCCTCCTGAGTAGCTGGGATTCGATACTCAAGCCACTACTCCCAGCAGGAGATTTTTTTTGAAGTGCTTTTCTCAAGGTATCAAAGAATCTGTGCAGATTGCATGTAATTGCCTAAAATGAAAATTTAGTAGAATCTTCTAAATTATAAGACAAATATTAATCTCTATTCTTTATATATTCAGTGTTAAGTGTAATTATTTGAAAATCTGTTTTCATTCATCAAATTTTTGTTGAAGGGATAGTATACATGCAACAATGAATGACACATTGTCCTCTCCTTAGTTTGCTTATAGTGATCAATAAAGTACCTGTGTAACTTTTTTCAGTTAACCAAAATACTAATTATATCTTTCTTCTGGATACATGGTAGCATATAGCATGTAAGAGACCACATATAGAGAAAAAAGACTCAGACATTCAGGTATTGCAGGTACAAATATCAGTCTCATGACTATCTCATATATGTAGATCCTTTTTGTGTATGTACTTAAAAAGTAAAATGCAAACTCAGTGTTATAATAACTTTGTCAATTAACTAACTTTACAATCTGTAATTTCATCATAAACTTTCAAAGTACTATAAACACTAGTTATTTTTGATGCCCTTTCTGTTTTCTGCAAACTCCCATGTGAAATAAATAGCAGTGCATTCAACTCCATCACTCATTGGTAATCCTGTTCTTTATAAATCGAGAGAAAAAAGGAATCCTAGAAAAGCCCATTTATTTTATGTAGCATGTATATGATAAAGAGCGTATCAAGATTTTTATTAAAATAGAAAGTCACATTGACTGTTTGCTTGCAATGCTGACAGTATGCTCACAACTGTTGGTTCCAAAAAACGTTGTGAAGAATTTTAATGATCTAAATTGTAAGAAATGCATTAACATTAACTAAAGGTGGTGAAGAATCTCTAGTTCTAATTTGCAAACTCCTTTTTTTATCACATCCTTTTCTTACTTTGGGTTTTGTCATATGAATAGGTATAGCCGTATGGGAAGATATAAGATTGATTGGATAGCAGCAACTTAAAATAATGTGAATGGATCTAAAATTCAAGATTTTGTTGAATAAAATATGTTTAACTTGTATTTTTTACTCAGAAGAAAAAAATCTTGAAAGTTATTTTATTAGTATTATACTATTTAAATTTCTAATTATTCACATTTACAAGAAGAAAGGAAAAAGACACAATAGTGTATTGTGTTTCACATCTTGCAAGATGCTGGTGAAAAGGCCGAGAAACCAGACACTAAGAAAAAGAAACCTGAAGTAAAGAAAGATGCTGCCAGTGGCAAGGTGAAGAAAAAGCACCCCAGGGCCAAAATGCCCAATAAGGGAAAGCCCCGCTGCAGCTGAAACCCTGTCTTGGAAGGATCAACTGATATTCCTAATCCGAGGAGAGCCCTGTGGAAGAGGAAGTGTTCAGCAGCTAAATGCAGGATTGAAAAGAAGAAAGGAGATGGTTCTTGCCACTTTCACAAAGCCAGTTGCTGGTAACAAGAATGGTGATCCCCCAGTGTGTAAGCTTGGCCGTATGCCTACTTATTATCCTACTGAACATGTGCCTCAAAAGCCGTTGAGACTTTACAAGAAACCGTTTCTTCAGCATGTGAGAAAACAGAGATTGTGTCACTTCCAGGTCCCCTCTGTTTTCCCTCATTTGTCACCAAAGAAGCCAAAGGATAACTTTCCTGAGGCAACTGAGCCACTTGTTCACTGTGATGGGACCTCTGGTCCTCAGTTGAGCTTCTCTGTGTTGAACACAACAGAAATTTGTCACTGCTACCTCCAGCAAAATTAGTGTAAAAATCCCAATGTTTCTCACCGATGCCTACTTGAAGAAGAAGCTGCATAAAGCCAGAGACCAAGAAGGTGAGATCTCTGACATAGAGAAAGGGAAATACAAGGTTACAGAGCAGCGCACGATCCATCAGAGCATGCTGGGCTCTCAACTGATGTCAAAACTCAAAGCTGTTCCTCAGCTCCATGGCTGTCCGTGTTCCATGTTCTTTCTCGCGAGTGGAGATTATCCTTACAAATTGGTGCTCTAAATTTCTAACAAAGAACTCTAATTAAAACAAATGAAACATTTTTAAAAAGCACAGTAATCCTTCATTATCTGTTAGTTACAATTTGCATATAGAATCAAACTTGTCAATGACAAAAATGTTATCTAATTTTAAAAGAAAAGATTTTGAAAAATTGGCTATTGTGAATATTTTATTTTTGGTTAAATGTAAATTTGCTGTATGTACCAGAATCTCAAGAAAAAAGAATTGAACTGAAAATAAATGCTTGCATGCATGGCTTTTAAAGAGATAGAGTATTACTTTTACTATTCAATACAAATAAACATTATTTGTTTTATCAGAAATAAGGTTGAAATTTACTTTTAGTAATATGCTACCTAGTTAAAATCATAATTCTGTTGGCATACATGAAGTTTTGGATAAACCTGGATTTTTATTTATTTCTCACATTATATGATCTATTTATAGATTATAAGAATAGACACCAATAGATAAAATCTATATGTTCCACATAGGAGATTCATATTATGTTATTTAACGAATAATAATGAATATCAAATTTTGCTTAGTTTGGGGAAAAACCTAAATTTCATAGAACACAGATATAGTACTTGAAGAAAGAGTAATGCCTGGCTAACAAAGGACCCTGAGAGAGAAGGACCTGTCTGATATCTAGAAAGTTATTGGAACTAGCACATGGTTAGTTTATCAGTGTTGCAATTTTAAAAATTAACAAGTCAGTATAAAACTCAGCAAAATTGACAACCAATAACACTACCACTAGAAATGTCATTTGTTTTTTCAAAGGTGTCCAGTGAGATATTTTGCAGCACTTAGGATTCATCAAAGTGTAGCATATGTAATATGGGAAAGTAGCTTTCAATAATTGCCCAACCCTTAAAATGGCAATTGCTGGGGGCCTAATATGATTTGGCAAAAAGTGTCTTATGTCCTTCAATCAAGAGCTGATTTAATCTTACTACAAAAACGATAGTGGTTTTATTTAAGACCTATCTAGTCTCTATTGGTCTAGTCATGTAGATGGAAAATTACTTCCTATCTTTGTTCTTTTAACTTAAGATATTTTGGAAAAGGAAATTAAACTTTAAGTTATCAAGGTAATGTTGTAGTTGATGCTTACAGCAAAAAAACTTTGAAATTCAAGGAGATTAGTTGGGGGAATGAAATGAGGCTTCTGTGGAGTGCTTAGATGCTTCATGCCAGTTATAATGGGGGCACCTTTACCCAGAGATAGGAAAATAGTATTTGCTTTATATTATCTTTGAAATCTCCAGAAAGCTACCCTTCTGCTCACAATAGCATAATTCATATAGCACCACGGTGCCACATAAGTTGTACAGACCTATTTGAGAGGTTGGCAAGCAAAAATAAATAACTTTGATACACATTTATATTCTAAGCTGAAAAATATGTTAATTAAAGTCTACATATAATGCATATGGAACGAAAGATTTAGAGATAAAATACAAAGTTAATTGTAGTTGAATGTCAAGAGGGAGAGTTTAAAGATTTCCATGAGTGGTTATTTCTTAGTTATTATCCCTTTGTGCAATAAGAGGCACTGGAGAAATTACTGAACAATAGAAAAGATCCTGGTGAGGTTAGACGACCCTGAACACAGTCTTTCGATCCTCAGGGCTGCCTTGCTCAGCTCCCAACATCAGTCACAAAACTGGCCTAGTGTCTGGAACAAATCTGGCTCCTAGGAGGAAAAATATAATGCCTCAACATCAAATAAGTCTTGTTTATATTGAGAATATTTAGCTCCCATGACTAGGCTCAAAACTTTTCCTTACAATTAGGTCCATGTGTTATATTTCACTTTTAAGGAACTTAGAACTTGCAAGAGTTCCCAGGGCCGTATTCCCTCTGTGACAGAAATCATTTTCTCCTTTGCCCAAATCTCTTATCTTAGAGACATATTTTTAAATATTAGTCTTTGTGACTGGATATCTGTTACTTATCCTTGGCTCTATTAATTCTAACAAGATCTTTACCTGGAATTCTGTCTATTTCATGAGAAATCCTCTGGCTTTTATCACTGAATCACTCAATATTAACCACCTAAAATTTATTTATTTATTGAATACTGAATAGGTTCCAGGAATTTTGTTAAGTGTAGGGATTGAGTAGTGGAAAACAAAAAGTGTTTTGTGTATTTTCCTGGTGTTTACAAGCTGATGGGGAGGGCTGGCATTACATTTTTGAACAAAAGAGTGATGGGTGTTTTTAAGGACCATGAAAAGGGGTGTGGAAGTATATATCCAGCTATCTCTCCTGGGCTGGATGATCAAGGAATTGCTTCTGGTGAAAGAATATTTAAACTGAGACCAGAAATAGGAATTAGCCAGGTGAACATGGGCAGAAGAACATTTAAGTAGCAGGAAACCTATATGAAAATCTGGCATCAAAAAAATAATGGTAGATTAATTAAAGAAAATAAAAATTAAGAAGACAGGACTGTAAATGGGGTATGTGTCTGAATTTTTTTCTATTGCCCAGAACTTGCCATGATCACCTGTCCTGCCTTGTTTCCAGTTACACCCAATCCACTCTTTCCTCTTACATTGGTGTCTGAGATCTTGATCTGAATATAAAGTAACTTTGAGGATAAACAGCAGAGAAACTGCAGAAAAAAGCAGAGTCTGGTGAGAGTCTAAATTAGATGTTCAGAGTAAACATGGCTCAGTGGGTTAGCTGTGCTATGGGATATACAGTATGGAAGACTTAGCAGTGGCCCCTTACTTGGAGGGACACAAAGAGGAATAATAAGGCCCTTGGGAGATTTGGCCACTCATGAGTTGAAGCCCTACCAGCTGAAGCAGTTAGAAAAATAAAACGACAAGTAAAAATAGCTATTTCCAGTCACATCTACATTGGAATAGAATGTTCATATTTAAGTTTAATATTTAAATTTCAAAAACTATTCTTATGTCACATATATATGTGACATATATATGTATACACATGACATGATAATAATTTTAGAAATTTAACTACCTAAAATTAATTTATTTATTGAATACTGAATAGGTTCCAGGAACTTGGCTTAGTGTAAGGATCCAGTAGTGAAAAACTAAAAGTGTTTTCTCTATCTTCGTGGGGTTTACAAGCTAATGGAGAAGGCTGGCATTAAACTTGTGAACAGAAGAGTGATGGGTGTTTTCATTTCAGATGACTCTCCAGAGAATTATGCTATAATTATTTTATATGTAGAGAGAGATAAATAAAATATATAGATGTAAAATAATTACAGCATATATATGAATCTCCAGAGAATTATAATTCTCTATATAATTCTGCAATCATTTTATATATATATATATAAATATATATATATAAATGTATAGATGTCATCATGTTAGGCTTGATCACATAATACTATTTGGGCATTCCTTCTTTTATGATCATTGATATTTGTGGTTGAAATTTCCTTCAGATTTTTGTTATCATATTTAGATTAACACTTAGGCTGTACTTAGTACAGTTGACACTAATTTGACTCAATTTTTACTCGTCTTCCTTGTCTAGGAAGCACAAAACATCACTATGTGCTTATACATTTACTGGCTTCAAATCACCAAAAAATACATGTGGGAGGCAAGTGTGAAACTGCTGTTTCATGTCCTCTCCAGGATTAGCTAGGATGGGGCAGATCTGCCTAAGGCAGATGGTGTGATTCAAAGTGTTACCCAGGACAAAGAGAGTTGAGATAGGCTGGAAGAAGAGTCATAATAAGAAGGGGGAGTAAATTTGTGTCTGCCAAAGCCAATCTCCCATTTTGAAGGCTTCGTGGCAATTTGATGTGCGTGATCATTTCAGCCTGGCTCAGATGTGTCCTATATTTGAATAGACCCAACTTCAGCGTTCAAATCAGAAAGTTTAAGAGTGAGGTCAAATACCACATTCAGGAATGTTGAATTCATCAAAGTATTTCCAAAAAAATGGATCTTTTCAATAACAGAACCAATCTGGTCCTGCTGGATTACATTTTAGGGCTGTTTTATAAAAGGTTGCATATCTGAGAGAAATACAGATATAACTTCATGTACCTTGAAAGGGTAGCAAGGAGATGTCTTAGCCTCTAAAATGACCCCCAATGATTCCTGCCTTTGCCATGCATGCCATATATACCCCTTTGTAAGAAACTATCTTGGAGTGTAGGTTAGACCTAGTGACTCATTTCTAACAAAAAGAATATTGCAAAAATGATGGGAGGTTTCTTATAAGACTAAACATGCAATTATTCAGCAATTGCACTGCTGTGCATTTTTCCCAGGGAAACAAGAACTTATGATCACCCCAAAACTTGTGCATAAATGTTCATAGCAACTTCATTCATAATAGTTAAAAATTAACATCACCCCAGATGTCCTTCAACAGGTAAATGATTAAATAAACAGTGCCACATACCTGCTATGGAAAACAACTCAGCAATAAACAGGAATTTTTGATACACACAACTTAGATGAATCTCCAGAGATCTATGCTAAGTGAAAAAGTCAGTCCAAAAAGTTGCATACTGTATGATTCCATTTATATAATGTTTTGAAATAACATTTACAGAAATGAATGGATTGGTGGTTACCAGAAGTTATGGGCAGGAGAGGATGGAGAGAAAGAAGTGGCTGTGATTATCAAAGCGGAAGGTGAGAAATAATTGTGTTGATGAAACAATTAGGTACCTTGACTCTGGTAGTGGACACACAAACTTACACATGCGATCATATTGTAAGGGATTAAATACACACACGTATACAACAAAGTAAAAGTTTGAAACTGAAGAAATTGGAATAAGATGGATGGAATGTATCAATGGCAATATTCTGGATGTGATATTTTACTACTGTTTTGCAAGATATTACCATTGGTGGAAACTGGGTAAAAGGTACATGGGATTTCTTTGTATACTTTCTTACAACTGCAGATGACTGTATAATTGTCTCAGTAACAACGTCAACAATTTGATATAGCCTGGCTCTGTGTCCTCCCCCCACCACCAAATCTCATCTTGAATTTTAACCCCCACGTGTTTGGGGAGAGACCTTGTGGGAGTGATTAGGTCATGGGGGTGTTTCCCCCATGCTATTCTTATGATAATGAATAAGTTCTCATGAGATCTGAAGGTTTTATAAGGGGCTTTTCCCCCTTCACTCTACACTTTTCTCTCCTGCTGCCATGTGAAGTTGAACATGTTTGCTTCCCATTCCATTATGATTGTAAGTTTCCTGAGGCATCCCCAGCCATGTTGAACTGTGAGTCAATTAAACCTATTTTCTTTATAAATTACCCAGTCTTGCCCCTTTCTTTCCCCTGCTCTGGGGGAAAACCTGCTGCCATGTTGTAAGTAGCACTATTTCAAGGCTCAGGTATTAAACAAACAAACAAACAAACAAAAAACATAAACCAAACCAAAACAAAACTAAAAAAAAAAAAAACTGATGTCATCAAACAATAGCCAGCAAGGAACAGGAGTCTCATGGTTAGCTATGTGAATTGTCTTAGAAATGGTATCTTTAGCCACTGGGTGAGCGTGAAGGCAGATTCTCCCCCAGTCAAGTCTTCAGATGACTGCAGCTATGCCCATGCCTTGTGAGAGGCTAGAGGTGCCCCCATAAGCCAGACTAGAATTCATGACCTCCAGAATCTGTGAGATAGTAAATATTTGCTATTTAAGTTGCTGAGTTTTGAGGTAATTTGTAAGGCAGCAGTAGATGACTTTCAGAAGGATCACACAACTGACAATGATACAACCTTAAAAACGTCTCCATTCAGTGCCTCACAGGGTCTCATGGGGTGGCAGTGTCCCCATTCTCTCTCCTTCTTTTAACCTTTCCCTATTCAAACAAACAAACAAACAAACAAAGTTCCAGCCCCATGGCATATCTGTATGCCCCTGTCATACTCTGCCTGCTGTAAGCTGCAAGGCTGAAAGCTGTAGCTAAAACGGGTATGGACAGGTGTGGATCTCCCATTTTCTGGCTTCTTTTGGATTGGATGAATGGGAAATATTCTTGGAGAACAGTGAAGTTAAGATTTACATTTCCTGGCTATCTTCTTGTAAGGTCACCTGAAGGAAGCTGTATGACTGTATCCATTGAGAGAAGGTTCTGACCCTCTCAAAGCAGCTTGTGGCCCTGGACTCCAGACTCTCATTCTTCTGTTCATCTCCTCAGGTCCAGGGCTAGACAACATCTCTAACATTCTTAGCTCTGAGTTCTCTGAGTCACTGTGGTTCCTCTACACTCCAACCACAGTTTGCAGAGTCTCTGGAAAATTACCCCACTATGCTTCCTATTCAGATTCAATGATTTTAAATCTTACTCCTCTCTTCTCTCACACTTTTTCTAACTTCACACCTTTTCCTTCCACCAACACAACTAACTTGCTTCCCTTCCATCCCTACCTTCCCTTCCTTCCTTCCTTTCCTTCCTTCCTTCTTCCTTTTCTTTCTCCCTTCCTTCTTCCTTTTCTTTTCTTTATCTCTATTTCCTTCCTTCCTTCCTTCCTTCCTTTCTCTCTTTTTCTCTTTCTTTTTCTTTCATTTCTTCTTTTCCCTTTCTTTCTCTCTTTCTTTTTCTTAGGTCACCATGATGCCCTTTCTAAAGATAATAAATTTAGCTCTTCTAATTCTCTCTCAGGACCTATAACTGAGCACCACAAACAGTGTTACTTAGAAGACAGAAATTGGACGCTATTGTGAAGATGTTGCTATTTTGGCTCATGACTATTTTGATCATGCTATTTTGGTTCACTGTGTAAAGTTGTGCGGGTTTTGCGTGTGACAACAACTTTCAATCAGAGGGAGCAAATGAAGGCTGAAGTCCAGATGAGACCATACTCCACTTGTCACACATTGGAGCTGCACATAGGACAGACACTGAATCAATAAAACAGCGCATGTATTTTCTTCTATAGGCCCCTTCTGCTACCCAAGTCATGCTCCTAGAAGGGTTCCTCTGCTGCCTGGAGGGGATCCTCTTTCTAAGTAGTACCAAGGGCATGCTCTTCTCTCTGAGGTTTTGTTTTGTCTGTCACATTAGGATTATTATTTATATTGTCCCCTAAAAGTGCACTAGTACAGAAACCCTTCAAACAAACAGGAAGAATTTTTGGACCATAATGTGTAATTTTAGTGTAGAAAATTACAGAGGACATCTGTAGTCTGCTTAGGTAACCATAACCATCGTGTTTCCCTTTATTTGGCAAAGTTTCCTTCATTTATCATTTATCAGATTTCTGTAGCCCACTGAATGGTAGTCAACATGACTGGGCTTCAACGAAAACATAAAATTAAGCCATAATGTAAGATATTTTTGAAGCTACTTTGGCATCTCAGTTTCACCAAAGCCCTATGTGTTCTGAGATCCTCTCAGCCTATGATGCATCCTCACGAGTTATCTATAGAGCAAAATTTAAATGCAAGTGACAAACACACACACAGTCTAAGCATAAGCATGGGATACCATTTTTTAAAAGTGTTCAGGAATTTGGATAAAAGCTGATCTGTGAATTATCTGAAAATTGAACATGTCTTATTCACTAATTATTTAATTTAATCATGGGATGGTCTCTCTGCCTTAGGGTGTCCTGTGCTTTGAGGTTCCTGGGTCTGTATAAAGGAATCTAGTTACTTCTGCACTGGATTTGCAGTGCATTGCATAGAATAATGACAGTCATTCTCAGGAAACAAAGCCTTACTTCCATGAAATGGCACTTCCTTAAGCTGCCCTGTGGTATGACTGTCTTACTGGAGCTGAACCTTTTCCTATGCAGCTTAACAAAAAGGTATTGCTAAAAGTTCTGGGCAGTAATTTAATTTGGTATGATAGTGTGATGATTAAATGGATCCATGTCACCTTTCCTTTATTTAATGTATGGAACAGTTTTAATTTTAACAAATATTTTCTATGTAAACATTTAATTCATTGGAGTTCTTAATGCTAAATGTTGAACTCATTCTCATTAAAATTGCACTTTAAAATCATCTCCACTATGTCCTAATAAATCTGTTGTTAAAATATTGGGTTTTGTGAAGATTGTTTTCCTCTGTGATGCATATTACTTCAAAGATTTCACTTGTAAAGCAGGTAATGAGAAGATGCTCTTTTGGATTTTACTGTAATTTAAGTAACTATTTTTATTAAAAAGAAAGGTAAATACAAATGGGAAATGGGATAAACATTGAGAGCAAAATGTTTCTCAGACATGACAGAATATAATAAAGCTCCTTCCAAATATGTGGTTTTATGCTCCTAAGCTAAAAAACATATTCTTTCTTATAAACATCTAGCTTTTTAAAATAAAATAATATAGTAGGCAGAAAAAAAGAATTTTGTGCCCATAGAGCTTTCAAGGTTTTTATGAACCTTTATTAATAAATATATGCAAATATTCTTCTTTCTATATTTTCTCCTCGTTGGCCAACTGCAAACTGATCACTTACAATTGTACTTGAGTGTTTAGTGACCAGAAAATTTACAAATGCTGCTGCTGCTAGAGAAACTGAAAGTGCACAAGCAGATTGAAGGAAATACTACAGGCAAAAATTAGCCATCGTTAGTTACCGCTGCTAATATTGCAGAAAATTGAAATGCTTGCCTCACTGAGAATTGGAAAACATTTCTGAAGTTATTTGGAACAATCCAAAAGACTCTTATATATACATAGATATAATCATTCTACGACATTGTGTTGTTATATTTTGCAACTATATTTTAAAATTCATTTATACTTAATTAGATCTAAGATATTTTTAAAAATATAATTCCAAGCTCTTCATTTGCATTTTATGACTGTATATTTAAAAATCTCATAAGAAGACAAAACTTTTAGGATATGCATGCTGTAATTTATTATTAGTTTTTTCCACTAGTTCTTCACTAATATAACTGTCATATTGATATTCCAGGGTTACTTTTACAAAATTACCTCACATTAAGATTTTTTCCTCTGAACATGTCCTTACTAAATCACCATTAAACCATTAGCTAATCAGTGTTTTCTTGGCTGACTGACAGGACTTGAAATTACAATTTAAGATTCAGTTGGAAAATATATTCATTGAAGACATACTATGTTCAATGACACTCATTTAGATCTTACAAAAAATTCAGAAATAAGTAAGAAGAATTATATTATTTAGTGAGGAAGACATATATATCAACAATCAAAATACTGGGCAGAATGTTCTAAATGTTCTAGTAGAGGTAAATGCATGCTACCCCATTAAGAAAACAATTATTTTTCACTGCTACATGTATTTCCTTTGTTTTTACAGGCTTTATTTATTTATTTATTTTTGCCATGTAATGACCTCTCTCTGTCTCTCTCTGTCTTAAATATATTGGCATATTCAAGAGCTCTTAGTCTTTCTCTATATTTCAGAAAGAATGAGAGGGTTTAACAGAGAGAGAGTGAGAGAGAGTGAGAGAGAGAGAAAGAAAGAATTGTGAGGTAAAATTTTAGGATACTTTAAAAATACATATTCATATGTATGTGTTTAGTTTTTGCTTTTAAGGGACATCATAATTGATTTCTCCTATATATAGCCTTTTTCCCCTCTCATGCAACTAATGGCTATTGATATTTTCAATGTTAATGCTCACAGATGACCTTACTGTGAATATCTCTGTCAAGTACATTTCCCTGACACCTGTTATAAACTGCTACAGGCTTCCATGCACATGTGACACCATATTGGAATGATCCAGTTCATTTGGCATAATGCAAATAGGTAGAGTACATGTTGCCTAACATATTTAAGCTGCATTATATTTTGATCAAGGGAGACTTTGGGAAAATTTTAGATGGTGTAATGTATAAAGATTCTTTCAGAGTGCTTATTATTAAAACCAACCAACCAAATAAATGCCATTGAAAAACATGCCATTCTTGGTTAAAGATAATGCTGAGACATATGATAAAATATGTGTAATTAAATTAGAATTTTCACGAAGTCATCATACATATGGCCATAAGTAAAAGTGTGTAAGCATATTATTTTTTAAAGCATTTGCACTTTTATTTGACTCTAAATCTTTCCTGAAGGATTTTTTGACTCGTAAGTTTTCTTAAATGGATTAAAATGATCAAATGGAAGAAGTTCTGTGGGAATTCTCGGTTTTGAAGCATGTCCTATATACTGAGGAACCATGAAGCATTTAGCACCATTAGTATGGAACTGATAAAAAGTTCTATCTGCCATTGATTTCTCACACTGTTAGTATGGAACAGGGTTAGCATAATACAGAATAAAAATAAATTTTAAGATTAACTAAACGACTTCTTTTATTTAATAAAAAATTTTTATGTGCCCACTAGGTGCAATGTCTTTGTGCTTGGTTTATTGATTTATAACTGAATACAATCCAATTCCTGTCTTCAAAGAATTTTTATTACCCGCACACACACAGATTCTCAGACATGGTGTGTACAGCCTAGCAAAGATTTTCTCTCAGTTCAGGCATAAAGTGGTGGCCTGAAGGAGGACATAGTTATTTGATAATACAAA
Source organism: Pan paniscus (assembly GCF_029289425.2). NCBI lineage: Eukaryota > Metazoa > Chordata > Mammalia > Primates > Hominidae > Pan > Pan paniscus. Next base: position 29,565,922 of record NC_073262.2, on the reverse strand, counting down.
GTTACAAACCAAACAAGAAACTGCAAAGTAATGTCATTTTTCCTTTCTTTTAGGACTGTAATTGCAGATCCCTTTTCCTTAAGAGGAATGAAAGTCCAGGAGACAGGTGAGATGGTCACGTACAGAGGAAGATGTGCCCAATACAAGGGGCAGGCAATGAGAATCAGACTGGTAGGTATACAAATGTCTATTTTTTTTTTGCAAGCTACTAAGGTAAGTACTTAGGACCCTATCACTGTCAGATAGACAGTGAAGGTGATGATCGCCAACCTTAAGAAAGACCATATGACACACATAAGCTTCACCATAAATGTTATATGTTTCCTGAGTGTAAAGTCATGATTCTTTTACTTCCCTTTAAAGCCATAATGTATGCATTCTATTATGGTATAGTAAGTGTTTACTTTGTACGTGACTAGATTTTATTTTATTTTTTTCATCTTCTTCCTGGAATAGCCTAACTTTCACTTTGTGTTCCTAAAACTTACACCTTCATTTTGTGATATATTACTTCTAATTGCTATTTAAAAAATAAAATTAAAAAATTTACTTAGTTTAATAAATGTTTCTACCTCTATAACTTATTTCTTACATTATAGGTTTCTGGTGTCAAGAATTTCTCATTTTCTTATTCGCAGGAGTCAACCCAAGTAGATAGTCAATACATGTTTGTTTTCAAATTATTTTTGAATAAGTGTGTCATACAACCAAGTAATTAGAAGGAAAAGGAAACCCAAAATCTACTAGAAATGCACAGCTCCACTGTAATACGACACGTTTCCAAAGCATGGTTAGTCTTAGTTCTTTAGTCTTTAGGACTTAATAAAAATGCAATCATAAACATAATACACATCAAATAACAAATTGAGTAGACAGAAACATAAATAATATTGGATTCATAAGCTGCACTGCTATAGTTGTTTATACACAGGGCTTAGGTTTGATTAGGTGGCATGGGATGATGCAAATGGCATTACAAATCTCTATTAATTGGGAAAGATTTACCAAAGGATGTAGATTTTAAATTTCCCTCTGAAGGAGTTGAGTAAAACAGAATGTTAGAGAAGGGACTATCCTATGTATGATAGCTTGCTTCCATTAATAGGTAAGAAAATATTAGGTATATTGGAGAGGAAATGCACTTTGGTAGTTTTGTGGGAGACCCTGAAATTCATAAGCATGATTGCTATGTACATACTGTGGTCAGTGATGGATTAAGTTAGGGATGGGGACACACAAGGTGACTGCTGTGAGGGCGGCATTATGTAGGAGGAACAATTTGAAACAGAAAGCCCAATGAGATGATGATAAAGATCATGATGAAGATGATAAATACACACCTCCATATATATATTTGGGGGTGTGTGGCTATTTGTGATAGATCTCAGTTTATAAAATTTTTCCAATCTTTTTTGCTTTTAATGTTCACAAAATTGTTTAAGGCAAGTGTAATACCTTTAAAGGATGAAGAAATATGAAGTGACTTATGTCAAAAGTTCAGAAATATGGAATAGAGAAGGGAACTGAATCCAGGTTGTTCTATATCCAGTCCAAAGCTCTTTGGAGAGGAAGTAGCAGTGCTTGCTGAGGCGGCCGGGTAAGAGGGCTTTTCCAAGGGTGGTGATTCATTCATTCCTGGATAATGTGACTCTATCAGCCACAAAAGGCCTTGCTCTCTTTCAGGCTGCTTCGTATTTCAAATTTGTCTATTTAGAAATATGACTAGAGAGGAACAAGGAATATTTTCACTGTTTTCTTGAAAGGAAACCCTGGTAATTACCAAGTTTTTTACTTCACGAAGTTGTTTTTGCCCACTGATATAAGAACTACTACAAATTTCCACATTGTATGGTTTTCACCAATGAAAGCTTCTTAAATAGTATAATAACCACCTAATTTTATTAAGCATTGCTGCCAATGGGAAAGATGCATGAGCGAAGACTGGAGGATCAGACCGAAGCTCTTGGGTGCAGTGGCCATAATAGCTTAGGAGTGACAGGGAATTATTGATGGCTTCAGAGTCCTAAATATATCACCGTTTTCAGTAAATTGAAAAAATATACCTTGAGTTGTAGTTAAATATATGGTCACTTGATACTGTCTATATGTAGCTTCATTGGGTATATAAAAAAAGAGATTGCCATTGAAAATATGCTAACCAACAGTTCTTACCCAGAGCAGTCTTATTTTTATTTTTAGCTCAGGGTTTTATCATCAGAATAACTGATAACTGTGTTTGTAGACCCATCCATTCAAGAGAATAATGTTCTTACTGATTAGGATGGTTGTATAGAGGAGATTCGTTGTTGTCTATTCTGTGAGTGTGAGCTACGCTAATCTTGAAATATTTGGTGTAGCAAGAACAGTGCATAGTTTATGGGCTCATTCTAATGGTATGTTCCTGCATCCCTCATTTTTCATTGATGGTTATACTATTAAAGAATCAGTTCACAAGCACCAAATTAAAAGAAGTCAACTTGAATCCACAGCGCATATAAACTGCTTTGGTTCCAACTACAGTGCACTCAAATGGCTAAAAATCAAGTTTAATTTGATAACTGGTAGAGGAAATGCTATCTCAGAACTTTAGTCCAGTAAATATCATCTTCACTTTTTGGCAGACACTGTCTGCAACAATGTCCAAATGAGAAAAATTCCCCTAGTCAATCATACATTTACCAAAGATATTATAGCAAGTGAGGAGTTCTTAGTATGGATTCACCTTCAGAAGTCCAAAATAAGACTGAGATTTGTGCTGAGAAATAAAAAATGAACTAATTATTCAGCACAGAATGACCAAAAATATTGCAGAAGCATTTCTTGCAATTTCAGAATTTAATAGGGCTTATTGTTTATTATAAAAGATCATTGTTCTGAGTAACTTTTCCCAAGTTGTATAAGCTTGAGGATATTTGTGTTCAAAATCACAGTCCTTCTGTTGGCCACCATGAGTTTAATTTTATGCCACTCTTTTGGAACTTTGTCATTTATCACGAAGTAATCAGTTAATAATTTATATGTTGGTGTATTAGATCCTAAAACCCCTTTTTGCTGATTATGCAAGCGATATTTAGGAGAACTAGAAAGGGAAATAGAATACGAGCTGAACAAAAGACAATTCAAAAAATAAGCTGATGTAAATGATAGCATTTTTTAATCCATCTCATTGATATTGTTTAAAGATATTTCTGTAATTACTCAGATGCTTGCATGTCCTTATGCGTAGTCAAAGCTGTTTATTTCACACTAAAGTATGAGCTCAGATGATTTTTCAACTTGTTTTTTTCCCCTAGACATTTAACAAAACCTGGTCACAAATAAGCTTTGGAGGAGAGTATTTTTCTTATTGGTGATTTAGATTGGATCTGAGGAAACAAAGGGTAATTTATAACTTTAATTTACTAAAAGCATGTGAATTGAATATGCTAGGATTCAATATCGGTACTGTGATGCTTAACTCCAGCTGTATCTGTCTTTGTGAATGGTGATTAAAAAAGGCAAATTTGCTTACATCTTTCCTTGCTGACACTGAGGTCATTGCTTTATGGGTTTGCTTTCATTTGCTCATCCATAGTAATTTCTATTTTTGGCTACTCTTGCAAAAAATTAGATCCCCTGGATCAAAACAGATATTCTCACAGTGCAATTGTAGCACCAGGCAAAAGCTACTGTATATGGAAAAAAAAGAAGAGGAAGAGGAATATGGCTGGTTTCATCATAAAATATAACCAATAACATTATGATACTTAACATGGAGAAAACATTTCACACTCTGCTCTTTGTTACCACATAAAAATGCCTTCATAATGGTTGTTCCTTGACACAAGGTCTTTATAAAAGAAATAATTTATTGTCCTACCTGTGACTGAAATAATGACTAAATCATTAAAGGAAAAGTCTACTAGCTCTTTCAGAGTAAATCTTCCACAACTTGCTATAGTGCTAATCGTAAGCATGTTATACAGTAAGTTAGCCCGAAGCTAAGTTAAGCAGACAGATTAGGACTGTAATATAGTATCAGGACTCATAAATCAAGCTTGCTTGCAGATTTCCTTTCACTTACTGCTCCTTCTTACAGTTCAGACAAGTCATAATTACACATCAGTAGGCATTGTGAACCGAGGAATGAGCTACAACATAACGCACAATAAACCCTGTCATATAAAAGCAAACTGGATAAAATAACAGAAGCAATACTCCATTTTACAACATCACACTAAAGAATTACACCGTGCCATTGTGTATTATTCTGATCAATCATGAATCCATCCACAATTGACAGCTCAGTGGGATAAAATTTACCATTGAAGAATGGTTCCCAGTTTTATTATTTTCTTGTTTGATTATACACATTAAGCACAAGACTGTGTGTGATTCTGAAAAGCCACAGGTACATAATATAACACTGCCCTGCACGCATTGCAATTAAATAAATTCTGCTAATGCTCTTTTAAAGCTTTCTTTTATTAGACATGCTTAAAATAATTCATACCGGATGAACTGTAAGTGGTTCTTTATTCATGTTTTATTAGTATTATAATTTTGAGTAATTATTCAGGTATTCTTGTTACCTTAGACCAAAGAGATGTTGACTCTGAAGTCTTTTCTGTTATTTTCAGGCTTAGATGATATTACCACTAAGCTCAAAGGACCCTCCTTTATCACTAGGTTTGAGCTGAACATTGAAAATGGGATTTAATGAAACATGAGCAAATATTGGTTGTTTCAATTCTAATAAAACATTTAAAAGAACTAATAAATGTTAGGTAATTGTTGAATGCTAATCTAAAATTGCTACTACCAGTTTTATTTTATAGTTGGAACTCAGCAGGAGGGGGTATATATTTTTTACATTATTTATCAAATATTGTTTTGAGAGGCATGAAGGTGTTTTACCTACTGCACAGTCATAAGAATGTAATTATAGTTAATATATTAATGATACTAGAAATATAGAGAAAATAATTTTAGAGCCAGAGAGCAAATTATATGGTACTCTGGAATTTCCTTCCAGATGTTACTGGCTTCACATTTTAACTATTATTCCTATGTACATGAAGGAAACCCTATTGAGAAATGAGAAGCTCACATAATGACTTTTATTTTAATTCTGATTCTTTTAATTTTTTCCCCCGTAGGATACTGTTATGTAGATATTAGGATTTAGAGAGAAATGGGGAAATATAAGATTGCAAAGGCTAATGGGGTGAGTGTGACCCAGTCCTATTTTATGCAAACAGTGACTTTGGAACCAAAAGACCTAAGTTGAGGCTTGAATTGGTCTAAATTCTACCATGTCCTTAAGAATCAGGGCCATGTTTTTGATGTCTGTCCACAAAACTTAATACTGTGTTTGGGGCATAGTTTTTATTTCATCCAGAAAAGAATGCCCTGATACCTCTCTGCTTCCAGAAGATTTTGCTCTAATCTCTAATGCAGCAATTAATTTGCTGCATATACTCATAATTGAAGGATGGAGTTGACTAGCATAGAGTTGAAGCTCAAATATTTGTTGTTTAGGCTTGGCTCAATGATAATGATATTCATATATGTTGCTGGTATAGTGAATATGTTATAAAATGGATTAAGTCTCATTTAATCTTCAGAAAAAGTGAACATATGTGTGTGTGTACATATATATATATATATATAAACTATTATTATTCCAATTCTTATATTGGCAATTGCTTAAGGTCACACAGCTAGTAAATGGAGAGCCCAGGATCTGAAGCCAGGCAGTACAAGTAAGTCTGTAGGTCCCTGTAGTCACCATGGCCCACTGCCTGTTATCTTGGGTCAACCCTTTGACCCTTCCGAGTCATAGTAAATGTAATTCTCCTCTCCATGAAGAAGTTCCTGTCTAAATGGTTGAGGTCAAAGTCTGATGCCAGGCTAAGTCTCACACTGGCCAGGGTAGAATGCCATGGGACCTTAAACTGAGAACATTCTCCTAGAGGGACTTGGCCAGAGAGATCTGCTGGAGTATCTCTTTTAGGATTTGCTTGCATTTGTCCTTCCTGGTACTGTGACTTTATGGGTTTGCTTTCATTTGCTCATAATTTGGATTTGTTTTTAAATGTGTTTGGTTTTTTGTTTGCTTGTTTTGTTTTGTTTTTGTCCAAACCTTTTGAAAATCAGAGCTAGCCTTTTAAAAGGCTATTAACTATTTCTCCATTACAGAGGGATGAGTGCTTTCTGAATACCATAGTTGAAGACTACAATATTTTTTGGTAGAATTAGGCCAGAATAATTTCCTACATTATGGCTTGCTTTATTGAAAACATGGACATGCTTGTGCGTTTTCTATTTTATGGCTACCCCAAATAATATTTAATTGAGATTGAATCAACTAGTCTATTTAGGCCCCATCACTCCAATATGTGAAGATAATGGTGAAAAATTGGTGACGTGGCACTGTGTCTAAATTAAAATACCTGGTTGATCAAATATTTGACATTCTATCTCTTAGTTTCTTATTGTTGCAGTGTGACCTTAAGAAACTGAGGGAAGTCTATGAAAGCAAAGGACAGGCCTAGCTTCAGGAGAGGTAGAAGCCTTCATACAATTCTGAATAGAAACTGTTTGTATATAACCAAAATTATTCAGAGTCCTAACATTTTATTCTAGCAAAGAAATTTTATCTCTCTCCTGTTGTGAAGCTTTGATGTCAGCTGCTAGTAAATACTGCAAGCAACTGTTAACTTTGCTATAATAAATGAAAGGTTTTTTTTCTTTTATTCATTGCCTTAGTGAATTTAACAAAAGGTGAGTAGAAAATGGCAATAAAGGGAGGGACAAAAAGGCCAATGGCCTAAAAACTGAGAGGACAACACCTAAATAATTAAGATGCCTCTGTCTCTCTTGAGACCCATGCCCACAGTTAATTTATTAGAAATTGCACTTAATACCAGGATAGGCAGCTTAAGTTGTGAACTCTTTAACTCCTCTCCAGTAAAGTGTAAATCAAGTCAACAATTCATGAAATAGTTCCTTTAAAATGACAGCAGATAAGGTTTTTTCTAATAATGAAATAGAGAATGTTAAGAAGTTCTAAAAAGTTTCAAATGGAGAAGCTAAGTAAAAAAGGATTAGTGGCTCTGTCAATCTGAGAGGTGGTGGAGGGTAATTTTGTCTTAAGCTGGAAATGTTGCTAACATCAGGAAAATTGGTACACAAAATACTATATGAGACATCTGTTAACTTGGTCAGCCAAATTAGAAAAAAAAATCTTAAAAATTTCTAAATAGTCATCGCTTTTCAATGGGTATCTGTGTGGACAGCAAAATTCTATAAAATACAGTTGAAGTTCAACTGTATGAAAAGGACATTTTGGCAATAGAAAATATCTGTTGGAAAATATGGATTCTGAAATAATGAGTAATTCATAGTTGATTTGCAGTTTGGAGATTATATAAGTATATGCAGCCGTAGGGTTAAAAAGGCTTTTTCTTCCTCATTTATTTTCTTAGAAAGTGTTATTATCCAGCCTGTTGAAATAGCAACTATGCAAATTTCTCATGCTTTATAAATGTTTTACCAAAGAATTCTCAACCAATCAATTAATTCTATTTATTTATTTTTCCTGATTGTCAGCAGATGAGTATCTAGTGAGAATGGTTCTTTCCTTCTAAGTTGGTTTGTAAAGACTGTAAATTCATTTCCTGTAGAAGTCTTTTGGAAAGGGAGAAAATAGTGAATCACATAAAAGGAATTGTTTTCTCCCCCCAAAAAGTTCTTTCTCTTCTTCATAGCTGGAATCTGGAGGAGAGAAAAATATAGAATAGCTTTGGAATGAAAATTTATTTAATAAAAATTGCTTAGTAGGTATTGAAAGTATTTAGCATGCATTTGTGTTAATATTCATCTTAAACTGTCTCCAACTTTTTTTTTTTTTTTTTTTTGTGAGATGGAGTTAAGCTCTTCTTACCCAGGCTGGAGTGCAGTGGCACGATCTTGCCTCACTGGAGCCTCTGCCTCCTAGGTTCAAGCAATTCTCCTGCCTCAGCCTCCCGAGTAGCTGCGATTACAGGCACCTGCCACCAGGCCTGGCTAATTTTTTGTATTTTTAATAGAGATGGGGTTTCACCATGTTGGCCAGGCTGGTCTTGAACTCCTGACCTCAGGTGATCCACCCGCCTCGGCCTCCCAAAATGCTGGGATTACAGGCATGAGCCACCGTGCCCAGCCCTCCAACTTTTATTTATATAAATATCTGCAGGTGTAGGAAGCTGAGATAAAGTCTTTGAAACATAGAATCTCAATTTTGGAAGGAACATTTGAGAGTCATCAACATATAGATGACCTTTAAAGTCAAGGAAAATGGATGTATGTAGCAAAAATAACACACACAAAGTTCTATGGCATCCACCACTACAAGGTTGGGAAGAGGAAGAACAGCTAAAAAAGCATCTGAAAAAAGCAAGTAGGGAGGTGGGAGGAAACTGAAAACAGCGTGGCATCCTGGAAGCTAAGTGAGAAAAGTGCTCTCAGATCAAACATGATAGAAACTGAGAGTTCGGCACTGGATTTAGCAATATGGAGACGATGGGTGATTTGAAGAAAGGCAGCATCAGCGATGTTTCTAGTAAAATGTCCATACAAGTAGGCTTGAGAGAGAATGAGAGTAGAAAAATTGGTGACAGGAAATTTGAACAACCCTTATGAGGAACGTTGCTGGAAAAGGGAGTGGAGTGAGGGGGCAGTAGATGGAAAGGGAAGGAGAGTATATAGAGAGATTAAGATGGAACAAATAGCATGTTTATACAAAGGCAGGAGTGAGCAGAGAGAAAAACAGATGTTGTAAGGAAAGGATAATTGATGGGATGATACATGAGTGTGAGAGAAGACTGAGTTTAGAATATAAATGGAGAGGTTGGATTTAGACAGAAACACTGGTTTAAAATACAGCTATGCCTATGCCTATCTTTATCTCTATCACTCTAACTATCTACATGTTAACGTCCATCACACATACATATATTATTAGTAACTAAGGGCAAACTATATGATTTCAGTTGTTGGTACGTGAGTGGATGTGATAATCGGAATTTGTCTTTTCTCACTGCTTCAGGTTTCTCAATGAAACGGGAAGCCCAATGATTAGCTAAATGTAGGATCAGGGAATAAATGTTGGAGTATTGTATAGAGAGAAGGATGCAATAATCTGGGAGGGTGGGATGAGATAAACAGAGCACGTTTGCCTGATAACATTAAGGTTAGATGTGTTGTTTATGAACTTAAGGCAAGAACAAGTAGCAGGTTATATGTTTCTCTCAAGCCCTAGGAAGGCATAGAGTAGGAAAAGAATTGGATTGATGCACTCTTGTGGTTTTCCAGAGAGTATAATAAAGCAGCAAGCGGGGCAAGGGAGTTGGGATTGTAAACAAGGAAATGATTACACTGATTGACCTTGGAAATCAAGCTGGTAAGGACTGATGTGATCTCCTGAAACATTTTCCAAAGTGGTCTCCTTGACTGCTTCCTCCTCTTCCTCTCTATCCTCTATGCTGCCATAAATTATCTGTTCTATATAGTGCAGAATATATCATCCCTCTCTTTTTCTTAGGAGATACCATAAACTTCTTAGCATTACATTAAACTCCAGCTTCAGCTCGCACCTTGCTTATATCTCAGTCTAGTCTCATCATTACCCAATCACGGCATGTCCTTTTAAACACGTTATTTTGTTATATTGTTCTCTTTACTGAAAAGTTTCTAGCCCATATTCATCCTGAAAAATCCAAAAGGAATTTATCACTTTGAACAAATTTTCTCAATTGTTTTTCAAGGCACAGATTATTCTTCTTCCTTTATGCCCATTGCATCTGGTAAATATATTTTAAGACACTTCAACACTGCGTAGTAACCATCTATTGACATGTCTGAATCATTAGATTTAAAGCTGCAGACTGGATATTATTCATATGTTTTATTCCTGTGACTCCAAAAATTCTTGGCTTATAATTATCAGTAGGTATTTTTAATGAATAAATACTTAAAGAAGCAGACTAAAATGGGGCCATATGGTGTTGTCTAATCACCTTCAGCCTTGGGTAAAAAATGGAGGAGTTTTGATTTAATATGCTAGATATAGATCTTAACTCAAAAAAGAAAATATGAAATATAAGGTACAAATATGGCAGCTCTGTTTTGGAAGTATTGTACCATACTGTCTAACAGGGATAAGTAGGAGGGTGTCAATTCTAAAGGCAACTACAATAGACCTGAGAAGTTATTGGAGAACTATGCCTGTGGCCTAACGAATACAAACACACACATCATCCTTGCAGCTATGATCACTGTAAGATGCTGTCATCCCCTCATTCAATGGGATTAGTGCTTTTGCCTAGATCGCATTAGCATTAGGGTACCTTGTTGCCCTTTAGCATTTGTGTATATGATTGTCTGCTTACTTGGTGAAATGCACAGTTTCTTTTGGTGAAGTGTCTCCCGTCTACTGTGCCTCAGTTTCCCTTGACAAAAAGTGGTGGTGATGATTTTTTGTTCTGTCTACTTACAAATGCTGGGAAATATAAGTCAACAGATGGATATGAATGTCTTTGAAAGTGCCAAAAATACAAGGAATTATTGTCTGAAACAAGAAAGAAAATCTGAAATATTCGTTGTGTTGTGAGAAATGGAGAGTTAGGAACACACTGCCTTCATCTACTTAATAAATAAATGCTAATTTAATACACAAAGCAAATAGTTATGTCAAATCTTTTACATTAGTCCAAAAAATACACTCAGAGGGAAAATGAATAACTTAAAGCTTTAGCTATTGAATAACTATGGAGAATCTGGCAACAGCACTAATGATTGGAATGTTCCCACAATATCAGTCATGGTGTTTTTATTTTTAATTTAATTTTTCATGGTATATGAAGCAGTGAGCTAGCAACATAGTGAAGGTTTTTCTCAAATAAGGGAGAGTTTTTAGACTTTGAAAGAAATTAGATTACCACGCAGAGTTTAAATAACCTAGGCAAAACTTAAATCAGAGAGAAAGGAAGCGAAGTGCAGAGAGGGTAAATGGATGTTTTCAACAGCTGGAGAATTGATAAGAAAAGAGAGTAACACAAATGCGCTAAATTACCCAAGCAAATTCATTCAGCATTCTAGGCCTGAAAGGTCTAAAAGAAAACATAGCTATCTGAAAAGCAACCAGTGTGTCCGGGTGGCTTCTGTCACTAGGCTCATCATTAGGGTGTTATGTGTGGTAATTGCAGGCTAAACTTTTGTGTGCTAGTTGAAAGAGCTGTGACCAACTATAGTTTTCAACCTATAGTATAGTTGTTTGGGGACTTCTCACTATGTCTGACATGTATTTGAGTGAAGTCCTGGATTATGTGTCTGGCATGTTGCATTTTCAATCTCGTCTTCTAATTCGCCTTTTATATTGCTATACATCTGAAAAAAGTAAGAGGTAAAGCAAGGAAGAGGAAGGAGTGCTTTCTTCTCTAAACTAAATAAAATGTTTAATACAGATAAGAAAAGACACCTAGCAAAATAAATATCTAAGGGGGTTGGTTCTAATTAGGAAATGATGTTCGGAGGTTATTGTAAATAAAAACATAAAGTTGGAAATCATATAGACACATGATTTAAAAAATACACTCATTTTCCTGTGTAAAAGCTTCAGAGAATTTGATGTCATTTGATGTAAGTGGAGGGAGAATTTATAAACTGCAGGAATTTTCAATTACAAACCTGAAGAATTCTACCTCCTGCATGCTGTAACTCTATATCGTAAAAGAGATTACGCCTAAATTACTAACTAAAAGCTCGTATGCCAAAGATGGCCTACAAGCATGGCACATTTGATAATTACAGTGTCTTAAAAAATGTTGAGTGGATTGCCAAGACTTAAAAGTTGAGAGATTTTACATTTAAAACAAATCTAAATTTCCAGAAAAAAAAAAAAAAAGAAATCTCAAGAGCTGGCAACACCGACCACACATTGCTCCCGGGCAGCAAGTAAGTGGATTTCATAATAGTTGATCCTTTGCATGAGGCATCCATTTCCTTGATCTCTTAGATTGTCCTCATTCCCTCTTTGTCTTATAACGTGCTGACTTCGTTCATTTAAGTTCCCAGACTGGCACCTGTTAGCATCTGAGATTGAAACCTTGCCCTTAATGGGATCGTGACCTCCTTTGACAAAACTTGACTTTAAATCACATGCTGCTATGTTAAAACTTGTAGCATATAATGAGGGGCCTGTGCAGCTGCAGAAAGAAAAGCAAGATGTTATGTGTCAATTGTAATTGACACCTGCCAAAAAAGTGTGACTTAGTTTTTTAATCATATCAATTGAGTTATTCCTTAGGTAGAAATGAGGAGGTTAATACAGATTATTTAATGAAAAACTATTTGTATTGATTAAAACAAAGGCTAACTTGAAAGTAGATCAGCATTTTGTAGTAAGAAAGATGATCATTTAGACATAAGGATTGGGAAACTAATAGAAATGGTTATATGTAAACAAAGAAAACAGAAAAATAAATTTTTAAAAGCACCTACATCAAAACCTAGACACAGTGGTTTCAAACAAATGACATAGATTTAAAAACTGCCACAATACTATTTCTAAATAAAATCAAGCCGATTTTTAGAAATATAAAATGATCATATGTTATTTTTCCCATTTGAACCAGATTTCTCGGATTAAATTGCTATTTAAGTTGAATTTGATAAAGATAAAATCCATAAATGCATGCAGAATATATTCATAACAATATTGCACCTTGAGGATAAAGTAGATGAAGTAGATAATATGATATTTTTTATTGGACCAATAAATAAAAGGCAATTCTTGAGCCCCAAAGTCTCAAGTACATTTTCACTTTAAATGAACACACTCATGAAGCATTTTATTGCAACAATTTCTTGTGGGAATATATAGGTAAACGGCTGCAAGAATGTGAAAGTGCATTGTAAATTGTAAAGCTCTATTTAAACATTCTTCATGTTTTTAGCATAGAACTGGACCTTGTTATGTCTTCTCTGTGCCCAGATTAACCTCCATTTTACAGAATTAAAATAAACTGCAAGAGAAAGGACCGGTAAATATTCCATCACATGGAGATTAGACTTACGTATGACAAAATTGTTGATTTAGCAGCAATATGAATAAATATAATTATATACTCATAATGGCAATTTGCATAATTATTATACAGTTATACTTTCAATTACATGATTGTAATACTAATAGCTAACATGTATTGAGTGCTTACTATGTGCCAGTAAGGACTTTGCCTGTATTAACTAATTTAATCTTCACACCGATCCTAAGAGTTTGAAACCATTATTATTTGCATTTAAAGAAGGGGAAATTGAGACAGGGAGGTTAAGTAAATTCTTTGAGATCACACAGTTAGAAGTTGGCAGAGTTGGGATTTGAACCTAACCAATCTGGTTCCAGAGCCTATGCTCAATTAGATGGGAAATTTCAGGGCAGGGGGCAAAGACTTAACACTATGATAAATTTGTGTTCAGTCTCACTCAAGGATTATAACTTTGAAAAACTCCTTAATTTATCTGCATCAGGGTTGTGTCTTCGGTGATAATAAAAGCAAGTTCTTAGGTATGCAATAAATGTTAATTAAATTACATAGAAAATATGTAACTCTATATATGAATCTGTATGTCCAAGAATAGGGGGTCAGATATTGTTACTATTATAGCTTATTAACAATGTTCACATGGTTATTAATAATAATAATTGGTTGGCATCTAGCATAGTGATTTACAAATGAAAAGGTAATTAACTTTCACAAAAAAATTGTAGGAAAGGAGAGGTTAAATGTCCTTCTTATCTGTAAGATCTGGCCAAAAGTTATCATAGTGTTATAGAGTCTAAATAAAATGCTGGATAACACCTTTTATGGTAGTTGGGCAAAATGTGGTTACTTGCCCAACTGTACATGAAGGTAATGGCCTTGCAGATTTTGCCCATGCCACAAAAGTAGCAGAGCAGCACAGTGTGGATCACTTGGTGGATACTGTGGGTAGAAGTGTCTGGTGACATCCACAGAGAATAGGGCAATCTTCCCCATGTCCCCATACAGGTATAGAAATTGAAGGAGGCATGGAGGGAGAGAGAAAGACACAGACACACACACAGAGAGAGAGAGAGCCTTAGCCCAAAGATATATCAAATTTATCATGAGAGAAGGCACACACAGTTTTGTAGTATGCACCAAGTGATCAAGGACAAAGGGAATATGGAACATTTGAGTAAAAACTAGAGCACCAGTGAATGAAGAATGGGGATTTCAAAAGGTGTCAGCAGAAAACAAATGCCTCAGCCCAAGGTCTGCCCTCTAATTGATGCCATATGAGATCCTCTGAACAATACGTGCTATAGTAGAGGAAGGGGAATACAACATGATTTGGATGCATTCTAACCTAAATGAAAAGAGAACGAACACTGACATCATTGGATTTACCAGAAACTGATTAGGTTACAGGGTCTGTCATCAGGTTTCATGGAATCTTAAACATTTTATTCTTGACATATGTGATGGTAAATCCCTTGGAAATTATAGATATGGTAGGTATAATAGTATAGGTCTAATTAGAAAATCTGAGTAAATCAGCAGGAAATGATTACATCTAAAGATAAGAATGTTGTGCATGGCACATTATAAAAGTAAATATAATTTGTACAAAGCAAGGAAAAATATAGAAACACATTAATATTAACAAAATATATAACATATATATATGTTATATATCCATAGGTATAACATATCCCTAGGGATATATATGTTATAAAACTAATCAAGAACACAGGATCCATATGAAGAAAACTACTGCATTTTTATTGAGAGATTAAAAATTAAATATATGAAAAAGATGTCTATGCTTTTATATGGAAAGACCATGATATCAAATCTTGTTAGTTTTGAATCAATTCATTTAAATTAAAAATAATTTATATTGGCCAGGTGTGGTGGCTCACACTTATAATCTCAGCACTTTGGGAAGCCAAGACAGAAGGATCGTTTGAGGCCAGGAATTTGAGACCATTCTGGGCAACATGGCAAAACCTTGTCTCTACAAAAAATACAAAAAAATTAGCCAGATGTGGTGGCACGTTCCTGTACTTCCAGGTACTGGAGAGCTGAGGTGGGAGGATCACCTGAGCCCAGGGAGGTTGGGGCTGCAGTGAGCCATGACTATGCCACTGCACTGCAGCCTGGGTGACAGAGTGAGACCCTGTCTAAAATAAAGAAACAAACAAACACTTTTATCTATTGGCGAAAATGTCCCCAATTTTATTTAAAAATAATGGGTAGGCCGGACATGGTGGCTCACACCTGTAATCCCAGCACTTTGGGAGGCTGAGGCCGGGGGATCACCTGAGGTCAGGAGTTCAAGATCAGCCTGGCCAACATGGTAAAACCCCTTTTCTACTAAAAATACAAAAATTAGCCGGGCGTGGTGGAGGGCATCTGTAATCTCAGCTACTCGGGACGTTGAGGCAGGATAATGGCTTGGGCCAGGGAGGCGGAGGTTTCAGTGAGCTGAGATCCAGCCAGTGCACTCCAACCTGGGAGACTGGGCGAGTCTCTGTCTCAAAAATAAATAAATAAATACATAAATAAATAAATAAAAATAATTGGGTAATATAAACAATGGAATTCTGAAGATAAAAGATAATTAGTACAGGAATCTTATTACAAACTACTAAAATATATACTAAATGATAACAATAATTATCACAGTGAAGAAGTGGTTCTGGAACAAAAAAAAAGAATGTCTATAGAATAGAGAAGAAAGGTCAGAAACACAAACTCACGTACGTATGTGTGCATATGTGTGTGTGGGTATGTGGGTATACACCATTTATATACATAATATATGTCTGTATTCGTAGATGACAATATTATTCCAAAGTAGTGGTACAAAAATATATTTCATAAATAGTACTGAGATAATGATTAATTATCTGAAAAAACTGGATCCTTACTTTATTCCTTGAATCACAGTAATTTTGAGTTGGTTTTGAGAGTTAAATATCAAAGAGTAATGCCCAGAAGAAGTAAAAAAAAAAAAAAATAGGTTGGTGTTTTTGAAGGTAAAAAGATTATCTTATAGTATGGTATTACAAATGAATAGATTGATTTATTTGACCATATAAAAATTATTCTTGTTCTGATGAACAAAGGAAAATTTCCACCATGAACAAAGAGAAAGGCAAATGACCTAATGGGGGAAATATTTGCTACGTATGTATTATATTTGGATGATATCTTTAATGTATAAAGAAGTTCTGCAACTAAGTAATGACAAAATGAATGCAATAATAGAAAAGTAGGAAAATGCATAGGAAACAAGTTCAACTGTCTTAGTAAGCAATATATTGGTTTTTGCTTTATCAAATTAACAATATTTTATGATAACATCTATTTTGGCTAAGGATAAGAAAGGTCACTCTAATACATTGCCAGGAGCAAGATAAATTAATACATGCTTTCTAGAGGATAATGTGGTAATATTTTTCATAAGGCCAAAAAGAACATAGTCATTGACCCAATAATTCCATTATTTTTAAGGAACTAATCAGACAGTTATATAAATGATTTTCATTAAAATGTTGTTTATAATAGTAAGAAAACATAAAACAATCTAAACGTCCAGTAATAGTAAAACAAATTATAGTAAAATTTGCACAATGGAATATCACCAAAATGAATATTGATCTTTTGACATGGAAATAAGTGTACGTGTGTGAGTGTGAAAATGTATGTGTGTGGTATAGATGTAATTTTGTTAAGTTGATTTTAAGTAATATTGTATCACACACACACACACACACATCCACATACAGAAACACACAGAGAATATAAATACACATATACATGTGTTCATTTGCATATAATTTACATATATCACATACGAGACATTTAAGTACCACACAGACAAATCACTATATATAAATATACATATATACACATATACATATATACATACATATGCATATATATACACATACATACTATAGCTGTACACACAAACATACTATAGCTGTACTCTTTTATTTGCCATGTATCCATATATTGGTATCTATGCATACATATATATATATATATCCTCAAATGATATAATCCATAGATATTAACCATGATTATGCCTGTGTAAGAGGAATAGTTATGATTTTTACATTTTCTTTATGCTTATTTATGTCTTTAAACTTTTCTACGATAGGCTATGTATAATATTGCTATATAATTAAATAAATAATGTGAATAATTTTTTTATAATGAGTTAGTAAGTAACATCTTGGTTCTTTCACATGTGTGATCAGTGCAATTCTGATTACATTTTGTGCTTGGATGAAAATAAAAACTTCATTTCTCATTTTAATCAACCCTTGCATTAATCTCTGGCAGTAGTTGGGTATACTGAACTGTTCTTTCAATGATAATCTTGTGAAAGGTAACTGTTTTCCCAAAAATGCGTCACCCTAATGAACCACCCATTGATACCGGACTGTTACTCATTAGCCGCCTTCTATACACTAAGATTTGAAAACCAGGGAAGGAGAGTTTAAAACTGACACAAAGTCCCAGTAATGAAGTGCACTAAGATTTCTTTCCCCCAAATTACAGTGAGGAGAGCTCTTTGGATTTATTGTAAATTCTCAGTGAATATTCTCCATTAACAACATACCATTTTTCTTTGACTGCAGTGCATGTCATCCTTGCCTAGTGGGAACCCTAATTTGCTTTAAATTGCCAAAGTGCTCATTATGGAATGCTTAGTAGCTAGAGTTTGTACATAATATTTGAAAATCAACCTTAATTTTTCTGCCTGAGATGAACACTTGGATTCCACAGTAAACATAATCAGAGATTTACAGAAACCTAGCGAACTCTGTTTATTATACTTGTCTGGAATAGCTACAGAAAAGGTCAGAGGTCCAACATCTTCATGCAGAGACAGATCATGTTCTAGCTGGTTCTGTGGAGAAAAAAACAGTAGGTGATGCTTTAATGAATGACTTATCATGTGAAACACACTATGTGATAATAGCAGTGTTGGTAAGACAAGAAGGAAGTTTTTTTCTTTCCTTCTTTGTAAGGGCTTAGTTTTACATTGCTTTAATGCTAACATTTCAATAGTACCATATAAAACAGTTCACTGAGAAACTTAAATTCTGCAATGAGTCAAGTGATTGATTTCATAAACTAAATTAGAAACTTTTAAATTTTATTTTATTTTGGCAAAAGCTGGCCTTTTATAAAATGTAAGCATCTGGGCTGGAAACTTTTTGATTTCTTGAATTTATGATTTTCTTTTATTCTTCCCTAGGCCTTAAGTGAAGAAAACAGGAAAGAGGCCTCCCAGAGGTGGAAGTTGTATTGTAAAAAGTGGTCTTATGTTTTAAGATAACTTGTGGGAATGATAGGAAGGATGTGAATAGGCATCCCTTGTTTTCGTGAGTTCGTTTTTCAGAATGCAATGAACCAATTACAACATTTAGCTTACCAGATTCTCCTGACTTCAAACTACTCTCCTCCCCTCATTCAGCCAGCAAAACAAGAATAGGCTCAATGTCTAAAAGAAATTGTTGCATACCAATCAGTTCCTCTCTAACTTTTATTTTATTTATTTTTATTTTAAATTCCGGGTACATATGCAGGTTTGTTACATAGGTAAACATGTGCCATAGTGGTTGCTGCACCTATCAACCCATCACCTAGGTATTAAGCCCAGCATAAATTAACTGTTTTTCCTAATTCTCTGCCTCCCCGCTACCAAACTCCCCAACAGGCCCCAGTGTGTGTTGTTCCCCTCCCTGTGTCCATGTGTTCTTATTGTTCAGCTTCCACTTATACGTGAGAATATGCGGTGTTTGGTTTTCTGTTCCTGTGTTAGTTTTCTGAGAATAATGGCTTCCAGCTCCATCCATGTCCCTGCAAAGTATGTGATCTTGTTCCTTTTCATGGCTGCATAGTATTCCATGGTGTATATGTACCACATTTTCTTTACCCAGCCTATTATTGATGGGTATTTCGGTTGGTTCCATGTCTTTGCTACTGTAAATAGTGTTGCAATGAACATATGCATGCATGTATTTAACTTTGATATGCATAGGAATAATGTAGAGACCCTTATTGTGCAGGTCTGTGATTGATTCTTCATTTCTAACATGCTTCTGTGAGGGTGATGCTGCCTGTCAGCAGACCATTCTTTGTGTAGCAAGGTTGTACACAGGTTAACGAAAAAAACCAGTAATTGAAAGGATAATTCCATGTGTCAATAGATCAATAGAACAGAATGGAGTGATGAAAAAGGGGTCCTAATATAATGAGAACTTAGTAAATAATAAAGGCAGATATTTTCATCAATGAGGAAAGAAGGATTTAGCCCATCATTAGTGTTGAGGAAGTGGATCAGATCTTTGATGCAAGAATATCATCTTCCTCTCTCACATCAATACTAAAGTCATTGCCAGGCGTATTGCAAAATCTTGTGTAAAGTTCAATACTATAAAAAAGTCAAATTATAAAACTATAAAATAAGCATAAAGTCAGAATCGGGGGTAATTTAAAGTATAAAACAAAGGCAAAACTACAAAGGATAACAATTGATGTATCTGACAAAATACACGTAAAACTTTTTTATGTTAAAATAATTGTGAGGTAAATAAGTTATGAACATATTTACAGAGTGTAACATTTCTAGTAAAAAATTGATTATTGAAAGTTTCGATCATATGACTCAGTAATTCTACATATTTTAGCAAAATATTCCAAGATGTGTATAAAGGTATTTTCATATAGATATGAACCATAGCATAAATGAGTATATTAAAAACAGAAAATATCCACACTAAATAATTGGGAATGAGCTAAAATGTCTAGACTGTGAAATACTAGGAAAATATATTGAGTGATAGTTTAAATGAGTATTTAAAATTATATGGAATTTTCATGGTTATTTTTAAGTGTGAAGTAGATTATCAAATTATATTAAATGTCTGTATATATACAAGTATGCATATAATACATATAAGATATTATGCATATGCATGTGTTTACATATACCAATGATGATTAATGGATTGATAGATAGATAGATAATAGTAGGTAGATAGATATACCCATATATATATATATCCACACAGAGGAGAAAACATTAGGAAAAGACAGATTTTAACAAATATTTGCTCTGTTTAGTGGGATTACAGGTGATGCTATTTTATTCTTTACATTGTTCTATATATCCAAATTTTCTGTAACAAAATGCATTATTTTTATAATCATAATAGGGACTATAGTAGTTCTTTTTTAATAAGTAAGAACTACGAGCCTAGAAAATATATGTTTTTCATAACGCAACAATTTTAGTCTGGATAAAACCAAAATCAAAGAAGGCCCAGAGCATTCTCTGCCCTAATAGTAGAACCTCTTACCCCTAAATAATGCAAAAGTGACTTCAAGGGACAAGAATCCAGATTTTCCTTAATTTTTAATTTGTCAATCATAAGCCATTATTAAACATCTA
Organism: Pan paniscus; assembly: GCF_029289425.2. NCBI lineage: Eukaryota > Metazoa > Chordata > Mammalia > Primates > Hominidae > Pan > Pan paniscus. Next base: position 29,545,399 of record NC_073262.2, on the reverse strand, counting down.
CGATATGTCTAGCACTCTGTTAATGCATCTGTTTGTAAGACTATTCTAATGAGTTAGCATGACAAAATATACATACTTGGAAATCAAAAGATTTTTTTGTTACAGTTAAGGACACATTTCCACTTTGAGATTTTTCTGATTTGCCTATTTTAAAACACAGTTGTGTCAGGAAAAGAAATACCTTTGATTTAGTGAGACCACAGATGTGATGACCACTGTGCATATGTTATATATAAATACATAATCTTTTGCAAAGTAGATATTATCATCCGTCATGTTGCAGATTCAGTAATTGAGATTTGTTTAAGATCTCAGAAGAAAGAACCCCATCCATCTAGGACTATAGCCAGTGTTCTTTCCTTTATGCTATGTTGCCTATTGTTAGAATTTTTACTTAATAAACAAGGAAAAGCAAGAAAAAAAAAAAGAAACGTCCTATGCTATTGAGTGTTATGGATTTGTTACCAGGTGCTAGGTCTGTACAGCTTCCGGGGATAGTCTGTCCTGATTTCTTAGCCTAACAGTCCTCTGTCTGTCCAGGAGCAGGGATCAGGCATTAATTGAGTTATTTTGAGTCTGTTTTGTGACTATAGATGTCCTCTAGGGAAAGTGCCGAATGTGTTCTTTGAGGATCAGTCATTTATTAAACTTCTCACACACTTTAGAGAACTAGTAAACAAATGGGAGCAAATTGTGACTAAAGAGACAAATCCTTACGGTGTCTTAATTATTAATATTTAAAAAGAGGCTAAAGAGTTCATGGAAATGTCTTCTCTGATGGACCAGTACTTCTGCTCCAGGTTATAAGGGAACAGGTGTGTGGCAGTAGCTCAAATATCTTGAACATATTTTTCTCCCTGCTGCCAAATACTTTTCACCAAAAAATAGGAAATTAATTTTTAACATGTTGCTTAATGAAAGAACCAACATGTATTTTAACGTGGAAAAAAGTCACCCTTGAAAATTGGCACTGAAAGAGTTAAGATGGGTCTAACGCAGGCCCTCCAGCGACCTACGGGAGAGTAACTTTGCCACTTCCTTCAGTGCACACTCAGAACAATTGGGTGTCCTTTGTTGCTGTTCTGGAATCATATGACCAGTCTTGGTTCTGCCCAACTGCTTCAGCAAGAACATGTTCTGTGGGTCTAGGGTGCTCTTAGGCCACTTATGTGCTTTATTTTCAATCTCAACCTTTATTTTCAAGCTCAATCTAAACCTGCAAATTCCACTTGTTTTCACTGATTTATGACTAACTTCTCTGAATTCATTAAACCCTTCCACCCAGTTCCACTCATTTACACAAAGAACATTTGACACACTGATTTGGATATCTTGCACATGGAAGGGAAAATTATCTTTCTGAGAACATTCTAGTTTTGCAGTTTTCTTATTTCAAAAAATATTGAAGTGAATATTTTACTAAATTGTATTACTATTAACAATATATTATAAATAGATGCATAATAAAGATTTTATGAAGTATATAATAATATATATTATATAATATATAACATACTATAGATTAATTTAATACTGTCTAATATATTTTATTAATATTAAAGTAATTTATATCATGCCCAGAATGGGACAGTAGGTATAAGCTTAGGGAAATTAGTATAGTTTGGTGGATAAGATGGTGAGTTCTGGAGCTAGAAACATAATTTAAAAATTCTAATCTGCCATTTATTTGTCAGCATGACTTGGGCAAATTACCTAACTTCCTCTATTGCTTTGTTTACTTAACTTATAAATGGACATAATGATGGTACCTATCTCAAAGTTTTGATAGAAGGATTAAATAAAAATAATGCAGTGCTTGGAATATAATAGTCTCTCAAGCAAAGTTAGCTACTATTAATATTCTCTGAATTCTCATGGATTATACTACATTTTGGAGGATACACACATAAACACAGAAAGACATGGACTCCTACTTAGGAAAACTTAAATTCTATCTGAGGACACAAAAAGATAAACAAATCGCTTCATCACAACATGGCAAGTGCTATGCTAGATGCACGACCTGGGTCTATGGGAGCACAGAGAATTCACATTGGCCCTGACTCTGGTCAGGGGAGGATTCCTAGAGGGGACAGCATTTCCCAAGACTTGAAGGAAAACCAGGCATTATTGAGGTAAGTAAAATACTTTGGAACATAAAAAGGCATATGAATGAAATGTACAGGATTTGGGAATTGATGTGGGACCGTTTCTGGATTTGCCTATCATATGGTCCTGACAGTGCCATTGCCAGATGTAGGGCTACTGGAGGATATTTATGATGGGGAAATTAAATCTATCTACAGTTTGGGACATGTTAATTTAGTTCCGCTTGTGACACAGTCAATTAAATGTATCTGGTGGGCATTTAGAGTCAAAATATCAGGGTCAGTACTGTCACAGTAAATTTGAAAATCTTCAGAATATAGGTGGTAGTTGAAACCACAGAGCAGATGAGATTTTTTTGTTGTTGTTGTTAGGTAAAAGAAATGGACGAGGAATAAAATTTTGGGTAGAAATCAGCTTCAGATATCAAATAGAGGAGAATTTCTCAACCTCACCCCTAATGATGTCTTGCACTGAATAACGGTTTGTTGTTGTTGTTGTGGGAGGCTGTCCTATGCAATACAGGATACCTGGCAGTTTCCTTGGGCCTCTTCTCACTAGAATCTAGGATTATTCCCTGCCTTCTCTGGTTATAGGCATGTGTCTCCACACATTGCCAAATATCCCCCAGAGGACAAAGTCACCTCTAGTTTGGAACTGATGAAACAGAAGAAGGGAAATTGTGAAGTAGAAGAAGAGGGATTTTCAGCATGGTAGGAAGAAAACAGCATTTTAATATTCTTGAAAACCACAAGGACAAATACTTTCAAAACACTGAGAGAATATTCATTGGTTTTTAAAGACAGGTAGTTTTAATCTTGGACAGTGAAAACCATTACTTAGATGTGTCAATATGAATGTCTGTGATTGAATTTGAAAGAGTAAATTCAGATGCATATGGAAGCCAGTTTATAATGGGTCAAGAGATGGCTGGATTGAAAGACAGAACGTAGAGACAACAAAAGTAGAAGAATCTTTTATCAAGTGTAGCTGAGATGGAACAGTAGAAAATAAGGCACTTGTGAGTGAGGTTACACGCACAGGGTGCAATTCATTTTGGTAAGAGAGGGAATGGGGAAGTTGAGAGTGAAAAGGAAAGAGAAGAAAACTGATGCAGCAAATCAGGCAAGGTGTGAGATCAAGAGATTAGGGGAGAAGTTGATTGGGAGCACTTGATTCTTTCAGCGTAGAGGAAAGGATAGCTTAAGTGTAGTTATCTTTTGCTTCATAACAAATTATCCCCAAACTTAATGGTTTGAAGTGACAATACTACTATCTCTCAGCTTCAGCACATCGAGAATTCAGATGCATCTTTGCTGAGTTCTCTGCTTCAGTTCTCTCACAGGCTCTAGCAAAGTTGTGGGCTAGGACCTAAGCCATCAAAGATCTACCTGAAAGGATATCCTTTCAAGATCACACAGCTGGTTCCTGGCAGGGTTTAGTTCCCTGTGAGATCTTGGACCCAAAACCTTAATTCCTTGCTGGTTACTGGAGGCTACCCTCAGTCCTTTGCCCTGCTGGTCTCTCTAGGCAGCTTATAACATGGCAATGTTCTTCATTGAAGTGAGCAAGCCTAGGAGAGTGACATAGAGAGACAAAGACAGCGAGAGCAAAACAGAATTCTGTTTTCTATAATCTAATATCCAAAAAGATATCCCATCACTTTTGTCATATTCTGTTCCTTAGAGGCAAGTCACTAGGTCCATGCCATACAGGAGAGGTAGGAGTTACACAAGGGCCTGAAGACCAGCCATTGTTAGACTCCGTTTCAGGAATGGTATCCCACAGTACGGAAACAGGAGCATATTTGTAAAAGAGGGGCACATAAAGCTGAGAGATTTCACACAGGATGGCCTCAAATTTCTCAAATATGTCTCTCTGAAGGTGAAGGGGAAAGTGCTGACTAGAAGGCTGAGGAATAACATGAAGATTTGTAATATCTGCTGAATGAAACAGAAAAACTCGACCAAGAGCAAGAACAAGTAAAGAGTCTTGAAAGAGCTAACAGATCAGATATGGTCAAGGTCAGTTAAGATTTTTGGCATCAGTTTATAATTTGGGGGTTTCCTGTAGCAGGAATCACCATCCAGGTACAGAAAGAAGAAAATGCTGATTTTTGGAACTCATTTATGACTGGAATTTATTCAGTGGTCACTGTAGAAGAATAGGTAGCCAGCATATTGAAAGACAGTGAGAGGCTATTTGCAGTTTGGCATCATAAACTCTAGGCAGGAAAAGAGTGGAGGAGAGGAATGAAATGACAGAAACCAGAGACTTTAGGGCTCTATATAATAAAAAAGAGATTATTGGAGAAATTGGAATGAGAGAGAACATAGTGGGTGAAAGTTCATGGTCAAAGATAAAAATGCAGGATTTCCAGACATTTGATATGGAGCAATTCTAGGTTACAGCAAGGCCCCTCTGCCACCACAGCTAAAATCTGCAGTAAAGTGGTACTGAAAATCAGTGGTGGGTGGAGGCCCAGGAAATGTGATTGCATCGAAAGAATCAGATTGATCGAAATACAAGATGTCAGAGTAGAAAACATCTTAGGAAACTTGGGAAATACAGATTATTTTTGTAACTGAGAATCAATATGATAAAGTGGAAGGTATCAAACAGACTGATTGATGTACTCTTAAGAAAGATGTTGATAACTGGGGCTGATATTTTTACTAACAACTGGGAGTTAGTTATCATAGGAGTCACCATACATTTCTGGAGCCTATTCTGGTTTCATGTCTTACCAAACCCGATTTTGCTAAGTCATGTAAGCTAACACCCATTTTACTTACCTATATAATGGGAATTGTACTTATTTCATAGAATGATGGTGATCACATGAGATCATGCCTGTAAATCACCTAGAAGATGATAGACAATCAACTCATGGTGAGATCATCCTTCTTATTTATTTACTGGCCATTTTGAGTTAGGGTAAAAAATCCCAAGCATAGAGTTGGAAATCTTCTTGAATATAAAATAATATATTACAAAAAATAATGTAGTCTTGTGTGATGTTACTACTTCTCTCTGTTGGATGTAGAAATGAGCACTCCTTGTCTCAAGTCTTCTCCTAAGTGTTTATAGACTGTCAGTTTGCTCATTCAGGTTGAAGTGCCCTTAGACTTGAACCAGCTGTCTGTGGATCCAGTTAACAAACTGAGGAAGACTCACTGGTGAAGGAAGGAAATTGCTCATGCTGACAATTTGAAGTAGTATACACCCTTACCCTTCAGTATCAAACCCATCTCAGATAAATTTACTGCCTTTGGTCAGCTTTGCTTTTTGAAAGATAAAGCACTGTATGAAGCCCTGATTTTTTTTCAGCTTTTAATATCTTCCTCTGCACAAAGTTATGCAGATCTATGATCTGCATATGGAGGATCAATCCTTCAAATACAGGCTTACTTGGAGGAGGGTAGAAAGTAATAAGACAAAACTACTAGAGTTATTTTTATCATTCTTTTTTATTTACACTCATCTGGCTCATTAAAAAAAAGTTATTGAAAAGAGCTAACAGCAGTATATGAAGTTAAGTTATCTATGATGACACACCCAAAGGAAAAAAAAATAGATCACTTGGAATGGTCCACAACTGAACTGATGCATCTGTCATCAGCATTACTTTGGAGTTGATAAACTTGCCACATTTTTTTATTCATTTGGGAAAACAGGGTCATACACAAAGAGGATTCCTTTATTAACAACATGTACAGATATGCTTTCCAAATACATTCATCTTAGCTCATTTATATGAAAAGTGGGAATATACTAATCAAGATAAAGACTTAGCTGGCGTAAAAAATAAACTCAAAATTACAATAACTTTATAGACAAAAGTTTCCCCTCTTACATAATAGCATCTGCATGAAAAGTTCCGTTTGGTGGCATAGCTCTGAACCACACTGCCTTTCAAAGCCCAGGGTTTCTTACATCTTCCTGTTCATCCACCTCTAATTATTTTCCTCATCTGCCTAACTCAAGCTGGCATGAGTTTGTTAGTGTTTGTGGGAAAGGTGAAAAGAGTGTGTAGAGGATATATAGTTACTGTTTCTAGGCCCACACCTGGAAGTGGCACACATTACTTCTCACATTCTGTTTATGAGGATTTCATCTTATGGATACATAGAGCTGCAAGGGTGTCTGGAAATGTAATAATCCCTATCTGGGGAGGTAGGGGATATGTTTCTAATACTGTGAAGAAGGAACAGGGACTTTAGTAAACAAGTAGCAATCTGTGTCAAAAGGAGTAAATTAAACAAAATCAATATTATCCAGATAGCAATTCCAAATAAATGCAGTGGTTCCTTTACAAAGTATACAAATAAAAGGCTATTTCTTAGGCTTTCCTAGGCTGCATAATGAAAAGCATAGTTATCAAAAATGTAAAGCCAAGAAATATTTTATTTTCCTTTTTGGAAGAAATTTCTGATTTTATTTGGTTCAAACTGTTCTGTAGCATTTCCTAAGGAGATATATTAAAGTTAGAAGAAAACCAAGCAAGCTCATTAGGAGAACATACGGAAGACTATTGCAATTATTTTGAGTCATCAATTTTATCCACGCTTAACATGCAAGTGATGCCAGCTCAAGTAATACCAAAGATAACTGGACAACTAAGAGTTGTTACCAAAGTCTTCTCTATATTTTTAAACAAGGTATTAGTTGTAAAAATAATATTTATAAAATGAGTGAATGACTTGCTTGCACTTTTACTATGTATAAAAATTAAACTTTTAATTTTAAGAGGGATATAAGATTAATAGGAGGGAGATGCACAGCTATGAAAGGATCCTTTTCTCTCAATGTTTCACACAGATAATATAATCTATGTTTTCATACTAAAGTTGAGGGTGTCAAACTGAATAGAGAGAGAGTTAGTGATATGTGAATATAGAGATCTGTAAGTATATCTCCAGTGTAACTCACTTCACCAGCTTGAGGAATAATTAAAGACTCATTTCTTTTCAATATTTAAATAAATTTTCCAAGTAACTGGAAAGGCACCCATTACATTTTAGTGCATTTCCTCTCTTAAATAGTTCATGAACACCTAGAGCTTATTTAGTCTGAAGAAACCTGTCCTGCTTTCATATGTGAAGGAGAAAGACAACTGGAGAAACTGATCTGCCACCCATGGGCCCAGTTTTCTGTGTTCTGCTATGTCTATTTTGATCATAACATACACATCCCTAATGAAAACTGGTCCAACACAATTTGAAGTGCCCTTGTTCACCACTATAGTGATGCTTTACCAGATGTAGGGAGGTTGATTCCACCACCTCATGATTTCTGCACTTTGGATTAATCAAGAAATATCCAGATTTGGGATTCCAAGCTTATAGAAGTTTACAGATGTTAGCTGACTTCTGTTGCCCTTTTATCGTTTCCATAGTTGACTTCTGGCTTCAGCTGTATACTAGATGGTAACATCTGAATCTACAGGTGGATTCTGATTGGCCTATAAAGTGTTAGTGTATAGAGTGGACACCGTTTAAAAATCAAAAGAGTTGGCTGGGTGCGGTGGCTCACACCTGTAATCCCAGCACTTTGGGAGGCCAAGGCGGGTGGATCACCTGAGGTCAGGAGTTCGAGACCAGCCTGACCAACATAGAGAAACCCCATCTATGCTAAAAATACAAAATTAGCCGGGCATGGTGGCACATGCCTGTAATCCCAGATACTAGGAAGGCTGAGGCAGGAGAATCGCTTGAACCCGGGAGGCGGAGGTTGCGGTGAGCTGAGATTGTGCCATTGCACTCCAGCCTGGGCAACCAGAGCCAAACTCCATCCAAAAAAAAAAAAAAAAAAAAAAATCCAAAGAGTTCACATAAAAATCGAAGTTTCTGGTTTATCTTTAAAAGGGAGATCAGACAACCTTTGATCTACATTCCTACAAGGGGGTGGGGGAGCAGCTGCTTTCTTGCCAGAGTCTTGCCACACTCACTCCCTTCACTTGTTTTTGTTACCCAGGCACTTGTGATTGCAGCTTATCTGGCGCTTGGTGTTGAATGTGGGTCTTTAAGTCATGCTGTCCTTTCCCTCAAGTCAGTAATTCTCAAAGTGTGACTGGGGAGTTTGGAAATCCTAAGATTCTTTCAGAGATATCTATGAGATCAAAAGTATTTTCGTAATAATAATAAAAGATATTACTCAACTTTTTCATTTTCATTCTCTCACAAAAAAGCACAGTTTGAATTTTATACTGTGTATTTGAAAGATCTGCATAATTCAGTGGACCAATATTTTTCAAATGATCAACGCATGATTTTACAAAATCATGCATAGTTAAAAGATTTATTCAAAATGTGTGATAGACTAATTGGTATTGATGCAAGCGAGTATAACAAATCCATCAATATTGTTTTAGGTTCCATATTGGAATCTAACTCATCTTAAAGAAACTACCACTTGTCAAGTTTTGGTATATTAAATAATATAAAAACTATGTTGAAGAAAGTTTAAACTATCCCTCCATTTTTCAACTACCTATCTGTGTGAGATTGAGTTTTCTTTGCATACTTCACCCAAAATAACACATCTTAACAGATTGAATGCAGAAACAGATATAAGAATCCAGTCTTTTTTTACTGTCAGATGTTAATTTGTAAAATGTAAAGAATATTTTTTACTTTAAACACTATAGTCTTAATAAAATATGCAATTTATGTAAATAAGGATTAAGGATAAGTATTATTTTAAGTTATTTAGTACATATTTTAAAAATATCTGTATTTTTAATATGATAAACGTTGAAAGATATAATTCATATAATCAACAGCTCTTGAGGGGGCATTGATAATTTTAAGAGTGTAAATGGGTCCTGAGGCCACATATGTGAGAATCAGTGCCAGAACACCTTCGGAATTCAGTCATTGTCACTGCATTTAATCAGGAGGATGGAGCCAGAGCCCCACGGAACACCTTCTCTTAGGAATCCTGGATTTACACAAATATGTCCACTTTTGATGGACTGGCTCTGTGAGTGGTATTAGGATCCAGTCACAAATGGCTCTTTTATGATGTATCTTTCCCACCTGGGGGTGCCTGCTTAATGTGCTTTTATTTGCATAAGCAAGATGTCACAAGTAAGAGAGTGATATTTGGAGACAAAAATATCATGTCCTAAATAGAAAATACTTAAAAGGTAGCTTCTTTCCATGAAGTTCCACCTGACTGGGCTCCCTGCTGCTCATCAAACTTGCTAATGGCAACATAAGCTACTAAGAAAAACTGAACCAAAATCAAAATTACTGACTTCAGATCAGCAAAGAAAATATCGCTTACAGCTGGCAATGTTAATGCCTATGTGGACAAATACTAATTTCTCAAATATATATTGATGAATTGTCAACTATTAACTCAAGGCAATCATTTGTACTATGCAAATTATAGATATGTTCACATTTCCATTTATGCAAATATATCTAAAATTACATATATGAATATCTCTCATAGTTTACAGAACTACTTAGGAAGATAAAATTTTTTGTGTATTTGGTTATATGATTTTTATTATTTGACAGTATAAATTATATATATTTAACTTATGTGTTTATATATAATATTTTATAAAACTGACTTTAAATATCATAAACTTTCTTATTGCTCTGACTTAAGATATAGCATTAAAAAATACTTGCCAAACAAAAAGCTTTATATTTTATTGATACATCACAATTATATACCCAGAGTTCTGATTGAAAGGGAATCTTAAAACTTGTTTTCACAAAGCAAAAATTGGGTAAAGAAAATATAATCTGCTGTTAATAGTTATAACTTTGCCCTAAGCACTAGCTAATTTTTGTGTCATATGTATGATTTAAGGTTAGATTGCAAGTTTAGTTGCTTGTGAAGTTCCCTGTGTTCAGAATCTCTTTCTAGTTTGTTTATTACTTTACATATCTGTTCATTTAGATAATTATCTGACACCTGCTCATGGCAGATTGTTTTGACAGATTTTATTGGCTGAGATCAGTTTGTCACCTGCCATCTGTCCAGTAAAGGTGAGTTCAACAAGCTGGTAATTTATGGACCATTATAAAATATCATTTCTTATGAGTTATATTTTATAATTTTTTCCTATTCTTAAGAAGGTGTTGAACAGAAAAAAATTATTGACACATATTATGAGATACAGTATCTTTAGTCTTTATCAGAAATGACGACTTCAACATTATTTGGATTTAATCAGGAATATTTGATATTGAAAGAAAATGTTGTTTTAAATTAGGTATTTAATTTGGTTTGGCATCCTGAACAGTTTTAAATAGCATTATTCCCTTTTCCCTTTTGGTTGTATTTTTGACACTTTAGCAATCTATAAATACCTCAAATTAAAGTGAATCTTTTAAAGCACATATACAATATTGTTTATATAATAATGGAATTAGAGTATCTCTATTATTATAGGCCTTTTGAATCCATACAAAGCAAACAACATTCAATGAGAGGAAGAAGAATAAGTAACTCAGTGTCTGATTGCATAATAAAGAAAACAGTTTTTAAGCAGCAGTGATAATTATTTGAGGTTATTTTTGAAAGGAGAATTTAAAGAAAACTTGAAAGCCAATTATAAAACTCATGTAAAATAAATTAAAAAATCAATAGGTTCTGTTTCTTAGAGTGGGCCAATATTCCTATTTTTTTAATCAAAGGAGTAATTAATTCTAGTGGAAGAAACAATGGTAAATTTACTTTCTTTTTTTTCTACTTTTGTAATTATTTACCTTCCATTACCTGAACACTTACCATATGTCAGGCGCTGAGGATATGGTATTCAGCAAGATAGATCTAGCCTTAGCCCTTCTCAGACCGTGTAAGGTCTAGCTTTTATAGTTGTCCTAAAGTAGCCTGGCTATGTATGTCCTCTCACCCACGCCTCTAACGATTGCTATTTGAAAATGCACCTTCTTTGTAACTACATGAATTGACCAACAGCAATGTGAAACCCATGTTGAAAGCAAAATTAGAACATCTTGAGACACTTAAAAATGTATCCAGTGGCTTGCGAAGTGACCTGTACTTTGGATGTATATTTATTAGAGGGGAGAGGGCCAGGGTTTTTGCTACCCTTGTAAATTCTCCCTAGTTATCTGGCATGATAGGAATTTTTAACAGACTACTCTGAGAAATGAGTCCAACACTGGTTTAGAGTATGCTATTGGACTTTGGGGAGTTCAAAAAAAAAAAAAAAAGGAACAGGGCAAGGCAAGTCCTTACGGACCTTCTGGGATAATGGGAAGACAGCACCAACATAAATATATGGATATAAACACAAGTGACTCCAAGAAATAAATATACACAATCAACCGCTGGACCAAAGGCTCTCTCAAGGGCCTCTTTGTGCTGTATGATCTCATGATTTGTTGAAGCATTGCTTTCTAGAGGAATATACAAAAATCTTAGAGTTCCAAGAGGCATGAAGTTTGAATAACTGGGAATCCTCAGAGCCTCTGTGGAAAGGCTTCATCAAAGAATTAAGCCTTAGGTCATACGTATCAGACACACAGCATCACACTCATCAGAAGCACAGCCAAATTGCCACCATGTCGACATGCTGCCAAAGTATTTAGCAGAAGAATGAGAAATACAACCAACTGGGCCATTGTCTACATGGCATGGAAGAATTGCTTAACTAATTTTTTTGATTGATGTGACCAGTTGTTTTGGCACCATGTCAAGACTGCATCATACACAAGTGCCCTGCATGAGTCATTGCAGATTCCAAAGATGCTCAGATTCCAATCTGGCTACATTCTGAAAACTAGGATTAGAGATATTTTTCCAAAAAATCTGTTAACTTATTTCTGATCTAGCCAATAACAAGAATTTTGTTTCTTTATTTTAAGAGATGATTTATCTTTAAAATGTAAGCCGCAACCTCATTGCTTATTTTACAACTATATATGGAAGAAAAATTGCAGAAAATTTTGTGCTGTACACTAAAAAGTAATTTTATCAGAATAAACTGTTATTTTTTCTAATAAACAACATGATGTAAAATAAGTTGAATGATGGCAAATTCTCCTTGAAGTAACACTTGGGGACCATGAGGGGAACTGAGTGTGGGAATAGCTATGCCACATGAAACAGAGGTCATAAATACAAGTACATACCATAAGTAACTTCAGTTCACTTTAAATGGCACACATTTGAAGTAAACTCAGAAAACAAAGGTAATTTTAATCTTCATGTCTAAAGAGTTCAAATAGAAAGAAATAAGTAGATACAAACATGACAATCATGCCTGTTAGGAAAGCCAGACAAGTTAGAATAAGAGAATTCAAGTGCAGGAACAGAAGATGATTTGCAGAGGAAGGCAGCCTCAGTTGGTCACGTTTATCTTGGCCTTAGGTGAGGGTAGAGGTGTTAACCACACCAAACTGACTTAGAAGGAAAGGAGTATATTTGGTGTGTACTAAACGTAGTCTTTAATTGGAGGGGAGCACGTTCTTCTGATCTCCAGTAATTGCTCCATAAAAAAGATATTGGTGATAAAGAAAACATATTAATCAGCGGTATACATGCTAAAATTTTTAACATAGTAGACTATCTATGGAAATGAGATTAGGAAATCTGACTTAATGTCAGATTTGTCCATTGAGGAACCTAAGTTGATCAGTCAGTGCACTTCTGTCATTGTTTACCTGGGGAAACTGAGGCTCAGGGAGACCAATGATCTTATCTACCTTCACATGATGGCAGAGGGAGGAAAGGGCATAAGACTCTAGGGATCTGGCCAAGTGCTCTTTCTGTTAGTTACATGCAAACATGCTAACAGTCAAAGTGGACTTTCAACTGTTGATTTTTGGCATTAGAATAACAGAGAATTTTAGGTTCAGTATTCTGTATGTAAGGCACCACTTTCTTTGGTCATTTTTTGCTATTAATTTTAAACACTCTTGGAATTTCTGGGTTTCTTGTATAAACTTGGAAGTTTGTATTAGACAGGATTTGAAAATAGGTGTAAAGAAGATCTTTCAAAATGAAGCATAGCATCTCTTTATTTAGACTGACACTGGTTCTAGCACTAACAATGGGTTCTTAGTAGTGAATTACCTAGTTCTCCCTTCTTTCAGTTAATTTCTAAAAGGCTTTCTCTTGTTCACTGTTTTTTCCTCATTCAGATTGCTGTTCTTCCAATGCCTTCCCCTCTTTGCCATACATAAGTTCAAACAGCAGGCTGGCTAAATTTTAATGATGGTACAGCCACCAATCTACAAAAAGAGGATATATGACCAAGAAAGTCTCTTCATTAACTTCTGAAAACATCAAAGCCATAGTTTATTTTTCCAGTTTGAAGGCAAAAAACTGATAAAGACAGAGATGTTCCTTCCCATAAGTAACTATTTTGTAAATGGAGATAACACTGAACTATCCTAATGCCTATAGGTGGATGAAAATTCTGCCAGGTTCAATAATATAAGACAATCTGAAGTGATCAAGAAAGGTAGTTCCACAGTAGTGGAAATAGCTAGATTTTGTACTAATGCCAGATATTTTCTGATTTTTTTCTTGAGAATAAAAGTATAAATGACCTAAAACACCTTAATACTAATTATTCAGAACATATCTAATATAATTACCAGAGTTGGGTTTTTATACTGCATGATCCATGGAGAGTTACGTCTTTCTTTCTGCCTGGGACTCCTCTTTTCTCACTTTTAGTTACTGCTCTGCCAATTGTTACTTCTTTGGGTGCAATATAAAGACCTGATTTTCAACGTTTCCACTCAATCCTTGACTTAGGGAATTGAAGTATTTTAAATTGTGTTGGTTTCTTTGCTTTTTGCTTTTAATATTTCCTTACAAAGTGACAAATTCTCTACATTGGAAATGCAAATATGTATTTTAAAATAATATGTTACATAAACATCTTGTGACTAAAAACTAAAAATAATGCGTTATGGTAACGTTTGTTTAGTAGGAAACATAATTGGTAGGAAGAGGGAAGTCATGTACATGGTAAATATCAAGTAAATGATATTTAAGAGTTTGTGTTAGTATATATATGCATATAATAAATATATTTATATATAATATATATATTTATATATATATTATATATATATACTGGTAAAAAAAGAATTGATTTTGTTTTTATTTAAAGTTTCAAAAACCTGATTTCACTATATTTTATGTTCCCATTATGACCATTACTTTTATTCCATTTATTCAGAAGCATTTGGGATACCTCGTGGGCACAGGGTGCTATACTGGGTGCTATAAGGATATGTCATTGAAATTAACTTACAGTTTACTCAAGACCAGAATAAGACAGACAGGGCAAGTGCTGCATGTAAAGGGCAGATTTTCATCATTCAGTCGGATAAAAACTTGGCCTCTTGACTCACATTCTTCCCTAGGTGAAGAGAGTTGATTTATCTCAATAGTGAATTGGAAATTGGAAAGAAGCTACAACATACCTTAATTCCAATTGTTTCTTTATTTATTTTGGAATTTAGACATTTCACTGGAGAAAGCACCTACTGGGAGAAGGGTGGTGGGGGAGGAAAAAGCTTGTAAATGTGATACAGTGAATTTAATACAGAGGTGAAGTAATAAGCCCACCAGCATTGTTCTCTGCAATCAGCTGTAATTAGTAATATAGATGACAATTTCAGGTTTATTTGGCTGAACCCCCAAAATTATAAAAATAATATAAAATAAGAGGGAAAGTTATTAGTGAGGTTAAAGGAACTTAAATAAAAGATTATAGTGACAGGAAAAGACAGTGTACTTCTGATGGAGATGCTCATAAGAACTTCATGGAGGGAGTAGCCTATGACTTGAACTTGGAAGAGTCAATAAAATTTAGACGTGAAGATTAGAAAATGATAAGGGTGAAAATACAGAAGTGAGGAAGTATGAAAAGTATGCAGGAAATACCAGAAAAACAAGCAAAGAAATTTGACAAGTGCACTGTGTTTGTAAAATTATTTGAACAAACTTCAGCAGTTTTGGTCTCTTAGGAAATGGCAACTCCATCCTTCCAGTTGCTCAGGTCAAAAAAAAGGAGTCATCTTTGACTTCTTTTTTTCTCATATAACCCACATCCAACCTGTCAGCAAATCTGTTCATTCTAACTTCAAAACAGACCCAGAATCCAATTTTTTCTCAATCTCTCTATTGGCCTACAACCCAAAGGCTTCTCTTTTCAATCAGAGAAAAAGCTAAAGGCCTTTTAATGATCTCTCAAACTCTGTACAATCTGGATCCTGTTTTTAGCTTCATTTCATCTTTGGCAAATCTCCACCCCTGTTTGAATTCTGTCCATACTGTCCTCTTTCTTTATGTCAACTGGGATATGGCCTAGGGAACTTTACATTGTGGCTCTCTCTGCTTATAACACTCTTCCTCCAGGTGTCTCCATGACTGCTGTCTTAGCCACTTTAGGCTTGTGCTCAGAGAACACCTTACCAGTGAGGTTGTCTCTGACAACCCTATTTAAATCAGCAGCTCTGGCCCACATCCCAACTCCAGACTCCTTTATTCCTCTTTCCACTTAGCTTGATAGCACTTACCACTAGCTGTTTCAAACAGGTTAAATTAAGTTCTGCTGGGGCAGTTAGTGACCCTCAAACCCCAGCCTCTTATAACATTCTATATATCCAGATGGATCAGCTGTGGCTCAGCTGTATATAATTTTCTCCCTTGGTCCCAGGACAATAAATAACCTCTATATGGAACACCACTGGTTGTTTCCACAAAGAAAAATAAAACATTGTTGAACCACAAGCTGGCTCTTAAAGCTTTTTCCTGGAAGTGACAAATATCTTTTCCACATACACTTTGTAGTGTTCAAAATGAGAAATACAGTTTGACCTGATGTCAATCAAGTGGTAAAATAGAATTCTTATGCACCATAGTGAGGGGTATTGAAATATTTGGCAACCAGTAATAAAATCCACCACTTTATATGCCATAAAATAGTTATTATTTACTTGGATATTATCTGTCTTGCTTTATATCTTGGATAAGCTTCCTGGAAACATACTCTGAGATAGAGGTTGTGTGCAGAAAGAGAGTGCCCTTTGGAAATTCACATGTATGGAAGTGAGGAAGACAGGATTAGACAGAGGGAGATACTGACTTTTAACGTGGTTGCAAACAAAGACTCAATCTACCCTACAGAAAGCTCTGGAGCTTGGCGGACCTTCAGAGTTGTCCAAAATTGAGGTCAGTAAGGCAGGCCTTTGTATTTTCATATCTAATAGCCATTGGTTCCAAGCATCTTCCTAAAACAGGGTGGAAATTTGCCCAGGGAGTTCCCTGCTGTAGAGGACACTGCCATTAAGAGTAGAGGAATGAACGGTTAGCCATCCAAAAGTCTCAGCAACTGGGGAGGGCAGGGGTAAGTTGAGTGTGTGTGCTTGGACCAGAATATCTTGGCAGAGCATCAGAGCACCAATTGCCTCCACCAGAATGAGATGCCCAAGAAGGTTGGGGCTTGCACTTACTTGGTTTATTGCTATAGCCACCATGCCTTGAAAAGCTCCTGACAAGAGATATGTTCAATATTTGTTGAATGAATAAACGAACTTTAGGTTAGAAAGGGAGAAACAATAAAAGCAAAGAGGGTCTTCAATAACTACAGAGTTTAAACTTGCAAATAATTTAAATGCTTTGAAATATGTTTCAGGAGTATGGATCAAATGGAAGTGTGAGCAGTGGATTGAATGTGAGGAGGGATGCTAGGAATGGCTGTCAGAAAGCTAGTGTCATACTTCAGGTGGAGGAAATGTGATGCTCATGGCATGAGATTGAAGGTGGGCAAGGGTGGCCCATGACAGCAGAAGAATGTCTAACAGGAAGACAAATTTGGCAATATGGGAGAGCAGAAAAAGAAAACAAAAGTTGAAAGATGTCTTGGAAGGTTATGGTCTAGGAAATGAAACAAACAAAGCAAACAAACAAAAAATAAGGAAAAAAGTCCTCCGAGAGGGGAAATGAAGGGCATACTCTAGTTAACTCTTGGGAAAAAGACACTTGGCAACAGACTTGAGGACAAACTACAAGGTTTGGGGGCAGAAATACATACAATATTGGGGACAGAAATATGTCCTTTGATTTATGTAGCAGGTAATTTCATATTTTTCTGATTAATAGTATAAAAAATGAATTGTTTTCATCATTTGATTTGTTTGTAGAAAACTAGCTGTCTTAATTATACCAGTCTTTGGTATCAGATACATACTGCAGAATTTGATTATGATACGGACAGGAGGCAGTGAAAATTAGGCAGGAAAGGGTGGGGTTCCTGGTGAAGCGCCACTTTCAGGCCTGGATGCACAGTCTAAAGTGGGAACATGGATTCCTGTTTTCCTGCCCAAATGTTGCCTTTTCCAAAACCACCCTGCTCCCCCCTGCCCCCGCCCCCATCCTATACCCTTAAAAACCCCAGGCCCTACCAGTGGAGAGGCAGAGTGGCAGAGAAGGAGAGAATAAGCAGCTGAATGTCAGAGAGAAGCAGCTTAACTTCAGGGGGATGGCTTGATAGTGGGACTTCAGAGAAGAGTTTGGCTGGTAACAGCCGAACTCCAGGGGAAGACCACCTTCCCATTCTATCCTCTTTCCAGCTCCCCATCCTGCTGAGAGCCACTTCTATTGCTCAGTAAAATCCTCCACATTCACCACTCTTCAATTCATTCATGTGACCTGACTCTTCCTGGATGCCGGACAAGAACTTGGGTACCAAAAGGGTGGGTGCAAAAGGCTGTCACCCTGACCTTCCACTGAGCTGTTAAACACTTAAGCTGTCCATAGACAGCAAAGCTAAAAGAATACACTGTAACCCTTGCCCTCTGGGGCTCCAGGGGTCATGGGTACCCCCCCAGCCCAGACACTGGCACAAGGCCACATGGAGTTCTCCTGCCAGCAGCCAGAAGCACTTGTCCCAGCCCCTGCACCCACTCACCTGCATGCTCCCCATCCCATGAGGGGTTGAGAGCTGTGGGCAGAGTAAGCAAGCCGCCTCTTCACGAGTACCATGAACGGGTCAAGGGAACTATTACATTTCATTTGTTTGAAATATAAATACATGAAGCATCTTGATTACTTAGAAATTATCAATTACCACCGGCTGGCAATCTAATGAGACAGTACATATTGTTGAGGGGATCTGACCATGGCTTTCATATATAAAATCAATTCTTTTTTTTTCTTTTTTTTTTCTTTTGAAAACTTTATTTCAACTTAACTGTGCTTACTAGAAATGCCCTCATATTGGTTAGTAGAATGTGATTTAAGTTTAATTTATCTTACACAATTTGAACCAAAAACTTGGTACGTGGTGTAGGATTTTTAAAAAGGATTTGCAATCTGGTTTATTTTTATCTATTACAAATGTATAAAAGATCCTTCCTCAAATGCTGCTAAAGAAGGCAGCAAGAACCTTGAGAAATTTACCACTGGTTTGCCTCAGAAAACTAATACATGTTGCACTGCGTAAGTTTATAAAATTGGTGCAACAAAACATTGTTGTAATGTTTCAATGCCAGTTTAGAAAGTTTAATAACTAATGGATATGGAAGCGGCTGAGAAGGAGCCTATGTACACATGTGAAACTATAAAAGTTATGTGATTTAATGTTGCATGTAGATTGTACATTCATACAAACCAAGATTCAGATAATTTTTTATATCTGAATTAACACTATTTGTTCACTTCACCTGCTGAGGTCAACGAGGAAACTGGACATACTAGCTATAAGTTTTTCTGACTTATGCAAAAAAGAAAAGTTAGTTTATTTCTTAGTCTTTCAGTCCAGAAGTGACAGTCCACTACAGGCAAGGTATTCCTTCCATTGTCGATATGTATAGGGTGACATGCAATGAGGTTTACTTGTGTTTTAATTTGTATCTACACTCATATGCAAAACAGTCTCCAAAGTTAATGACCACATGACTTAATATTTATTTATTTATTTATTTATTTATTTATTTATTTATATTGAGATGGAGTCTCCTTTTGTTACCCAGGCTGGAGTGCAATGGTGCCATCTTGGCTCACTGCAACCTCCGCCACCTGGGTTCCAGCAATTCTCCTGCCTCAGCCTCCTGAGTAGCTGGGATTACAGGTGCCCGCCATCAGGCCCAGCTAAATTTTGTATTTTTAGTAGAGATGGGGTTTCACCATATTGACCAGGCTGGTCTCGAACCCCTGACCCCAAGTGATCTGCCCACCTTGGCTTCCCAAAGTGCTGGGATTACAGGTGTGAGCCCCTGTGCCCGGCCAATGACCACATGACTTAAGAAGTGACTCTGAAAAGTAAAATGGCCCTTTTTAGAAGACTGGAGTGAAATATCCAGTCATAGGTATAAGCCTTGTCAAAAAAAAAAAAAAACAATGCAGCCCCTTTCTAAGTGTTAAGGATTCAATGAAGTGTTATATGATAAGTCCATTATCTAGCTAAGATATAGTGCCATTTCCATCAAACTAGATGACTGAGAACAAATTTACTATAGATGTTCTCTATAGTCAGTGAATGATGCATGTGCAATAAACAAACTATAATAAAGGAATTTTTAAATATGAGACTTGTATTTTAATATTCACATTCTCATTCCTTTTTTTTAACTTTTAAGTTCAGTGGCACATGTGTAGGTTTCTTACATAGGTAACTATGTGTCGAGGGGGAGTTGTTGTACATATTATTTTATTACTCAGGTGTTAAACCTAGTACTCATTAGTTATTTTTCCTGATCCTCTCCCTCCTCCCACCCTCCACTCCCAATAGGCCTCAGTGTGTTGCTCCCCTCCATGTGTCCATGTGCTCTCATCATTTAGCTCCCACTCATAAGTGAGAAAATACAGTATTTGGTTTTCTGTTCCTGCGTTAGTTTACTAAGGAAAATGGCTTCTAGCTCCATTCATGTCCCTTCAAGGACATAATCTCATTCTTTTTTTTATGGTTGCATATTATTCTATGGTGTATATGTACCACATTTTTTAATCCACTTTATCATTGATGGACATTAGGTTGATTTCATGTCTTTGTTATTGTGAATAGTGCTGCAATGAACATACAAATGCATGCGTCTTTATATTAGAGTGATTTATATTCCTTTGGGCATATACCCAGTAATGGGATTGCTGTGCTGAATGGTATTTCTGTCTTTAGGTCTTTGAGGAATCGCCACACTGTCTCCCACAACAGTTGAACTAATTTACACTCCCACCAACAGTGTACAAGCATTCTTTTTTCTCTACAACCTCACCAGCATCTGTTATTTTTTAACTTTTAATACCAGCCATCCTGACTGGTATGAGGTGGTATCTCATTGTGGTTTTGATTTGCATTTCTCTAATGACCAGTGATGTTGAGCTTTTTTTTCATATGATTGTTAGCCGCATATATGTCTTCTTTTGAGAATTGTCTGTTCAAGTCCTTTGCTTACATTTTAATGGAGTTGCTTGTTATTTGCTTGTTGATCGGTTTAGTTTCTTATAGATGCTGGATATTAGACCTTGTCAGATGCCTAGTTTGCGAATATTTTCTCCCATTCTATAGGTTGTCTGTTTACTTTGTTTATAGTTTCTTTTGCTGTGCAAAAGCTCCTTAGCTTAATTACATCCTATTCATCAATTTTTGCTTTTGTTGCAATTGCTTTTGGCATCTATATAATGAAATCTTTGCCCTTACCTATGTCCTGAATGGTATTGCCTAGGTTGTCTTCCAGGGTTTTTATAGTTTTAGGTTTTACATTTATGTCTTTAATCCATCTTGAGTTAATTTTTGTATATGGTGTGAGGAAGGGGTCCAGTTTCAATTTTCTGCATATGGCTAGCCAGAAAATTTAATAAATGTTCAGAATAATACTTACTGTATTATTTCTCTAGTGGCCAGAAGATACTAATGTAAAATGTGTTACAAAGATATACAAAAAAATGAACAGTGTTTGCCATATAGTGGGTACTCAACAAATGGTAGAAATACTGCTTTAGTCCATTTTAATCTATGATAGTTTAGAAAAGCATGCTTGACTAAATATTTCTGTTATTCTATATAACCTATACGGCTTACCAATTATATGGCTTCCCAAATTCCCATGACTAGAATACAATAAAAATGCTTAACACTATAATTAAGAGTTTGATTAATTAGTTTCTATATTTTCAAATAAAAATTACATGTTCATTATTTTAAGTTTTAAGTAAAGTCATCTCATTCTCAATCCTCAGGTATTATGTCTCATAGGATCTATCAAATAATAAAATACCAAGATTATTAGGACTTAATCTCACATGAAAAGCACATATTTCTGGTACCAGCATAGAACCTTATGCAAAAGATATTCAAAAATGGTTGGATTAACTAATTAACTATGCATGCACATAGGCACTTCAGTAAATTTGCAGGTGGGCAAGATTTGCAGGTGACCAACATATGCTCTGTTTTATTTTATTTAAAATATTTGTTTCTAAATATATATTTGCAGCATAAAATAGCATTTATTTATTGCTACCAACACTAATGCCATATCTTACATTGATTTTTTTTAGGGCTAAACAAATAATTTCAAGTTCTTTCTAGCCTATGGCTATATCAGAATATGATGCATTTCAAAACATCCACATACCTTTAAAGTATGGCTAAGGAATCTCTCAAGGCACTAAAACAAAAATAAATAAAAAATAAAGAATTATTTTAAAAGTATTTTGCTCACCTTTCTTTAAAACAATGGGAGGGACTAAGAAACTTGGGTCTTATCGAATCAAGCAAAGCCTCAATCCCATAGTAACTTATTCGGGGGTGATATTGATCAATAGAGTCAAAGACATAAGAATCTAAGTAAATAAACACTATCTTTCTTATTCTCAGTGGGTTCTTCCTGAGTTTCCTGTAAGTAAGAACACAAATGATTTTCCTTTAGAGATATTCTGTTTATTCCTATTAAACATGCCTCAGGAATTCTCTAACACCAGTAAAGTCCACAGTGCATTCAATGTATTGGTTGCTTTTCCTAAGAATTGTTGAGGGTATGGCAGTTTCAGGAAACCAATTGGCTAGAAGTCTAAATAATTAGTAACAACTTTTTGATAGAAAAATATTAAACATATTTATGTGCATTTCTTTTAATAAAGATTTAACAGATACTTTTAAAATGTAATTTTTATTTTAAAACTTCAATCATAAGGACTATTCATGATTATATGATGTTTGTCTATATTAGAAGTTATTTGACCTCAGCAATTACATACAACATTCAATGATTTTAACTTTGTGTATCATTTGTAAATGCAGTAGTAAGATTCTATAGTTTCTTTGAATTTAATCTTTTTTTGGAATCATGTGCCTATTACCTGCTTGTCTTGCTCTTTTGGAGCTTGGTATATTTTTGTTCTTCTCTCGTCTTTTCTAATTTCCTCACTCTCCTTGTATTCTGTTTCATATTTTCAAATTTTTCCTGCATAAGTTTTTCTGTGAAGACTATGGAACTCTTTGGTGGTAAAGAGACACAGGCATTAGAAAAAAGATATGTTTGGGCATCATCAGGCCCATATTTAACTTGAATCTTCGTCTGGTATCCCAGAATCAATATAAATATGGAAATCAGAAAACACAAAACAGTTCAGAACAGTTTGGCTTCACATAATTAAAAATAAAATAAAACTAATTTTTGAGAATTCGGAGTTTTTTGTGGTATAGATGCTACCTTCTGTAGGTCTCTTGACCTGTAGGCCAGCGTTAATATTTGATCTAGCAAAGAAGTCAAAATTAGTCCCCAAAGCCTTCCTCTCAATACATGGTTAATGTTTCCTTCTTCCACTTCAATTATGCCATCTTCATTATGCTTCCTTCCTCACTATCACAGTTGTTAAAATGAAGAGCCTCTTTCTGAGTGCCACAGCTCCATTATGCAGGCCTATACCTGTGCTGGCAGCAGGCTCTTCTTCTCACCTCATATTGCCTTTTGCTTGGGGAGGAGATCCCTGCCGTGCATCTCAAACTGAAAACTGAAAGAAAATTAAGTTGCTGTTTGGAGTTTGAGTGAATTATGGAAAACGGGCCCTTTTTTTGTCTACCAGGCATGCTGGTATAAGCTATTACCCACCTTCTCCCCCAGTCCCTACAGTGGTAGCTGTCAGTGTGGAAATCTCTTCTAAACTTCTTATCCGTTTATACGTTGGGCAAGGACACACACATACAAACTTGGCATAGCCACCAAATGGTTGATCTGGCTACTTTAGCCATCTTAAGAGCTGACTTGAGGCTCTGAGTTGATTGAATTCTAAAGCCAGACAATGCAATAATAACCAGTTTCTAATCCAGAAAAATTAAGAAACAAAATCAATTATTCAATAGCAAAACGTGAGCAGAGACTAAATATGAACCTGCCTTCAAATAATCCAGAGTCCATTGTAGAAAAAGCACATTATTTGATCATTCACATTGTGTTTGTATATTTTATTCTTTCAATTTCTGATATCTTTATAGATTTGTGAGAGAATATCAAAATATACACACACTCAGACACAGTTGAAGCTGTAGGTCTTAAGCAGTAAGGACCTAAGCCAGTTGGGAAGCTGAGATGCCTTTAATTCTGGTGGCAACCAAAATCAAAGCAAGTATGGACATGAATGGGTGAACGCTGGTCTTTGGGAAAGTTAGCTTGGTGGTGTAAACTACCAAAAACAATAGATAGTCCCAGAACAATCTTATGGCTGATGTGTTTGCTTAAAGTAGTATTACAGTGGTACTATTTGCAATGTGAAGTAGGTAGGAAAACGCTATCTATGTATTATGTTTTAAAAATCTTCTATTAAGGAAAATCCCTCCAAAGGCATTCCCAAAATTTTTATGCCTGAGGCCAAGGCAATGAGAGCCTCTGTTAAGATAAAAATATTATTGGGGAGGACAGCACATCAAGCCATTTTTCACCATGAACATCTAATTTGATCTAGTTGCTGGAAGCTCTGCCTCAGAATTGCAAGCTCAGGAGAATTAAATTTCAAAATCTTTGATGAGGAAATTGGGAATCTGAAAAGTTGCACAACTGGTGCATTGCTATAGAGTATTACAATTATTCTTTACTAAATCATTAGGGTACTTTCAGGAAATAGGAATCTGAAACATTGGGACTAAGCAGAAAAAATGGGCAAAATCAAAAAAGAAATGTATTCAATTTACTACACCAGGGTTATCCAAACTGTTTCATCTCATGGCAACATATACTCAAATAATTAAATATTTAAAATAATGTGCATAATTTAGGATACAATATAATAACTGATTTTACATTTACATTTTTAATTTTAGATCAATATATTTTTAAGAAGCATTGTAAATATAACTTAAAGACCAATTTTAATTGTATTTATGATGTATTAAAGACATTTTAAATCATTCTACAAACTAACATGTGCCATACACAATTAAATTAATTTTAAATTAATCTTATAACTAGATGCATGATTGCTGGAAACTATATTAAAATGATGTATTGGTCTGGTTTTAGGACTGAATAGTAGAGTAAAATGTAGACTGAAATTTAACTCTGTGTTACATCTTTGTCAAAAACAAAAGCCTTTAATGAGCAGATATTCAGAATTCTGACTTGCTTTAAAATTAATGATTTATTTCATTGCTTTAAGTATAATAATCATGTTTTTATATGGCTAAATATATATTTGAAGGATTTCACAGATTATAAGTGTGTAATTCAATGAGTTAATGATGTACTCAATTGTACAACTCAGAGGGTTAGTGGATGAATGTATCTACCCACTTAGCCATCACTCCAATCAAGACAGAGAATTTTTCAATACCCCACGGTATTCTCTCATGCCTCTTCCCATCAATTCCCATCTCCTAAGCAACAATAATTCTGACTTCTCTCACCATAAATTAGCTTTGCTTATCCTTGAACCTTATATAAATGAAAAAATATAGTATGTTGTCTAATCTATGGCTCTTTTCACTTAACTTATATTTGAAATCCACTCATGTTATTGTGCACATAAACATATGTTGTTTTTATTGCTGAGTAGTAGTATTTGATTGCATGAATTTACCCTGATTTGTGTATCTGTTCTCCTCTTGGTGGGCATTTTCATTGTTTTCAGTTTGGATCTATTAAAAAGCTGCTATAAACCATTCTTGTAGACATTTATTAGAAGGCGTATGCTTATATTTCTCTTGGTAAATGTAAGAGGACTTGTTGGTTCATAGAGCAGATACACGTTTAATTTTATGAGAAACTGCACACACATTTGCTAACTGGTTGTACCATTTCACTCTCTAATTAATAACATATGAAAGCTTCAATCCTTACCAGTCCTTACCAATCTTCAGTGTCATCAGTCTTTTATATTTTAACCATTCTAGCCAGTATGAAATGGTATTGCATTTTTACTTTTATTAACATTGTTTTGCTGAAGTATGAAAGATGGCATTACATGTGCTAGAGGAATTTTAATCAAATTAGTGTAAATAGCAAATATGGAATACAAAGTTTTAGGCATTTTAAGAGTATCAGAATATATATTCCCTTTATCATTAGAAAAATTTCAACTTAACGTTTCCTTTTTTATTATTAGGAGTTTCCTATAGTTCTGAATTAGATAATAAATCACCAAGATTAAAAACAATTTTAACTATATATCCAGGCAAAACCATCATGCCACTAGTGATACTATACCAAGCAATGTGAAACTGAACATTATTTTCAGCTTGTTCAAACCCTTAAATCAAGAACACATTAATATTAGAGCTAGTATTTGATAGCATAACAAGGTGACTTATAGTTAAAAATAATTAAATTCTACATTTAAAAATAACTAAAAGTGTATAATTGGACTGTTCGTAACACAAAGGATAAATGCTTGAGGGGATGGGTACCCCATTTTACATGATGTGATTATTACACATTGCATGCCTGCATCAAAACATCCCATATCCCTCATAAATATATACACCTACTATTTAAAAATGAATACAAAAATTAAAATAAAATAAAAAATTGAAAAAATATAAAGAAGACATTAATATTGATGCTAGTCAGAAGATCTAAAGGCAGTGGTATGAAATGTGTAATTATCAGTATACCTTCTGGTTTCTATATTCTGTGCTTTTAGGCTGAGTGCAGTGGCTCATGCTTATAATTCCAGCTACTCAAGAAGCTGAGGCAGAATGATTGCTTAAGTCTAGGAGTTTGAGACCAACCTGGGCAACACAGTGAGACCCTGTATCTAAAAATAAAAATAAAGAATAAAAAAATAAACTGCTCTGGTTTTAAATAATGTGCCATTTTACTATTAATGATGATGCCAACTTTTTAATACTATAATGAATGAAGTATACAACAAGAAAAGAAGAAAGAGAATAGACAATTACATGGTAATTAATGTTAATTTTTTTAAAGCGGTAGTCCCTCCAAGTAATCATTTTAATCTCAGACCTGGAATTATGTCCTAATTCTAATCCTTTCAGAACACTATCTCTAATGTTAGACTTTCTGAGTACCTTGGTAAGCTGCCACTGTTTAAGACAAGTCCATCAAAATTATTTCAAAAGTGAAATATTCAGTCAGAAGATAGTACAGGTATCAATGTGGCCACATATTTATAAAGAACCAATTTAACTGTTTTTTTTTTCTGTTGAAATGAATGGTTAGAATAATTGTTTGGTTGTTTGTTTGGGTATAGCTACATCTTCTAAGAACTTTACCTACTAATTAGGTCTGAGTTGACATCTGACTCTGGAGATTTTAAAGATTATAAGTTATTTCCCCACTGGTACCAGAAGAATTAAGTCCAATTTAGGAAGACTTTGACTTTGTATGGAGAAGTTAAGAGATTTCAGTAAAAATTATAAAACTGTGTAAAAATAATAAAGCGGTAACCACAGGACATAAAAGTCTATCTGAATTCTTTAAACCATTGTGAGTAATTCCCTTGAATAAACAAGTTATTCTGAAAGGGTTCTAAAGTAATTTAGAGGGAAAGCTGGGAGAGCATATGAAAACCCACATGGCAAGCAGGATCACTTTTTTAAAAAGTTTGTCAATCTAATGAGCACTTAATTAAAGTCAACAGAGTCTCTAAGTCTCCAAGTAATTTTCAAAAAGAGCTTTTGGGAAAGGGAAAATTTTTCTCCCTGCTTGTCCTCTTTTTCTCTTATTCTCTATTTGTCTGATAACCGTGGAAAGCCTTTATAATATTATCTTTGGGGTTTTATTCATATTAACTCTTTCTTCTCATTCTGCAGCTCAGTTGGAGACCATGAAATATAACCCCCCCCTTTTTTTGCTCCTATTAAAACAACAATGCAGTGGTTTTACAAAAAAATATGGTTTTATCATATTGTTTGGTTGGCCTCTAAATTTTGAGTCTCTTGATGATGCATATATATTGATATGTGTATGTGCACACATACATCTGCACATATACATATATATGGAAAAATCTCAGTTTAGCTATTTCAGACACAGTTTTGATCTGCTCACTTCTCATCAAAAATGGCCAAGAGAAGTAAGAGGAATAAGGAGAGGCAGAGGCATCCAGATGTTAGAGGAACAGAAAGTTAATATTAATCATTTAATACCTTTTTAGGAAAAAAATAAATTATTAGTCAACTATATGACCATTTTAGGAGGCTTGGGGAATATAAAAATGCCTAATCTCTAATAATCTCATAATAAAGAAAGAATTACTGTTTTCTCTTTGAACTATTTGTTCAGTTCCTCTTCTGTGTATCAACCAGGATTATAGTTGTGAGCCTAGAAATGACTCCTTCTCTTCCTTCTGCCCCTTGGCTCTCTTCCTCTTCCTCAACCTATTGATATTGGCTGGTTTAAAAGGGGAGTTAAGAAGTCTCCTGAGAAAATAATTAAAACATTTTTTAATTTCTGAGGCTCAGATATATATCTGTATCTCTAATGAAATTGTGGAAACCAAGATGAATGGATGAAAAGATTATGGGATCACTAAGAGAAAATCCATCCTGAAACTAGGGGAGGGAAGCAATCGGGCCTGAGGAATGGAGAAAAATGAAGTTGCCAGGTAAGCTGTGGCTGTTACTAGAACGGCACAAAATTAGGCACACTAGACATTTGTGTAGAAAATGAATACGAGCATAAAGAAGAAGTACGTAGAATATTTGGTGCTATCAATGATTTTCTAAAATTAATTGCAGCTTTTATGTACTTTCAGCTGATAACTGTGTCTTACAATGATGAAATATTAGGAGGATGGAGGGTATAACTATAATTGTTACTTGTACCTCTCTTTCACTACATAGGCAGTTAGAGGAGTTAAGAATCATCAGATTGATCCAGGACCAGAATTTGGACCTAAGATGTCTGACTTCCAAAGTCCTTACTTTTAATCACTATATGATTTTGCCCCTCATAAAAAAAGCAATAGGCAAACCATTAAATATTATTGGTTGTAATTGTCCTTACTTATTATTATTTCAATTTATTTTATATTTAATTAGAAGAAAATTATAAAATTATTAATTTTAGAACACTTCAAATATTTTACTTTTTCTTTTGTTTTATTTTTGTTCAGGAACTAAGACTACAAGACCACACACAGGATAATTTTCTTTCAATGCTTATGATAAAAGTCTATATGCTTACAAGGAGAGGTTCATCAGGGCCTTTACAAAAACAAGTAGAAAAGAATTGTTCTTTATTACCAGTGTATGCACTGACAATCCATAGAGGAAAATGCTCCTCAAAGGTTCTAATGTAATTGTGTTTACACTGTGTTTGTTTTCATACAACCTGTAAAAAGTTAAGCTTTAGTCCAACCCTGCCTAATTATTATTAATTTTGCATTAACACCCATCCAAATTTAGTGAAGTCATACTGTACAAAAATTAATATTCCGAAATTCCTCCTAGTTGATCTTGAGAAGAGAGTTAGTGCAAATTAACTTGTTCCTATTTACCACAGATTTAGTGAGTCAAATTCTTCTTTCAAAGACTGACTACATAATAGCACAGACTATCTCTTGTAATGAAGAAATATTAGGAAGATTGAGGGTACAACTGTAGTGGTTACTTGCACCTATCCGTCACTACATGGGTACTTAGGGGAGTTAAAAATCATCAGATTGAGCCAGCATGTCATCTGTTGGCCTGTACCCATCCTCTCTTAATTACCAGTGGAAACAAAAAGGGTGGAGTGTGCCACTTTTTGGTCCCAAAACAGAATTTCTTACCTAGTGTAAACCCAAAGGGCTTAGAGTAGGGCCCTGTGAATGAATGCCTACATCAAGAAATAGCAGAAACTCTATTTCTTGATGTAGAAATACAGTTTCTATATCAAGAAACTCTATATCAAGAAATAGCAGAAAACTAATTTCCACTGCTAAGGAAAATACACCAAGGACAAAGCCAGAATTAAACAGCACAAGGCCACTGTCTGCATGTGGCTATATTCAGTACAACAAAGATACTTAGTTAAAATAAAAAAGAACCACTGGGAATCTCCCATCGCTCAGTAGCTCATGGGTCTAAGTCTCCAAGAAATAAGGAAAATTATGACAAAAACTGCAATCTTCAAACTTTTTTACTTAGGTACCTCATAAAATAAATTTGAAATTTATGTATTCCTCTTTGCATATTCACAAGCTGACACGTGAAAGATTTTGTTATAGGTTTAAATAAGGCTATTTTTGGATAATAGAAAGTTAAAATATTGCACAATTTTGGAAAATGAAATATGATGAGGTTTGACTATAATTAGAACAAAAATTTTATATATTGACAAAATAGATTTTAACTATCTTATTAAATAAAGTACACTAAGTCTAAAAGAAATCATATAAAACTTTTATATCTTTGGCTTTATTCAATATTACCTGGAAAAAAATTGTTTTGGAAAACACTCTGGTTACATTTGGAATAATCAATTTCGCTAACTTACATTACTTGGGAAGTTTGAATTTGGGACATTCCAACACTGACCAATCTTTTTTTAATGCCAATCTTCATTTTTAGTGGAAATACGTGTAAGACAAGGAAAGGCAGAAAGTCTTGATTAATCTGTAAGGGAAGGTGCCTCACACCCAGTGTTTTGATTTTCCCTTTGACTAGTACTAGAAGATTTTTATATATCTGGAAAATGCACCATCTTAAAATTTGGGATAGATGAGAGATGATTATTTCCTCTGTAAAATGGGTAAAGGGACTATTTTGAAGAGGGTCATTCTCAGGCAATTTGATTTTCTGGAAGAAACTTTAGATGGAATTTGAATAGCTAGAAGTTGATCCCCTAAAACTACCTATGTCTGTGTGCTACTAAAAAATCCCATAACCTAAAAGGTAGTCATACCTCTTCTTGAACTGCTGGGTTGAGAAAGCGCTTCCATCTTAAAGTTATCAACCTTCCCATAAGAGGAATAACCTAAGGCATCTGTTGGTGGCAGTGTGTGAGACAGCAGGGGACAAAGCAAGTGAAGGGAAGGCAAATACAAACTTCTTGGTTTGGATACTCCAGAATCCTGGGGAGGGCAGATTACTTACTCGAAGTGTAGAACAAACGAGTATTCTACTGGGAGTTAAGGGCAGAGGTCTGAAATTCCCTGAATTCAGTTATCAATAAGAGATTAATTCATTGTTCTTTCTAACTGAAGGGGATGTTGAAATCATATGTCTTGTATTTTCTCTTGAAATCTTTATCCCTGCACTACACATATTTTAGATATCTCTGCCCAGGACCATTGACAAGGGGGTGCTTAGAATTAGTGGCCACTGTGGTCAGCAGGACCTGTACTGGACAGGGTGTTGCTAAGATCTGAGAGTCAAGGCCTCCTACAACACTCTGGTCCTCTCAGCCAGCCCCTGCACAGCAGTTTAAATGTGTATACAGGCACTCATGTGCATGCACGCATGTGCACACACATACATGCACTCGCGTGTGCAGGAATATATGGATGTCATTGGATATCAGCAATGGATGTCAGCTGACACCCTCTGGAAGTCTAGACAATTTATTTAGATAGACACACTCCTTCCAGGCTCTAGTAGACTCTGAAGAAGCAATCCAAGTGCCTTCCCTCACTCACATCCATCAGGGGCTTCTTTACAGGCAACTAAGTGGCCAGTTCAAACACATTACCTTTCCATTCAGCTATCGACTTGGATATTTACCATCTATCCCCCAGCTTCTGCTCTCCAGCCACACAACATCGTCCTATTCCTTCTCCTAAAACTTTCCTTTATGTCTCCCAGACTCCCCATTTAAGAATCAACAAGCACAGCTCCAACCTTAGCCTCCCCATGCAACAGTCTCCCATGTTCTCTCATATCAGAAATCTGGTACTCCTCCAAGAAAACTCTCTATTTCTCTTGAGTAAAACCTTCTCATCCTTCTGAATTCCATGCGCATTCATGTAGTGTTCTTTCTCCCAAGGTGACCTTCAGAGCACAAAAAAAGGGTAAAAATGTGTCGTAACCAAGGGGATCTGGGCAGAAAATCCATGTTACACACTACAGCTGTTAATCCTTTTGCTTCATGAAGTCTCTTCTCAGTCCCTTCTGCCTTTCCTCACTGAGGTGGGTTAAAGATGGCAGCAGCACATTTCTTTGTCACTCCTCCCAACCAGAGAATTCCACATCCTCTCTATTTGAATCATGGCAGGTTCAGTGACTGCTTGACCAAAAGAATAAAGCAAAAACGATACCATGTCACTATCTGGGCTCAGGCCTTAAGAGCCCATCCACTTTCACCTCCTGCCTCTTGAGATAGGTGTTTCTGGAGCCAGTCAGCATGCTCCGAGAAAGCCCAAAGCAGCTCCTTGAGGGATCCATATGGAGGAAAATTGGGCTGCTTCTTGTCAGCACTACCTTGTAAGTGAGCTTCTTCAGTTCCAATAGATTCTCCAGGTGATGACCTGTGAAACTGATGAACTGTTTCAAACTCCAGATTTGTGAACATGTTGTTTTAAGCTGCTAACTATTGGGGTAGTATATTACACAGCGATATATAAAACCAGAATATTTGCTTACCTATCTAGCGTAAAGTGGCATATTCCATTACTTCAATTCTTACAAATAGTCCTATCTTCAAGTCTCATTCATCTTTTCCTGACCCCTCTGGAAAAAATGTTTACCATGAATCAACTCATCTGTCTGACTGCACCCTATCTACCTCATGTTGCTGATCACAACTATAATTCCACAGTTTCCAAGTTCAGATGGTCTTACATGCTGCTTAGAAATCAAGGATTTCCTTATCCACTCTCTCTTATTTTCCACAAATGTTTTAAGCCTACTCTCCTCTTCTCAATCCTTTGACTGAGAAACCTAATCCCTCTTTCAGCAGATCAACTTGACTACCAGTTCAGAGCAAAAATAGAAGCCACCAGATGGAAACTCCTCCCACACCCTGCCAATTATTCTAGCGGCTTCCCTCCCCTCTTTCCTTCATCTTTAGCTCCTTCTCCTTTTCTATGTTCTTCCAAGTAGCACTTAACTATGGTCAAACATTTCCCATATTAAAATAAAATCCAAAGACACTTTATTCCCCCATTATCCTGCAGCCTTGATTCATAGATCTCCTAACAACCCAAACATCACCACAGCACTCTTAGATGCACTGCTTCCATTGCTTCCCATTTTATTTCCTCTGTACCCACTCTAGCTCTTACCTTCCCCATGGCTAAAATTGATCACAGTGTGGTGGCTACATATTCCCTTATTAATGCATCCTCCAGATAACCTTTACCCCTTATTCAACTTGATTTCTCAGCAACCCTTGATTTTATTGCCCACTACTCCTGAAATGTTCTGTTCCTTTGGCCACTGTTACTTATTCTCCAAATTATTTTCCTAGCTTTCTGGATGCTCCTTGAAGCCCTCTTTGCTGCATCTTATACCTTTCCTTGCTCATTAAACTTGGTATCATTACCAGTTATACAGAGGCAGGAAGACCTATTTCACATATTTTTACTGGGTGACCTCATGTGATCACATAATTTCAAAATTTGTACTGCCAGCTGAGATATTTTTCATGAGACCTAGGTATATATATCAATATGCCTACATACTACTAACAGATTTACCCCCAAAAAACTTGCCAGAAGAAAATATATCATCTTGAACACTAAATATACTTATTTTCCTGTTTTCTCAAGTAAATGGTAAGACCATTGTCTCAATCACTACAGAAACCCAGGCATCATTTTGACTCTTCTCTCTTCCCTCATCCTACACACCTGACCAATGACTAGTCTTATGAGTTATACATTTGAACTGTTTCTTAAATCCCTAAATTTCTTTTCATCCCCAGTTTAGTGAGGAATTACCCGTTTAAATTAATATCATAGCTTGCAAGTTGTTTCTACATTGTTACATTGTATTTCTAAAATCAAAATATGATCATGTAATTGTCTCCATTAGGAAAACTTTTCTCAGTGACTCTTCCTTTCAAGGACCTGCTTATCTCTCCTGCTTCATCCTCTAGGTCATCAGTGCTCTCTTCCCAGCATTCAAGCTGTGTTTGTCCCAGCCATGTTAATGAACCTTTACACAATTTTTCATTATATGACATGAATCACATAATATGACTAACGCTAACAATCGTGTTCCCCTTACTCACCTACCAGAGCAATCCTGGTTACCTCTTTGGCCTCAGATTAAACTTCACTTCTTCCAGGAAACTTTTCTTAAACTCTAAAGTCCAGGTTGTACATCCATCATATGTGATCTTCTAACACATGGCTTGCCACTCCAGATAGTACTGATGACATCATCTTGCAATTTCCTACCTTATCCTCAGTAGATCCCACTAGACTGTAAGCTCTGTGAGAACAGACAGTGTGTTACTCTTGTTTTGAGTTGTATCCTCAGTGCATGACCTAATACCTGGCACATATTCAACAAATATTTTTGAATAAATAAATGAATGACCTTCCCATTTCTTTTCTGATGTAAAAATTAAGGCCATCAGAGCAAATTAAAAGATATTACACAGTAGATTTTAGGTGTCCTTCCTCTGTCAGTAATTCAAAGCCTCATTTGATGAGAGTTGTTCTGAATGTAAAGTTTTGCACTTAC
Organism: Pan paniscus; assembly: GCF_029289425.2. Taxonomy (NCBI): domain Eukaryota; kingdom Metazoa; phylum Chordata; class Mammalia; order Primates; family Hominidae; genus Pan; species Pan paniscus. The sequence continues at coordinate 29,511,276 of NC_073262.2, read as the reverse complement.
ACAGAGTACAGTCATTGCTAAACTTTGACCAGAGTGTGGGATCCAGGCCCCATTTTCTAACCTGTATCTCAGATTCCTACTACTTTATACACAGTCAGGGCCAGAAGACAAGCATTCTCTTTCTTACTTTTTAAAAAATGCTGTTCATGCAATAAGCTATTTTCTTTGGTATTTAAATAGTTAAATATAGATTACAAATTTTTTTGGTGAATACTACACCATCTATATGAACTGTTCATCAGTTCTTTGAAACATCTCTGAGGCTGTAGTTGCTGCAGTAGCTACTTCTTGACAACTGAAATAAGTGAAAATTAGAATATTTGTTCAGTTCTGTTGATAGTCTTAATCATTGAACCTCAACACAACCCATCCACTAGAATTTGAACTCCTGGTGGACCATGACTGTTTGCTATTAATCTTTGCAATTCTAGCAAATGTAGTATTTAGTAAAAGGAGGGTAGTTAATACCTGTAAGATGTGTGCATAGTTTTAAAGCTGCTCAATTTATTGTGAAAGTAGTAAATAAAAAAGGAAAATTAAATCCATTATTTTACAATCTGCTTATATAATTCAGGCCTACTTTCTAGATATACTAGGAGTATGAAAGCTGGTTAACTTTTCTGAAAAATAGAAAGATACCATGAGGAATTAAGGAAAGATGTTTTTTCTGTTTGCAAATATATTCTATACATAAAACTTACCATTATTATTCCTGTAAAAGAAACATCATCAGAAACATAAACTCAGAGGTTGTTCAGTCTGCATTTTATTACTGTAAAGATGTCTATTCACACAACTGCCAATTGCTTTGCTTTTGATAAAGCTACTGTAATTACTTTTAATTCCAATATAAATTCCCTTTGTTGCAAGAAAACACTTAACCTTAGTTATGTTAGAAAGGCAAACAACATAAAAACTGACTATATACATATTTAAAATCATAAGCATAAAAATACTAATTAAGATAGAACATTATACCACAGCCCCTATAATAAACACAAATTAATAATCCAATCAGGAATGTGAGCACCTTCAGAAAATTATGACACGACTCATATAATTTTACAAAAAATTAAGCAAAATGATGTGGAATTTGGTTAATGACCTAGTTAATTTTTGACACCTTTGAGGATTTCTTTTCAGACTACAAAAACAAAATCTTCATCTGTTAATAAAGTAGGTTAAAAAAATTAGTTCTATACTTTGTGGTTCCCAAAACAATCAAGATATGGACGGATTTATTTAAAAACTGTCAACCAGAAGAAACTAGAGAATACAAACAAAATTACACTGACTATTCTTTAAATAAAATTCTGAGATAAAGACAGACATGAGGCATTTCTGACAGACTCTTGGAGATTTAAAAAGAGAAAATGTAGTTACCACAGTAGTGGCTCCACTATAATGAGTGCTGTGTGGTGCTACCCACAGGACTAAGGCATTGATTTCTCCAGCTGCAAAGTGTTGGTGGCTGACAGCTCTCAGATGAGTCCCTCTTCTGGAATGGCTTTTGTTGTGACTACATCAAATTCCTCTTTTCCCTGTGCCTAGTTCTATGTCCTTCAACCCACCCACAAGGCTGATCTAGAGAGCATCCCAGATGAACAAGCTGCACACAAATCTCAGACTCAGAATCTGTTTCCCAGAGAGCTCAACCTAGGATGGACACTCAGACTGAAAAACAAAACAAAATCAATACGTAGGCTGTTAGTTTTATAAGGGTAATACAATTATTTGAAAGTAAGAAATCTGCCTCAACCTTGTTTACACCTTGGAAGGTACCCGGCCATCTGCAGATGGATTTGCTTGCATGATTTTACTAGGTGTTCTCTATGTAGACAAAGCATTAAAGACACACCTAAGTACATACACAATCTGCCTCATGCTTTTCATTGCTTCATCATACCAATATTACCATTTTCCTATTTCTTCCTATTCCTTATATTTGGCATTTACTTATTTTGCTACAACTAAATATACTCAAAATTTACAAAAACAAAAACAAAAACACTATATTTTATGTAAACTGACTTTTTTTTTTTTTTACATCACAAACATGTGGAGTCAGCCCTTGCCTGATTGCCCAAATCAGCAACTTCCCAAACTTATATAGTCATAAGAAACTGGGACATTTTTAAAAACACAGATATTCTGATTAAGTCATTCTGAGATAGGTCTGATAGGCTTAACAGTCCCAGGTGAATCTAATAATATGAACTGGAAAAAAACAATAGTATGGAGAGTAACCAATAGCTTAATATTCCATTTTCTAGTGCTTCTCTACATTAATGTGTATATGAATCAATGGTTATCATATTAAAATGCAAGTTTTAACTCATGAGCTTTGGACTAGAGCTTGAGACTCTGCATTTCAAGCAAGCACCTAGGTAATACTGATTGCCCATAAATGCTTTTGAGTAATAAAAGTGTAGCCTATTCAGAGCAGCTGGAAGAGAAAATATTTCACAGGTGTGTCTTAGGTGTGTTGGAAAATCTTTTTTCTTTGAAAAAAGTATTCTATGAATATTTAGTGCTTTACGTAGGAGCTGACCTACTTTCCCATTCTCTTTGTTATTGTCTTGGGATTTATACCTGCAGAAGGGATAGTTCACATGAACATAGAACTATGCTTTGGTTTGATGACGATCACTCTCTAGATGTTGGAGATGTCTGTGACTCTCACTCTGTAAGCACAGCTTCCTGACTCAAACTCTCTGTGTTGACTCAAATATTCCCAAATTGATCATCTGCTTTTCATGTCCTTTAGTTCAGCGTGATGAATGGATTTTTAAGGGACTCAGGAAGTATCCTCCAGGAAAAGATTTCTGTAACATGTTGGATGACATATAGTGTAAAACTAGCCAGTCGATTGGTTTGTTGTCTTTCAATTTAAAGAAAAAATGACTATTTGGCCAGTATATGAATTGGTAGCTCAAGGTTGGTGATAAACATTAAATGAATGTTGTGAAAGTTCATTTATTGAAACCAGGTTCTTGTCCAGTTTTGCTGTATTGTCTGGTGCTTTTACTTTGGGTGGTTGCAAATGTAAAATGGCTGCATTTCAGACAGCAAAGCCCTTTATGTTGAAATTGAACTTGGTGGTCATATTGTGCCTATATATATATATGTAGTTACTTATCTATCTATCTATCTATCTATCTATCTATCTATCTATCTATCTATCTATCTATCATCTATCTATCTATCTATCTATCTATCTATCTGTCATCTATCTATCATTTCTGAATAAAACACTATGCTGTGACTACTTAATGTCTTTATTTTGGGGACTATCTACAGTTAAAACTAATTCTAATATAATTTAATTAAATCAAATAACAACTAAGGTGTCAGATAGCTTTAGTCAAGGTCTCCATAGAGTAGGGAAAGTGTCTTCTTGGGATTTTCTTGTTCTCACTTTGATTGCACTCATTTGAATTGGGTGAAATTTTCTTTCAAAGCTTCATGATGATTGCTAGTCTTTTTCTCCAATTTCAAGACACTGATTAATACTTTTGCAAGACTTTCCCTCTTATGGTTAATTCCCTTACTTTTGGACATAGATTTGAGAAATGATTTAGTTGAAAAAATGTCCGTATATTTTAAAATAATTTTCAAACAATTCTTACACTATAGGGTTTTAATGTTCATTTTTAAGAAACATAAAATACTTCCAAAGCCCAGATGAGTTGGCTTGTTTATTTTCAAATTAGTGTAATGGAGTTTTCCTTGGTGAGAACTAGTTTAGCACCCTTTCATTAGATGCTATTGTTAACTACTACAAGTCTCCCATATAGCTTCTAGGACTGCATTACAGATGGACAATTCAGAGTCTAAGTCGGAACTGGTCACTGAGCTACTTAAAGCAAAAGTACGAATCAATACTAAAGATGATTTTCAAAATTTATCTTCATAAAACTTGCTCTCACCTTTTTGCAATCTGAAGAGTTCTAAGAGAAGCAGGAGAGGCAAGCAAACACATTTTCATCTTCCGTGGCTGCCATATCCTTTTAAGTAAAATTTACTCTTTGTCTATGCCTTCTCCTAGTTATCTGTTCTCAAGCTTTAATATGCTTTAGAATTCCCTGGAGGCCTTATTTTACAAAACTAAAACAACAATAACAACAAAAAAACAAAACAGGTTCCTGGTATCTACCTCCTGAGTTTGTAATTCATTCAGCCTGGGGTGAGACCCAAGAATGTACCTCTCTAACAAGTTTTCAGTGGTGTTGATGCTGATGCTACTGGTCCAGAGTACCTCTTTTGAGATCCACCATGCATCTCTGTTTTCAAGTTTCCCCTCTATACTCTTCATGTCTTCTCTTCCCACATCAAATGCTGAGTACTCAACGATTAAAAAATAGTGACAAACTACCTTTACATGCAATCATGTTAACAAATCTCAGAAGTGTTATGCTGAGCTAAAGCCAGACACAAGCATGCATGTACTGTACAATTATGTTTATATACAGGCAAAGCTAACACAGAAAGATTGAAATTTGAATAGGGGTTATTCCTGAACGTGTGGGAAAAACAAAGAGAAAGGCACATAGGAGAAGGTTATGAGGTGATGCAAACGTTCTGTACCTTGGTTTGATTAGCAGTAAGGTGGTATACATTTTTAAGACTTAGCCAGTTATACAACAATGATCTGTAGTATTTTATACATGTAAATTTTACCTCAATGAATAAAAAATTATGATTACAAAAATAAGTATGGCTGTTGGTTGAAAAAATGTCTGTTAAGCCAATTCAGACTAACGTTAAGAGGGCTGACTTAATATGGTTCTTCTCCTCAAGGGCATTTGAATTTTAGTGGAATAACAAAACAGAAAAAAAAAATTCATTTAATAGTGGATTTTGAGATATTTGCTAGACTCAGGATAGACTGTTCTGGGAGCAGGGATGATTCCTTGAGACTGCTCTCAGCACCATTTCTCCATTTCCTGATTGGATAATCAAGACATGTTGAATTTTGATTTATTTTTATTTTCTTAGAAAGGTTAAGCATCCTTACAGAGGACTTTCTCACCCTCCACAATAATGTAGGCCTCTCTACAACCCAATAAGTGTTTATCACATTATCACATTTTATAGCGTCTTTCCACTCTGAAATTGTCTTGTTTATTCATGCTTCCTTGGCTATTTTTTTATTCCACTCAACCATAATGTTCACAGTATATCTCTAGCACCTAAAATAGTACATTGAACATATTAAAAACTCAATAAATATTTATGGGATGAATAAAAGAATGGATGAGTCTGATTCTTAACACTTCATAGAGTAAAGTAAACATTCTGGCCAATTCTATATCTGTCTCACTTTTATTTGGCCACTAAGACCAAAGATGAATTATGTCAGGCCACTTCCAAGATTCTAGGGAGGCTCACTGAGAGAGGTGGACAACACATGCTAATACAATCCCACATGTTATGAATTGCTTAAAAGCAATCTTTGATCCAAGGATATGGATATCTACCCAAGGATCGTCCTGGAATATAATTCAGACACAGATATCCAGCTGTGTTGTCCAGGAGTTCACAATGCTGAACTGTGGGTGGCAATGGGGAAGAGCAGGTTGGTTGCTGGGCAATGATAACATGAAAGGTATTTTATAACATTGTCTTTTGTTATTTTTTGGCATTTGCATACATACTAAAATTTAAATATGCAGCTTTTTTTTCTGTTTCTAAATTTATGTAAAGTAAAAGGCATCTCTGTGTTAAAAGAAGTACTACCTTCCCTCTGGAAATTTTCAATGACTACATACACATATGTTCACCTTGGAAACTAGGAAAAACATAGTCATGACTCATGAGAAACGTAGAGGCGGAAAATGCCATAAAGGCACCTCTTGACCACCTCTTGATGATGGCAGAAAGTGAATGAACTGCTCAAAATGATAGCTCTTTAAATTTCCTTTTCCAGGACTGCTATCTGAAAGATACATTGGTATACAAATTACACATAGAGTGTGGTTCTCAAAGTTCAAAAAATTTCCTATTTCTAGGTTTTGCCACTAAAATCTTGCATGTCCTTGGACACAAGTGACCTTTAAAATGGGAATAATTATTTTGGACCCATCAACCATAAAAAGCTAGTCTGTGCAATAATGGGTGTAAAATACTGTTAAAAAATCAAAATATGTTATTTGAATGTGAAGTAATAGTTCATTTTTATTAAAATTAAACAAGGTTTTCTTATATGAGCAGTGGCAGTAATAATATTATGAACATACAAGTAACACAAAAAGTATTTTAAGCATAATTTAAAAGTAAAGTACATACTTTTAAACTCTGGAAGTGTATTTTTCAGTATGTGCTATGAAATTATTTTCAAATGATGCAATAATAAAATTTAGTGAAAAGATCTCAGGATTATTTTATTATCTCTTCATGGTACAATTAAGGAAATTTGGAGGTATAAAAACTAAGTGACTTACTCTAGATGTCAAAATTGCTTATTTACAAGATTGAGACCAGAATCCAGAGATCTCTACACGCCATCCAAGGAGTAAAAATGATTCAGATAGTGAATTTTTCCTGCTTATTTGGTATATAAAGACTGGTATTTTAAATACTAAATTTCATGTCATGACCTCCTTAGCACATCGCTCTCCTAGAGTAACTTACCATGGACAACAGATTGTAAAAATCAATGAAAAACATGAAGATAACTGGTAGAACACAGGTTACACAGCCATTCTTACACAAGTGAAAATGATTTGTTTATAGCTTACTCCTTGGTTTCTTGGAATTTTCTTTTTAAAAAGGCAACAAGTATTTGTACTATCAGTTAGACTTAAAAAAATATTCTTCAGAAAGAGAAAATGTATTTGTGAAATCCATTTAGTAAAGTTGAGTGTTTTGAAAGATGTTGCTGTCATCACTATGGGCCATTTGCTAATTCCCAAGAATGTGTATATAGCAAAAGGTCTCTGCCTGAGGCAGTCCCTCCTAATGTTGGAGCCAAATCAGTGGAATGGATTGGATACACATAAATGTTTTGTCACCTTTTTAGTACCGGAGAGCTTAAATTGCTGAATCTTTCATTCCCTTTCGTGGCTGAGAAATGTGTGTTCTTTATTATGAAGGGTTTAGGGATTGCATACTGTGTAATAGCTCAGATGAGTGAAAACAAATTTAAATATCAGCAATGCACTGACTTATACTTTACATGTTGCAAATACTCTTAGAAACAGTATGGGGCCTTATTAAGTTTGAACCTCAGGTCTTTCAACTTCCCTGAGAAAAGAGAACAAATGGTAACTGCATGAGAAAATAAGTAACTAACGTTTGTGATTTCCCACTTCAGCTCAAGCCCAGATATTTTTGTCAGTTGTTAATTACAGTCATATTTCTCTAAAGCATTTTCTTTTTTAAGGATTAAAAAAAGGAGAGAAGAATTTCAAGGAGAAAGGCTACACCATGCGATATAGGTTCACATTTCTCTGAGTGGAGAGGAACGCATCGGGGTGAAGGCGATAGGCAGGGCCACTTGCTGGAGAACGGGGAGCTGGCACTTAGATAGAGTTGATAGAAGTGCAAATCAGACCGGGATAAAGTCAAGAGGTAGGGCTAGATCAAGATTCGAAGCAGAAAATGGCAAGAACTCTGGCTTGACAGTAGGGATGTCACAGGGGAGAGATGAGATGAAAATATGGTGGGATGCAATTATGTTCTTTAGGCCAAGAAAACGTGTTCAATATCACATTCAGTGCTTTTCTCTTTTTCCAGATACTTGTATACGATTGTTTATTAATTCCCTGTGTCTCTAATATTGTGGATCTTCTTCCTGTAACTCATACAACTAGCAGATTTCTGGCTTAAAGACAGAAAGGAAGGGTAGCATTTTTACATGAGGAGGGATTAAGGCAGAGAGAAGTAAATTAATTGAAGTTCCTATAATTAAATTACTAATGGTATCTGCATTAGGGTCACATTTCCTACCCCTTCATCCTGTATTATTTCTAGAACCTTTACACTGGAATTGACCACAGAGCATTGCACTGGATTTGACCACAGAGGTCATTTAGTCCAGATTTTTATCATTTGTTCCACCTTTCCTTGGAGATTAAACTAATGAGCTGGCATTGCACCCACCCACCTTGGCTTTATCCTGATAATTCCTCTCAGGGTGAGTGGTAGTTCCCATGGAGAACACTAAGCAGGTGGTTTTGTTGCACAGTGAGCCCTGGGCTTCCCTGAAATGCCCTAAAGTGTCAGTTACTGTTTTGATTGCTTTTTTATTTTTCTATCCAGACACTTGTTGACAGGAAACTCTGTGGCCACCATTCATTGCATTTAAGAAATCAAACAACCACAAACTGTCACTGTCACTTTCATTTCCTGTCATCATTCATTTTCTTGAGCTGCTGCTAGTTTATCAGTGTAGCTGGATGTCCCATGCTCCTGGGCATTGGGGAGGAAAGACTGTAGGTATGTGCAGGTGCTGAAAAAATATGTGAGAGGAACGCAGTAAACACTTGCAACCTCGCTCCTGGCTTTCCGTTTATGTCATTCACCTGTGGGTTTAGAAACGTTTTCTGTTTCTAGGATCAAATGGAAATCCTAGCCTTATTGCTGTAGGATTTTCTTAATCCTCCCACAGTAGTTAAAGACTCTCCCTAGCTTCACTTTGTTTGTTGCAGCTTGTGTAGGAGTGATGCAAGGCAGGCTTAACTGCTTCCATCAGCAGCTCCAGGAGAAAGTTTTGTGATGGTAAGAATTGGATTTTGTTGTCCTTCACAAGGACCTTTCTCCCAGCTGTTTCTATATAAATGTATGTCTCTATAGCTCAGAGAAGTATCAGGAAACAGGTGTTTTTCCATTAATAGCCAAGATGCATCAAAGGAAGGAGAAGGTACAGCAGTATGTGAAAATCAGGTGGTGCACGGTTGAATACTTTGTACACAATAACTAATCACTCAAAGCTTATATCTATTTATAATAAAGTCTATAATTACAAGCCAGGTGGCTGTGGTTAGGAGATTGTGGGGTTTTTGAACAGGTTACTTGACTCGCCATTACAGCTTTAGAGGAGATATGTCCACCTGGGTAGTGGGTGATGTGGCACGTGTTTGCCTATAAACAGCACACATGTGCTCTGCCTTAGCTTCTTTTCAGCTGTCTTCTGAGTCTGTGTGCATCAAAGTTGTATTCTACAAATCTCCTTGCTTACTAGCAAATATAATAGCCAGAAAATTTTACAAAAGTTCTATGGGCTTTGAGTTCAGAAGTTTTGCTGTACTTTTTCCTGAAGAATATTATGTACAATTGATATAAATTGGAGTTTGCTGTTGCAGTATTTTGAAGTCCAAGATGTCATCTGGCCAGTTGACTCTGTAACTATGGAGTCTTCATTTTTTCCTTACCATGTGCTTCAGAATTCATAAGAGATGATTTGAATAGTGATATAATGACCATGACATATTGTAAAAGTGAAGTTATGAGTAATTTGTTAATTATTTATTGAGTATCTCTTTTAAATAGTGACACTTTTAAGGGCTGTGGGGTATATAAATAAGTGTAGGAGATGGTTCCTCTACTGAAAGAACTCTTTTCTCAACTGGGAAGATATGATTCAAAGAGAAAACGTTGCCGCTACTACGTATTCTATCACTTGCTCAGACAATATGTGCTAAAGGTAGTAAGATATGTGGGATTACTATGCAAAGGAGATTGTATTTAAAGCTTCATGAAGAAGGTGAGATTAGAAAGATGAAATTAACAGGTAAAAAGAACAATAAAGGGAATTTGGGTGTGGTGATTGTCTTAGTTTTTTATGGCTGCATAACAAATTATCACAAACTTTGCTGATTAAGATAACACATATTTATTCCTTCTCATTTCTGTAGGTCTGGAGTCTGGCTTCACTGGGACCTCTCCTCCATGCCTCCCAAGGCTGCAAACAAAGTGTCATTTAGGCAGCATTACTCTTTGTAACTCAGAATTCTCTTCCAAACTCACATGGTTGTTGGCAGAATTCAACTCCCTGCAGCTCTATGACTGAAGCTCCTATTTTCTTGCCAGCTGATGTCCAGGGAGCACTCTCAGCTGCCAGAGGCCTCTCTCAGGTGCTTGCCATATGGCACCCTCCGTAGACCTCTTACAACATGGCAACTTCCTTCTTTCAGGCAAGCAGGAGAGTGTCTGCTGCTTTAAACCTTCCTCTTCAGGAAGGACCTAGTCTCTCTTTTAAAGGCTTACCATATTTAAGTCCAGTCCACCAACGGTAATTGTTCTTTCAATTAACTCAAATTCGACAGATTAGTCAACCCAATTAGTATTGGGAGTCAAATTCAATCATTTTCACAAATTATGCACACATTCAATTGGATGGGATTGCACAGGGGGTGCGTGTACAAAAGGAAGTAGAAATCTCAGGGACCATCTTAGAATTTGCATATCATAGTGACAGAAACAATGCAACACGGAGTGGTTTCACATAGTGTGTTGGGAACATGGTTAGTTGAACAACATAACTGAAGAAATCAATTGTGAAATAATTTTGGAAATGCCAGTTTGGAAAACACAAACACACAGACACACACAGACACACACACACACACAAAGATAAGTACCTCAAATCTTTAAGCCATTGTAATGGGTTATATGTTCTTAGCATTTAAAATGAGATTGCAAGGGACCTACTGTCCAATAGACTTAATAATCTTGAGACATCTTGTCAACTCTTCCTAAAAACTCTGATAATGACTATAGTTTACCTGTAGCTATGAATTTTTCATTATATTGTAAAGGGTTGTGAAAAACAAAAAAGAAAAGAAGAAGAAGAAGAAGAAGAAAATAGGAAGAAGAAGAAGAAGACGGAGAAGAAGAAGAAGATAAAGAGGAGGATGCAGTGTGGTGAAAAGATGAGGAGGAGAAGGAGGACAGAGTAACTATGCATGATCCTCCAAACCTAAAATATTTATTATGTGGCTGTTTATGGAAAAAGATGCTGTCGCCTGACTCTAACTTCTAGGCACAAAACCCAAAGGCAGTCTTCAACTTGGACATTTTAGAGGATGAGTGCTAAAGAAATTACCTCAAAGTTTGTGTTAAAATGCAAAATTTACGTATTGAAAGTTTATATTAAAATCCTCAGGTCTCACTTTAAACTACAGCACTCCGAAGGGTCTTGGAAACTGTGTATGTATGAGGAAGGACGTGTGTGGCAGAACTAATGAATTCTCACTTCTCTGGATAGATATTTAACTACCCAAGCACTAGTCTGAGGCTTAGTGTATGACTTGGTCATTGTTTCACCTCCTCTGGCAAAATTCTGTGGTCCAAAATGATAGCTGATATTACTTTGTCTGAACTGAAATTTTACAACAGTTGCTTTGTTGTGTTTATATTTGTATTTATTTATTTAGAATTCACTGGGTCTTTTTTATCTGAATATGTATGTTTTCCCAGTTCTGAGAAATTATCTTCTATTAGTGTTTTGATAATTTCAATTCTTCTGTTTTCTTTATTCTCCTTTTTAAAAATTCCACTTATTGGTACACTTTTATTTATCTTTGATATTGTATATATTTTTATTTTTCTTTACTTTATGTGCCATATCTGTGACTCAAATGTCTCCAGATACTGGTAAGAATCATCACCCATCTTAGCTACATCCTTCTTCCTGTGACCCAGAGTTTCCTCCTTCCTAATTTATCACTTATCATTTCTCCACTAACTTTTCATTTTCTAATACATTGCCAAATGTCTTTGTTTCTCTAATGAACCTTTTCTTAGCTTGTCTGTTGTAGTGTATTTATGTTCTTTTTATTCCTTTGCATTATTTTATTTAATTTGCAGGAGGGAGAAGTGGTAAACATGTGTAGCCAATCAGACTTAACTGAAAGCCAAAATTATGCTTTTGTGAATATTTTGGTTGTGTGGACTCTTCTTTTAGCATTTTAAAGTAAGTCATTCCATTGTCTTCTGGCTTTCATGACTCCAGAAAAGCAGTCTGTGGAATTCTTACCTTCATCCTTCAGGATGTAATGTCCCTTTTTTCTCTGGCTGCCATCAAGATATTTTCTTTGTATTTTTTTTTCAGCATGTTGAATTTGACATGGCTAGACTTTTAAAAACTCTTTTTGTATTCTTCTTGGTATCTCTGAGCTTCTTGGACATGTGACTCGACAACTTGGTATGGTATCATAACTCTTAAAGGCTCTGTTCTGTATGTTTTTGTGTGTGTGTTTTTCCATTATACTTCTCTTTGTTTTTCCATCTGTAATTTCTATGCAATTATTTTCTGGTTTGCTTATTATTTTCACAACCATGCCACATCTATTGATGAGTTCCTCAAAAGTATTCATCTTTGTTACTGTGTTTATCATTTCTGGCATAATAATTTGATTCTCTTTTTAGTTTCGATTGCTCTGCTGAAATTACCCATTACATATTGCACATTGTCAGACTTTCCCATTAGATTGTGAACACATTAATCAGAGTTACTTTAAATTATATGTCTGATAATTTAACATCTATATCATATCCGAGTCTAGTTATAATGATGGCTTTGTCTCTTAGAAGCTTGCCCAATCACCCCTGGACTTTTTATATGTTATATTTTATTTAAAGATAGACATTTTACATAGGATAGTAGAGACTGAGGTAGTAGGTTTTATGTACACATTCATTCTGTTAGGCCTTGGGTGAGAGAGTGAGTTGAGTTAATCTAATTGAAAGTGGAGCTGAGTATGAGTTTTATAGTTGTTGTGGTTACCTCAGGACAGCAAAAGCTTCAACATCCTCTTTTCTAGCAATATGTTGCATTCATGATGGAGGCTGGTGTGTCAGAATGCTTTTTTTTTTTTTTTTTTTCAGTTTTTACTCTACCAACAACTTTATTGTTATCTTTTTTCTCTAAATGTCAGAGAGGGTCTCACTCTTTCAGGTTACTTGTGACATGATACATATCAGCTTGGTAGTGGACTGTGGGGGAGTATTCACTGTTATTCCAATTAAGCCTCAGTGTTAGACATCTTACACAATCATTGTCTTTGAGTTCCATAAATGTTGCCTTTTCAGTATTCCTTCTTTCCCCGAAATCTATATTCTGACCCTGGCATATGTTCTTGCTCCCTCCTCAGAGATACAAGGTTTTGTTCTTGATTCTTTTCCAAGTTTCAATAAGTTTCCATAGGTACTCAAAAGGGGGCAGTGTCATTGCCCTTCCCCCACAAATTAAGTCATGGTCTTATAGAGGAGATAAGGAAAAAGATCTCAGTGGAGTTTGATGCCCCTTTCTTAATAGCTATAGCTTTCTCCCTCAGTTACCGGCCATGAGAGGGACTTTCTCAGTTCTCTTCCAGTATTTTCTATGAGCACGAAGTGGGGCGTGTGAAGGAAAATCTCAAAATAAGATAGAAATTTGAGGTTCTCAAGTACTTGACCCTCTTTTCCCTCCACCAACTCATGAGTCATCACAGTTGAACTCTACAGCTCATGTCTTATCTTTCCCTTCAGGCACTTGGCTCTGACTTTGGGCCAGTTGGTTACCCTAAAACCTGAGGACTTCAGTGTGTTTAAGAAAAAAAGCACATGTTTTCTATTTGCCCTAATTTTTTTTTTGTAAGATTTTATGGGATGCTCTTTCCAACTCTCTACATTTCTAAGGAGAAGCAATGTCAAGATTCTTCTAATATTAGCTGCACTTACGTAAATTGCATTGCTGCATTAGATTTATCATCTGTATGTAACTACTTATGTTACATATTTTTCGAGGTACATTTATTTATCCTTTAGAATTCATTCAGGTATATAGAAACTATCATTTTCAGTTCAGTGATTAGAAAAAGTGGCAAAGAAATATATTCAATAAAACAAATCAATTTAAGAAAATGCTAGAACTTTAATATCCATTCTCTTCCTGTCTGATATGCCTTTATTGTCACTGAAATAATTTAATTTTTCCTTTTCATAAAGTGGGGGGACCTTAATAGTTCTTTAGTCACCTGCAGAATGCCCACCACTGATTGCTGCCCAATTCAGGCCTTTGGTATTTTCAGCACTTCAAACAAATTTTATTATGGAATAGTTATTTCAAAACAGGTTAAAATTTAACCAGAAGAAACCCTGTTTTCCTGGAAAGCTTAAAAGTATTACTACATTTTTCTGGATGGACAGTCTAGAGAATTTAATGCAAATACCTATGACAAATGGCAGGTCTCATTCACCTTCCATTTTGAGGCAGCAACCTAGTTGCAAAAAAGATATAAAGAACCTTAAAGTGTTAAGCAATAAAATATTACTTAAATCTGTAAGTTGTGCTATGCCTTTTCCTTTATCATTTAAATTTCTCTAACTTTATTTTCTTTGTTTGATAGGCTTACTGATGTCATAAATATACGTTGTAATTATAAAATATATGTTACACAAGTAGTGATTTTGTAAATATTTAGTGGTTTAGCTTAACTGAACATTAATTGAATTTTGTAGGGGCAGATTCCATTTTTCAGAAGCTTCTGATTTCTCCCTCAAGTAGGTATTAGAAAAAAATATATCTTTGAATGGTTTGCTCTTTGCATTTTGTAGTTGCTTTTGTGCCTTTTTGTGTTTAAATTTCTCAAGTTATGGGTTCCTCATGAGAGCTGACACAACATAGTAAAAGATCTAGATGGATTGGTAGTAAATTCGTGGGTAGTTTTCTTTTTAATAAAGTCTTTGTAAGGTTTGTAAATGCCTCAGGCAACTTATTCTTCTTCTTCACCCTTGTCATAAGGGCAGGTTATGAACAAAAAAGAACAAATATTTCTTATGAGAGTAGTTTATGTGTGAACAAAGCAGTGCATTTCAAGTAGCCTTTTGTTGAAAAAAAACACTTAAACTTTTTTTCTGCTTCTAGTTACTGTATATTAAAGAAAATAAAAAACCAAGACCCATAATATACCCTTATAGGTTTATACACTTCCGAATGTTATGAAACATAGAGAAATTTAGCCACAGAATCTGAAGCAAAGTTCGTCAATGATGTCCTGGGATTTGATCATTTTCTAATATTTTATATGGTCTGAGCAAGCAGTGTACCAGTTAAAAAATAAAAGTGTGTGCTAATATTGGCATTATGGCGTCTCTTCCAAAAGCATCACTCTACAGTGCCAATGATGCCTTAATATTTCCTATCTTTGAAAGAAGTTATGTGATTTATTTTTTAAAGCTACAGCCACTTTGGCAAATTACTTGCTCCTCCTGCTCCAAATACTAACCTATAGCAATGGATGTTTCACTGGTAAATATAAAGACATAGCCATTGTATGCTGTTCTAATTATTTTAATGTCTGAAATTTTGAACTTTAATTTAAGGTATTTGTTTAAGAAGCCTTCTCTAAATTCTAACCCATCCTAGTCTGCAGCTATTCATTGACATAACAAGCTAATTATGTAAATTAAAAATAAAAATAAAATTTAAAAAAAATTCACTCATTTCCAATGGTCATAATAGGCCGCAGACCTCTGTAATTTGGTTTCAGGAATACAGAACATCTTCCACTCAAAAGAAAGGATCAAAAAGTGTCTGGAATCCTACCATTCTATTTAATTAAACTCTTCCCATTTTGTTTCGATCTGTTTAAAAATACAAACATCCCAGAAGAAGAGGGCAAAAGCACAGGCTGGTATAATTACTCCAGTCTTTCCTATGAAATAAGAAATATGCAAAAAGGAAGATAATCTCACGTAGCATCCTGGAACAAGTGACATCAGCAAGATGGTGGATAAGAGTTTTCTGTCATGATCTCCAAAGTGCACTGATTTTGACAATGACCCATGGACCAGAATATATTTGTAGGAATCTGCAGGTTTAGCAAAGAAGATTCAGCACACCACTGAAGCAAAAATTCCACCAGCAAACACGCAAAAGAGGATAAAAATAATAGCTTTATTTTGCCCATTTTGCCACTCCTGCAAGTCTACACAGCTGAGTGCCAAGAGAGACCCCTTGGCCCATGATTTTTCTTACAGGAAAAAATGAGAGCATAATGAACTGGTGCTCAGGTCCCCCAGTGTATTAGCCTATTTTCACACTGCTATAAAGAACTTCCCAAGACTGGGTAATTTATAAAAGAAAGACGTTTAATTGATTCACAGTTCTGCATGGCTGGCAAGGCCTCAGAAAGCTTACAATCATGGCAGAAGGTGAAGGGAAAGCAAGGCACCTTCTTCACAAGGAGGTAGGAAGCAGAATAATTGCAGGAGGAACTACCAAACACTTATAAAAGCATCAGATCTCAAGGGAACTCACCCACTGTCATGAGAACAGTGTGAGGGAAACCACCACCGTGATTCAATTACCTCCACCTGGTCTCCCTTTTGACACGTGGGAATTAGAAAAACTACAATCCAAGATAAAATTTTGGGTGGCAACACAGCCACACCATGTTATTCTGCCCCTGGCTTATCCCAAATCTCATGTCCTCACATTTCAAAATAGAATCATGCCTTTCCAACAGTTACCCCAAAGTCTTAACTTATTTCAGCATTAACTCAAAGGTCCACAGTCCAATATCTCATTGGAGACAAGGGAAGTCTCTTCCACCTAGGAGCCTGTAAAATCAAAACAAGTTAGTTACTTCCAAGATACAACGAGGGTGAAGGCATTGGGCAAATGGTCCCATCCCAAGTGGGAACAATTAACCAAAACAAAGGCTACAGGTCTCACACAATTCAAAATCTGACTGGGCAGTCATTAAATCTTAAAGTTCCAAAATGATCTCCTTTGACTCTATGTCTCACATCCAGGTCATGCTGATACGAGAGGTGGGTTCCCACAGCCTTAGGAAGCTCCACTGATGTGGCTTTGCAAGGTCTGGTCCCACTCCCAGTTGCTTTCATGGACTGGCATTGAGTGTCTGCAGCTTTTCCAGGAAAACTGTGCAAGTTGTTGGTGGATCTACCTTTCTGGGGTCTGGAGGATGGTGGCCTTCTTTTGACAACTCCACTAGGAAGTGCCCCAGTGGGGGCTTGTGTGTGTCTCCAACCCCACATTTCCCTTACACACTGCCCTAGCAGAGGTTCTCCATGAAGGCTCTACCCCTGCAGCAAACTTATGCCTGAACATCCAAGCATTTCCACACATCCTCTGAAATCCAGGTGGAGGTTCCCAGACCTCAGTTCTTCACTTCTGTGCACCCACAAGCCCAAAACCATGTGTAAGCCACCAAGGCTTGAGGCTTTAACCCTCTGAATCAAAGGCTTCAGCTGAATGTTGGCCTCTTTTAGCTGTGGCTAAGACACAGAGCACCAAGTCCCAAGACTGTGAAGCAGCAAGGCCCTGGGCCCAGACCATGAAACCATGTCTCTCTTCTAGGCCTCTGGGCCTGTGATGGGAGGAGCTGCTGGTAAGACCTCTGACATGCCTTGGAGACATTTTCCCCCATAGTCGTGGTAATTAACATTTGGCTGCTCAATACTTATGTAAATTTCTGCAGCAGGCTTCAATTTCTCCCCAGAAAATGGGTTTTTCTTTTCAATCACATCATCAGGCTGCAAATTTTCCAAACTTTTATGCCATGCTTCCCTTTTAAACATAAGTTCCAATTTCAAGCCATCTCTTTGTGAATGCATAAAACCAAACATTTTTAAGAGCACCCAGGTCACATGTTGAGCACTTTGCTATTTAGAAATTTCTTCTACCAGATACCCTAAATCATCTCTCTCAAGTTGAATGTTCCACAGATCTCTAAGACAGGGCCAAAATGCTGCCAGTCTCTTTGCTAAAGCATAGCAAGAGTCACCTTTGCTCCAGTTCCCAAGAAGTTCCTCACCTCCATCTGAGACCATCTCAGTGTGGACTTCGTTGTCCATATCACTATCAGCATTTTGGTCAAAACCATTCAACAAGTCTCTAGGAAGTTCCAAACTTTCCCATATGTTAGTATCTTCTTCTGATCTCTCCAAACTGTTCCAACCTCTGCCCATTATCCAGTTCTAAAGTCACTTCCACATTTTCAGGTATCTTTATAGCAGTGACCCACTCCCAGTACCAATTTACTATATTAGTTCATTTTCACACTGGTATAAAGAACTGCCCAAGACTGGAAAATTTATAAAGGAAAGAAGTTTAATTGAATCACCATTCTCCATGGCTGGGGAGGCTTCAGGAAATTTACAATCATGGCGGAAGGCAAAAGGGAAGCAAGGAACCATCTTCACAAGGTGACAGGAAGGAGAATGAGCATGGGAGGAACCACCAATCACTTATAAAACCATCAGATTTTGTGAGAACTCATTATTATGAGAACAGTATAGGGGAAACCGACTCTGTGATTCAATTGCCTCCACCTGGTCTCTCCCTTGACATAGGGGGATTATGAAGATTATGGGGATTACAATTCAAGATGAGATTTTGGGGTGGGAGACAGCCAAACCATATCACCCATCTATGTGGGAAGCTGCTTAAGAGGCTCACTTCTTTCTTTTACCACCAAGAATATTGTGGGTATTAACACAGCTAAATGTCTAGGAGAGGCTGAGAGCAGGGAAGAGAGTCAGATTTTTATAGCAGCCAAAATTTGAAACTCAATAGAGGACTACATATACTGCTAACCTCTTCTTAGACTTCATCAGAGGTCCAACCATGAGTCACATGGGACTCCTTGTCTGTGGGCTCTAGCCAACTGGCCTGTGGGTTCCCCCAGCATTCCAAGGGCCTTATACACAACACTCTATCATCCCATGGCTGGCTCTCCACATCCACATGTGCACCCTAGATGGTGAGTACAAGCCTTTGTAGACAGATAGTGAGCCTGTGCAGACAATTAGCTACATTCAGTGGGATTGGGAAAAGGCATACAAACTTTATCATTTCAGGTCACCACCTGAGGCAAAATGAACAGAAGACTGTCAGCACGCAGCCTTGTTTTGGGATATTGAGAGAAGGCATATAATTTTAAGAATCCCACCCAAGAGGGAACAAAAAAGGTACAGTGGACAAATATATAGAAAGCACTGAGAGAGTCTCAGATTCTTTAGCCATGTTGAGTGCTAAAAGTGTTTCTCTTCTGGGCCAATCAGTAAAGACTGGAAGAGGTGAATGTTTCTTTAAATGTGAAGGCAGCAAT
The DNA here is from genome assembly GCF_029289425.2 of Pan paniscus. Taxonomy (NCBI): domain Eukaryota; kingdom Metazoa; phylum Chordata; class Mammalia; order Primates; family Hominidae; genus Pan; species Pan paniscus. Next base: position 29,492,212 of record NC_073262.2, on the reverse strand, counting down.
GCAAAATGTCAAGAAACATTAAAAAAGAAAAGGAAATATGTTACCATCAAACAAACAAATAAACAAACAAAACAAACACACAAATTTCCAGAAACTAATCCCAAAGAAATGGAGATCTGGGAACTGCCTGACAGAGAATACAAAATAATTGTTTTAAGAAAGATCAATGAGCTAAAAGAGAATACAGACAGACAACTCAATGAAATGAAGAAAAAAAATCACATGAACAAAATTAGAATTTCAACAAAGAGATAGAAATTATTTCTTAAAATAGCAGGAAAGTTTGGAGCTAAAGAATACAATGAATGAAATATAAAATGCAATAGAGAGCTCCAACAGCTGACTTGACAAGCAGGATAAAATAATCTGCAAACTCAAACACAGGTCATTTGAAATCATCCAGTCAGGGGAGAAAAAAAAAAGGAAAAATAAAATCTTATGGGATTTATGGGAACCATCAAGGAATACGATATGTACATTATGGGAGTTCCACAAGCAGAAGAGAGACAGAGAAAATAAGTTTATTTAAAAAATGGCTACAGTGTTTCCCTATCTTGGGAAAGATATTGTCATCCAGGAGCACAAGGTTCAAAGGTTTCTAAATAAGATCAACCAAAAGAGGACTTTACTAAGATGCCTTATAATCAAATTGTCAAAAATTAAAGACAAAGAAAATTTTTGAAAGCAGAAAGAGACATGTCACATATAAAGGACCCACCCCCTCCAAATTCAACAACAATGATTTCTCAGTAGAAAATTTGCAGGCCATGAGGGAGCAGAATAATATATTCAAAACACTGAAAAAGAAAGATGCCAACAAATAATATGTTACCCAGAGAAACTATCCTTCAGAAATGGAGGGAGAAAGATACTTTCCAGAAAAACAGTAGCTAAAAGAGTTTATTGCCGCTAGACTTGACTTATAAAAAATGCTAAAGAGAGGTCTTCAAGCTGAAATAAAAGAATGTTAATTGGCCACATGAACACATATGAAAGTACAAAATGCACTTGTCAAGTATATAGTCAACTTCAGAACATTTTAATACTGTAATGGTGGTATATAATATATTTTTAACTCTAGTATAAAAGTTAAAAGATAAAAGTATTAAAAATAACTATAGCTACAATGATTTATCAAATTATATACAATATAAAAAGAAGTAAACTATGACAAAGTAAATATAAAATATTGGGAGAGGAAGTAAAAGTTTAGAGCTTTCATATGTGATCAAAATTAAGTTATTGTCATCCTGGAATAGGCTGCTATAGCAATAAGATGTTTTACGTCAGGTTCATGGTAAGAATAAAGCAACAAGCTATAACAGCTACACAAAATATAAGGTATACCACCATAGTAGATCATCAAATCACAAAGAAAGACAGCCAGAGAGAAAGGGTCAAAAGAAATAGAAAGTAGCCAAAAAACAATTAACAACATGTCAATAGTAAGTCCTTACCTATCAAATGTAAATGGAAATAAACTACATTTTCCAATAAAAAATAGGGTGGCTAAAGGATATAAAAAATAAGACAACAATATGCTGACTACAAGAAATTCACTTTCACTTTAAGGACACATAAACTAAAAATTAAGGGAAGGAAATAAGTAAACCATGCAAGTAGAAACAAAAAGGGAACAGGGATAGCTTCACTTATATCAGAAAAATGGATTTTAAGCAAAAAGCTGTCAATGAGACAAAGAGAGTCACTAGACAGTGACTAAACTAGACAGTGATAAATGGGTCAGTGCATCAAGAGGATATAACTATATGTATATATATGTATACAGATGTAAAGGGAGAAATAGACAGCAATACAGTAATAGTAGGGGAATTCAATATGACACTGGCAACAATGGATCATCCAGAAAAAATTAATAAGAAAATATTGGACTTTAACCACACTTTAAACCAAATGGACTTAACTGATATATACAGAACATTACCTCTATTGCAGTGAAATACACATTCTTCTCAAGCACACACAAAACATTCCCCAGGATGCAACATATATTAGACCACAGAACAAGTCTTATCAACTTTAAGAAGACTGAAGTCATAACAAGTATCTTTTCAAACCACAATGGCATAAAACTAGATGTCAATAACAGGAAGAAATCTGGACAATTCAAAAATATGTTGAAATTATGCAATATACTTCTGAACAGCCAATAGATCAAAAAATAAATCAAAAGGAAAATAAAAAAACAATCTTGGGGAAAATGAAAATGGAAATACAATATAATAAAACTTACGTGATGCAGCAAAGCAGTTCTAAGCAGGAAGTTTATAGCAATAAATACCTATGTGAAGAAAAAAGAAAAGATCTCAAATTTTAAAACGTAACTTTAAACCTCAAGGATCTAGAAAAAGAAGAATAAACTAAACACAAATTTAGGAGAAGGAAAGAAATAACAAAGATTAGAGCAGAGATAATAAAATAGAAACTAGGGAAAAAAATTAAATCTCCAACATGGTGAAACCCCATCTCTAGCAAAAAATACAAAATTAGCCTGGCCCAGTGGCACACACCTGTAGTCCCAGCTACTCGGGAGGCTGAGGCAGGAGAATTGCTTAAGCCTGGGAGGGGGAAGTAGAAGTGAGCAGAGATTGTGCCACTGAACTCCAGCCTGGGGGACAAAGCAAGAGTCCATCTCAAACAAACAAATAACAATTAAAAAATCCACAAAATTAAGATTTGTTTGGTTGAAAAGATAAAATTAACAAACATTTAGCTAGACTAATAAAGAAAAAAGTGCAAATAAGCAAACTCCTAAATAAGAGAGAAACATTACAACTGATACCATAGAAATAAAGAAATATAAAAGACTATTAACAATTATGCATAAGCAAATTGAATAACCTAGAAGAAATGGATAAATTCTTAGGAATAAATTATCTGATGAAGTAAAAGATTTGTATACTAAAAACTATAAAACATTGATGAAAGAAATTGAAGAAGACACAAACAAATGGAAAGATAGCCTGTGTTAATGATTGAAATAATTAAAGTTGTTCAAATGTCCACCTTACCTGAAGTGATCTGCAAATTCAAAGCATGGCATTTTTTTACTTAAATAAGAAAAAATAATCCTAAAATTTGTAGAGAACCACAAAAGACCCCAAATAGCTAAAACAATCTGGAACAAAATAATTAAAGCCAGAGTGTAGAAATAGAGTGTAGAAATAAACCCACACATATAGTCAACTAAACTTTGACAAAAGCAGCAATGATACACCATGGGGAAAGGATGATCTCTTTATTAAATGGTGTTGGGAAAACATGCGAAATAATACATTTTGACCCTTATCTTACACCATACGCAATAATCAACTCAAAACGAATTAAAGGCTTAAATGTAAGACCTTAAACCATAAAACTCCTGTAAGAAAACATAGGGGAAAAGCTCCTTCACATTGCTTTGGCAATAATTTTGTGGATAAGACACCAAAAACCCAGACAACAAAAGCACAGACAAACAAGTGGGACATCAAATGTGAATGCTTCTGCACAGCAAAGGAAACAATCAACAAAATGAAAAGGCAACCTATGGAATGGAAGAAAATATTTGTGAACATGTCATATGAGTGATTAATATTCAAAATATATAAGGAACTCATACAACTCAATAGCAAAAAACAAACAAGAACAAAAACAACACACAAAAAAACAAATAATCCAACTTAAAAATGGGCAAAAGACCTGATTGGACATTTTCCCAAAGAATACATATGAAGAGGTATATGAAAAGCTACTCAACATCACTAATAATCAAAGCTACAAGAAGATATCACCTCACACCTTGAGGAAAGCCTACTATAAAAAAGGCAAACGATAACAAGTGTTGAAAAGGAGATGGAGAAAAAAGAATTCTTACATGTTATTGGTGGGAATGTAAAATGGTGCAGCCATTACGGAAAATAGTTTGGAAGTTTCTTAAGCAATAAAAAATACAACACCATATGATCCAGCAATCCCACTTTAGGGTATATATTCCAAAGAAATGAAATCAGTTATGTCAAAAAGATATCTGCAGTTCCATGTTCGTTGCAGCATTATTCACAAGAGTTAAGATATGGAAACAATCTCAGTGCCCACTGATGGATGAATGGATAAGGAAAATGTGGTATATAGGTATAGATATGCATATAGACATATGCACACTATATGTATGTGTGTGTGTGTGTGTGCATATACATATACCCATACACACAGTGGAACATTATTCAGACTTAAAGAAAGGAATCCTGCCATTTGCAACACCATGGATGAAGGACATTATTTTAAGTTAAATAAGTCAGGCACAGAAAGACAAATACCGCATGATATTAAAAAGTTAAACTCATGCAAACATAGCAAAATAACGGATACCAGAAGCCTGGTTATTGTGGTGTTGGGGAGATACTGTCCAAAGTTTGCAAACATAAGTTTATAAGATGCACTTTGGGAGGTCTAATGTACAGCATGGTAACTATAGTTAATAATACTGTATTGTATACTTGAATTTGCTAAGGCAATAAATCATAATATTCTCACAAAAAAGGGGGGCGTGACTATGTGAGGTGATGGGTATGTTAATTAGGTAATTATTTCACAATGTCTATGTGTGCCACATCATCCAGCTGTACATCTGAAACATGTACAATTGAGATTTGTCAATCTTACTCAATAAAGCTGGAAAAAATAAATATAAAAATCAGGCATTTCTCTTAGTTTTCTGAGTGTTCAGGTCTTACTTGTGAATCTTAAGACCAATATTTTACTGAAAAAATGAAGAGTCATATATAGAAGTAGGTAAATGCGACCATACAAAATGTATTTCACAACCATGGTCTCTCCATGTCTATCCATGATGATTGACTAACTCAAGTTCAGAAGTAATTTCCCTGGAAGGAGCAAATGGCTACTAGGGCAAGCCAAGATTTAGTATGTTTGTTGTTTGCTTAATGTTTTCCACTCAACCAGAGGTAGCAAACTCCCATGTTTATAGAGGTCAGGCAGCTCACATCAACCAGTGAGGCTGGCTGAGGGGACTATGACTGACTGGAGGTGACTGCTCTGCCTAATGGGTCAGCTGTGCTTCATCTCCAACTGACTTGTCCATGCTGAAACGAGGCCTCAGTTATGTCTAATTTTCCAGTTTTTCAACAAAAGCCAGAAATCTAGATTTTAAAAAATCAGATATTTCATATATCAATTTTTATTATTACTAAGGTTTGTGGTCAGAAAATTGACAACATCAAGGCCAGACTTACCCTTCGCTATCAGTCTGTAAACATTGCACAAGTCTATGCACGCAGTGAAAATGGAGCTTCATCTGCAGTTCACTTTGTGTCCACAGTGAAAACCGACTGATGCATGATAGACCCTCCATTGTTACTGAAAGAATGAAAAGTTTTAGTAGCTTATTAAATATATTCTGTTTCTCCTAATCTTATGCTTAGCATGAATTCAAAAATGAGACTCAAACAGTGGGAAAAACAACAATGAACGGATGAATTCAATAAAGTCATGAACTTCAGAAAGTTAATACCAGAGCTGTTTGATTATATGAAGTTTTTTAAAAGTAGCCCAAGGTTTAAAAAGTTGTCCTGTAGTCCAATTTTATTTGGCTGTCACACTATTTTAAAACACGCAGGCATAAATATAAAATATACAAATAAGAAAGTATCATATAAATTCCTAGATATCAGAATTTTCTTCAAAATAGACAGATCTGAAATAATTGGGTCTATATTTGCACATTGCAAGGCTTTCTGTATCTGGGAAGTGACTTCTTCCTGGGACACATGCTTTTCAATTAGGACAGTACCCACTAATACTTATTGTTCCATCACACCAAGTGTCACTTGCCAGTTTTTGTGGCATTCACGTTGTTCATTTTTAATAGTAAAGATATTTTTTTCTGAGTCTCTGTCTCTGCCAAAATTGAGAAAAAGAAAATTGAAAGTTTATATTAACACAAACACCTGTACACAAATGTTTATAGCAGCTTAATTTGTGATAGCCAAACACTAAAACAACCCAGCCCTTCGATTAATGGATGGTTAAGCAAACTGCTACACCATGGAATACTACTAAACAATAAAAAGGAATAATCCTTGGTCCACACAACAACTTGGATGAATTTCAAAGGACTTATACTAAGTAAAATAAAGCTCAGTACCAAAAGGTTATATACTGCATAATTCCTTTTGTATAGCATTCTTGTAATCACAAAATTATAGAGATAAACAACAGATTAGTGGTTGCTAGAAATTAGGGAAAAAAGGAAAAGGTGGGGTACAGGATCCAGACAGATGTGGTTATAAGGGGGCACCATGAGGGATTTTTTTAAAAACTTTTAAGTTCAGAGGTACAAGTGCAGGCTTGTTATATATATAAACTTGTGTCATGGGGGTTTGTTGTACAGGTTATTTCATCACCCAGGTATTGAGCCTAGTAACCATTAGTTGTTTTTCCTGATCCTCTCCCTCCTCCCATCCTCCACCCTCCAACTGGTCCCAGTGTATGTTTTTCCCCTCTATGAGTCCATGTGTTCTCATCATTTAGTTCTGATTTATAAGTGAGAACATGCAGTATTTGGTTTTCTGTTCCTGTGTTAGTTAGCTAAGGATAATGGCCTCCAGCTCCATCCATGTCCCTGCAAAGAACATGATCTCATTCTTTTCTATGGCCACATGGTATTCCATGGTGTATATGTACCACATTTGCTTTATCCAGTCTATCATTGATAGACATTTAGGTTGATTCTGTCTTTGCTATTGTGAACAGTGCTACCATGAACATATGCGTGCAAGTGTCTTTATAATACAGTGATTTATATTCCTTTGGGTATATACCCAGTAATGGAATTGCTGGGTCAAATGGTATTTCTGTTTGTAGGTCTTTGAGGAATCACCACAATGTCTTCCACAATGGCTGAACTAATTTACACTCTTACCTGCAGTGTATAAGCATTCCTTTTTCTCCTCAACCTAGCCAGCGTCTGTTATTTTTTGACATTTTAATAGTATTTATTCTGACTGGTGTTAGATGATATCTCATTGTAATTTTGATTTGCACCTCTCTAAAGATCAGTGATGTTGAGCCCTTTTTCTTCATATGATTGTTGGCTGCATGTATATCTTCTTTTGAAAAGTGTCTGTTTTGTCCTTTGCTCACTTTTTAATAGGGCTGTTTGTTTTTCTCTTGTAAATTTGTTTAAGTTCC